>NC_136696.1:18506925-18866925 GCF_947650265.1 Symphodus melops | reverse complement strand
TCAGCCAGAAAAAAAATGAGAAAAAAAGTCAGTCAGTCAGTCAGTCAGTCAGTCAGTCAGACAGAGAAAAAGTCAGTCAGTCAAAAAAAGAGAAAAAGTCAGTCAGTCAAAAAAAGAGAAAAAAAGTCAGTCAGTGAGAAAAAGTCAGACAGAAAAAAAATGAGAAAAAAAGTCAGTCAGTCAGTCAGTCAGTCAGTCAGTCAGTCAGTCAGTCAGTCAGTCAGTCAGTCAGTCAGTCAGTCAGTCAGTCAGTCAGTCAGTCAGTCAGTCAGTCAGTCAGTCAGTCAGTCAGTCAGTCAGACAGACAGACAGACAGACAGACAGACAGACAGACAGACAGACAGACAGACAGACAGACAGACAGACAGACAGACAGACAGACAGACAGACAGACAGACAGACAGACAGACAGACAGACAGACAGACAGACAGACAGACAGACAGACAGACAGACAGACAGACAGACAGACAGACAGACAGACAGACAGACAGAGAAAAAGTCAGTCACTCAAAAAAAGAGAGAAAAAGTCAGTCAGAAAAAAAATGTGAAAAAAAGTCAGTCTGTGAGAAAAAGTCGGTCAGAAAAAAAATGAGAAAAAAAGTCAGTCAGTCAGAAAAAAAATGAGAAAAAAAGTCAGTCAGTGAGAAAAAGTCAGTCAGAAAAAAAATGAGAAAAAAAGTCAGTCAGTGAGAAAAAGTCAGTCAGAGAAAAAATGAGAAAAAAAGTCAGTCAGTCAGTCAGTCAGTCAGTCAGACAGTCAGACAGAGAAAAAGTCAGTCAGTCAAAAAAAGAGAAAAAGTCAGTCAGTCAAAAAAAGAGAAAAAAAGTCAGTCAGTGAGAAAAAGTCAGACAGAAAAAAAATGAGAAAAAAAGTCAGTCAGTGAGAAAAAGTCAGTCAGTCAGTCAGTCAGTCAGTCAGTCAGTCAGTCAGTCAGTCAGTCAGTCAGTCAGTCAGTCAGTCAGTCAGTCAGTCAGTCAGTCAGTCAGTCAGTCAGTCAGACAGACAGACAGACAGACAGACAGACAGACAGACAGACAGACAGACAGACAGACAGACAGACAGACAGACAGACAGACAGACAGACAGACAGACAGACAGACAGACAGACAGACAGACAGACAGACAGACAGACAGACAGACAGACAGACAGACAGACAGACAGACAGACAGACAGACAGACAGACAGACAGACAGACAGACAGACAGACAGACAGAGAAAAAGTCAGTCAGTCAAAAAAAGAGAAAAAGTCAGTCAGTCAAAAAAAGAGAGAAAAAGTCAGTCAGAAATTTTTTTTGAAAAAGAGTCAGTCAGTGAGAAAAAGTCAGTCAGAAAAAAAATGAGAAAAAAAGTCAGTCAGTGAGAAAAAGTCAGTCAGAAAAAAAATGAGAAAAAAAGTCAGTCAGTGAGAAAAAGTCAGTCAGAAAAAAAATGTGAAAAAAAGTCAGTCAGTGAGAAAAAGTCAGTCAGAAAAAAAATGAGAAAAAAAGTCAGTCAGTGAGAAAAAGTCAGTCAGAAAAAAAATGAGAAAAAAAGTCAGTCAGTGAGAAAAAGTCAGTCAGAAAAAAAATGAGAAAAAAAGTCAGTCAGTGAGAAAAAGTCAGTCAGAAAAAAAATGAGAAAAAAAGTCAGTCTGTGAGAAAAAGTCGGTCAGAAAAAAAATGAGAAAAAAAGTCAGTCAGTCAGTCAGTCAGTCAGTCAGTCAGTCAGTCAGTCAGTCAGTCAGTCAGTCAGTCAGTCAGTCAGTCAGTCAGTCAGTCAGTCAGTCAGTCAGTCAGTCAGTCAGTCAGTCAGTCAGTCAGTCAGTCAGTCAGTCAGTCAGTCAGTCAGACAGACAGACAGACAGACAGACAGACAGACAGACAGACAGACAGACAGACAGACAGACAGACAGACAGACAGACAGACAGACAGACAGACAGACAGACAGACAGACAGACAGACAGACAGACAGACAGACAGACAGACAGACAGACAGACAGACAGACAGACAGACAGACAGAGAAAAAGTCAGTCACTCAAAAAAAGAGAGAAAAAGTCAGTCAGAAAAAAAATGTGAAAAAAAGTCAGTCTGTGAGAAAAAGTCGGTCAGAAAAAAAATGAGAAAAAAAGTCAGTCAGTCAGAAAGTCAGTCAGAAAAAAATGAGAAAAAAAGTCAGTCAGTGAGAAAAAGTCAGTCAGAAAAAAAATGTGAAAAAAAGTCAGTCAGTGAGAAAAAGTCAGTCAGAAAAAAAATGAGAAAAAAAGTCAGTCAGTGAGAAAAAGTCAGTCAGAAAAAAAATGAGAAAAAAAGTCAGTCAGTGAGAAAAAGTCAGCCAGAAAAAAAATGAGAAAAAAAGTCAGTCAGTCAGTCAGTCAGTCAGACAGAGAAAAAGTCAGTCAGTCAAAAAAAGTCAGTCAGTGAGAAAAAGTCAGACAGAAAAAAAATGAGAAAAAAAGTCAGTCAGTGAGAAAAAGTCAGTCAGAAAAAAAATGAGAAAAAAAGTCAGTCAGTGAGAAAAAGTCAGTCAGAAAAAAAATGAGAAAAAAGAGTCAGTCAGTCAGTCAGTCAGACAGAGAAAAAGTCAGTCAGTCAAAAAAGTCAGTCAGTGAGAAAAAGTCAGTCAGTCAGTCAGTCAGTCAGTCAGTCAGTCAGTCAGTCAGTCAGTCAGTCAGTCAGTCAGTCAGTCAGTCAGTCAGACAGACAGACAGACAGACAGACAGACAGACAGACAGACAGACAGACAGACAGACAGACAGACAGACAGACAGACAGACAGACAGACAGACAGACAGACAGACAGACAGACAGACAGACAGACAGACAGACAGACAGACAGACAGACAGACAGACAGACAGACAGACAGACAGACAGACAGACAGACAGACAGACAGACAGACAGACAGACAGACAGACAGACAGACAGACAGACAGACAGACAGACAGACAGACAGACAGACAGACAGACAGACAGACAGACAGACAGACAGACAGACAGACAGACAGACAGACAGACAAAAAAAGAGAAAAAGTCAGTCACTCAAAAAAAGAGAGAAAAAGTCAGTCAGAAAAAAAATGTGAAAAAAAGTCAGTCTGTGAGAAAAAGTCGGTCAGAAAAAAAATGAGAAAAAAAGTCAGTCAGTCAGAAAAAAAAGAGAAAAAAAGTCAGTCAGTCAGTCAGTCAGTCAGTCAGTCAGTCAGTCAGTCAGTCAGTCAGTCAGTCAGTCAGTCAGTCAGTCAGTCAGTCAGTCAGTCAGTCAGTCAGTCAGTCAGTCAGTCAGTCAGTCAGTCAGTCAGACAGACAGACAGACAGACAGACAGACAGACAGACAGACAGACAGACAGACAGACAGACAGACAGACAGACAGACAGACAGACAGACAGACAGACAGACAGACAGACAGACAGACAGACAGACAGACAGACAGACAGACAGACAGACAGACAGACAGACAGACAGACAGACAGACAGACAGACAGACAGACAGACAGACAGACAGACAGACAGACAGACAGACAGACAGACAGACAGACAGACAGACAGACAGACAGACAGACAGACAGACAGACAGACAGACAGACAAAAAAAGAGAAAAAGTCAGTCACTCAAAAAAAGAGAGAAAAAGTCAGTCAGAAAAAAAATGTGAAAAAAAGTCAGTCTGTGAGAAAAAGTCGGTCAGAAAAAAAATGAGAAAAAAAGTCAGTCAGTCAGAAAAAAAATGAGAAAAAAAGTCAGTCAGTGAGAAAAAGTCAGTCAGTCAGTCAGTCAGTCAGTCAGTCAGTCAGTCAGTCAGTCAGTCAGTCAGTCAGTCAGTCAGTCAGTCAGTCAGTCAGTCAGTCAGTCAGTCAGTCAGTCAGTCAGTCAGTCAGTCAGTCAGTCAGTCAGTCAGTCAGACAGACAGACAGACAGACAGACAGACAGACAGACAGACAGACAGACAGACAGACAGACAGACAGACAGACAGACAGACAGACAGACAGACAGACAGACAGACAGACAGACAGACAGACAGACAGACAGACAGACAGACAGACAGACAGACAGACAGACAGACAGACAGACAGACAGACAAAAAAAGAGAAAAAGTCAGTCACTCAAAAAAAGAGAGAAAAAGTCAGTCAGAAAAAAAATGTGAAAAAAAGTCAGTCTGTGAGAAAAAGTCGGTCAGAAAAAAAATGAGAAAAAAAGTCAGTCAGTCAGAAAAAAAATGAGAAAAAAAGTCAGTCAGTGAGAAAAAGTCAGTCAGTCAGTCAGTCAGTCAGTCAGTCAGTCAGTCAGTCAGTCAGTCAGTCAGTCAGTCAGTCAGTCAGTCAGTCAGTCAGTCAGTCAGTCAGTCAGTCAGTCAGTCAGTCAGTCAGACAGACAGACAGACAGACAGACAGACAGACAGACAGACAGACAGACAGACAGACAGACAGACAGACAGACAGACAGACAGACAGACAGACAGACAGACAGACAGACAGACAGACAGACAGACAGACAGACAGACAGACAGACAGACAGACAGACAGACAGACAGACAGACAGACAGACAGACAGACAGACAGACAGACAGACAGACAGACAGACAGACAGACAGACAGACAGACAGACAGACAGACAGACAGACAGACAGACAGACAGACAGACAGACAGACAGACAGACAGACAGACAGACAGACAGAGAAAAAGTCAGTCAGTCAAAAAAAGAGAAAAAGTCAGTCACTCAAAAAAAGAGAGAAAAAGTCAGTCAGAAAAAAAATGTGAAAAAAAGTCAGTCTGTGAGAAAAAGTCGGTCAGAAAAAAAGTCAGTCAGTCAGAAAGTCAGTCAGTCAGTCAGTCAGTCAAAAAAAGAGAAAAAGTCAGTCAGTCAAAAAAAGAGAAAAAAAGTCAGTCAGTGAGAAAAAGTCAGACAGAAAAAAAATGAGAAAAAAAGTCAGTCAGTCAGTCAGTCAGTCAGTCAGTCAGTCAGTCAGTCAGTCAGTCAGTCAGTCAGTCAGTCAGTCAGTCAGTCAGTCAGTCAGTCAGTCAGTCAGTCAGTCAGTCAGTCAGTCAGTCAGTCAGTCAGTCAGTCAGTCAGTCAGTCAGTCAGTCAGTCAGTCAGTCAGTCAGTCAGTCAGTCAGTCAGTCAGTCAGTCAGACAGACAGACAGACAGACAGACAGACAGACAGACAGACAGACAGACAGACAGACAGACAGACAGACAGACAGACAGACAGACAGACAGACAGACAGACAGACAGACAGACAGACAGACAGACAGACAGACAGACAGACAGACAGACAGACAGACAGACAGACAGACAGACAGACAGACAGACAGACAGACAGACAGACAGACAGACAGACAGACAGACAGACAGACAGACAGACAGACAGACAGACAGACAGACAGACAGACAGACAGACAGACAGACAGACAGACAGACAGACAGACAGACAGACAGACAGACAGACAGACAGACAGACAGACAGACAGACAGACAGACAGACAAAAAAAGAGAAAAAGTCAGTCACTCAAAAAAAGAGAGAAAAAGTCAGTCAGAAAAAAAATGTGAAAAAAAGTCAGTCTGTGAGAAAAAGTCGGTCAGAAAAAAAATGAGAAAAAAAGTCAGTCAGTCAGAAAAAAAATGAGAAAAAAAGTCAGTCAGTGAGAAAAAGTCAGTCAGTCAGTCAGTGAGAAAAAGTCAGTCAGTCAGTCAGTCAGTCAGTCAGTCAGTCAGTCAGTCAGTCAGTCAGTCAGTCAGTCAGTCAGTCAGTCAGTCAGTCAGTCAGTCAGTCAGTCAGTCAGTCAGTCAGTCAGTCAGTCAGTCAGTCAGTCAGTCAGTCAGACAGACAGACAGACAGACAGACAGACAGACAGACAGACAGACAGACAGACAGACAGACAGACAGACAGACAGACAGACAGACAGACAGACAGACAGACAGACAGACAGACAGACAGACAGACAGACAGACAGACAGACAGACAGACAGACAGACAGAGAAAAAGTCAGTCAGTCAAAAAAAGAGAAAAAGTCAGTCAGTCAAAAAAAGAGAGAAAAAGTCAGTCAGAAAAAAATGTGAAAAAAAGTCAGTCTGTGAGAAAAAGTCAGTCAGAAAAAAAATGAGAAAAAAAGTCAGTCAGTCAGAAAGTCAGTCAGAAAAAATGAGAAAAAAAGTCTGTGAGAAAAAGTCAGTCAGAAAAAAAGTCAGTCAGTCAGTCAGTCAGTCAGTCAGTCAGTCAGTCAGTCAGTCAGTCAGTCAGTCAGTCAGTCAGTCAGTCAGTCAGTCAGTCAGTCAGTCAGTCAGTCAGTCAGTCAGTCAGTCAGTCAGTCAGTCAGTCAGTCAGTCAGTCAGTCAGTCAGTCAGTCAGTCAGTCAGTCAGTCAGTCAGTCAGTCAGTCAGTCAGTCAGTCAGTCAGTCAGTCAGTCAGTCAGTCAGTCAGTCAGTCAGTCAGTCAGTCAGTCAGTCAGTCAGTCAGTCAGTCAGTCAGTCAGTCAGACAGACAGACAGACAGACAGACAGACAGACAGACAGACAGACAGACAGACAGACAGACAGACAGACAGACAGACAGACAGACAGACAGACAGACAGACAGACAGACAGACAGACAGACAGACAGACAGAGAAAAAGTCAGTCAGTCAAAAAAAGAGAAAAAGTCAGTCAGTCAAAAAAAGAGAGAAAAAGTCAGTCAGAAAAAAATGAGAAAAAAAGTCAGTCAGTCAGAAAGTCAGTCAGAAAAAAAATGAGAAAAAGTCAGTCAGTGAGAAAAAGTCAGTCAGAAAAAAAATGAGAAAAAAAGTCAGTCAGTGAGAAAAAGTCAGTCAGAAAAAGAGAGAAAAGGTCAGTCAAAAAAAGAGAGAAAAAATCAGTCAAAAAAAGTCAGTCAAAAAAAGGAGAGTCAGTCAGTCAGTCAGTCAGTCAGTCAGACAGACGAAAAAGAGAGAGTCAGTAAGTAAGTCAAAAAAACGAGAGAAAAAGTCAGTCAGAAAAAGAGAGAAAAGGTCAGTCAAAAAAAGTCAGTCAAAAAAAGAGAGAAAAAGTCAGTCAAAAAAAGAAGAGAAAAAGGTCAGTCAAAAAAAGAGAGAAAAAGTCAGTCAAAAAAAGAGAGAAAAAATCAGTCAAAAAAAGTCAGTCAAAAAAAGAGAAAAAGGTCAGTCAAAAAAAGAGAGCAAAAGTCAGTCAAAAAAAGTCAGTCAAAAAAAGAGAAAAAGTCAGTCAAAAAAAGTAGAGAAAAAGTCAGTCAGAAAAAGAGAGAAAACGTCAGTCAAAAAAAGAGAGAAAAAGGTCAGTCAAAAAAAGTAGAGAAAAATTCAGTCAGAAAAAGAGAGAAAAGGTCAGTCAAAAAAAGAGAGAAAAAATCAGTCAGTCAGTCAGTCAGTCAGTCAGTCAGACAGTCAGACAGTCAGACAGTCAGACAGACAGAGTCAGTAAGTAAGTCAAAAAAACAAGAGAAAAAGTCAGTCAGAAAAAGAGAAAAGGTCAGTCAAAAAAAGAAGAGAAAAAGGTCAGTCAAAAAAAGAGAGAAAAAGTCACTCAAAAAAAGTCACTCAAAAAAAGAGAGAAAAAGTCAGTCAAAAAAAGTCAGGCAAAAAAAGTAGAGAAAAAGTCAGTCATAAAAAGAGAGAAAAGGTCAGACAAAAAGAGAGAAAAAAATCAGTCAAAAAAAGTCAGTCAGAAAAAGAGAGAAAAGGTCAGTCAAAAAAAGTTGAGAAAAAGGTCAGTCAGAATAAGAGAGAAAAGGGTCAGTCAAAAAAAGAAGAGAAAAAGGTCAGTCAAAAAAAGTAGAGAAAAAGGTCAGTCAGAATAAGAGAGAAAAGGGTCAGTCAAAAAAAGAAGAGAAAAAGGTCAGTCAAAAAAAGAGAGAAAAAATCAGTCAGTCAGTCAGTCAGTCAGTCAGTCAGTCAGTCAGACAGTCAGACAGTCAGACAGTCAGACAGACAGAGTCAGTAAGTAAGTCAAAAAAACGAGAGAAAAAGTCAGTCAGAAAAAGAGAGAAAAGGTCAGTCAAAAAAAGTCAGTCAAAAAAAGAAGAGAAAAAGGTCAGTCAAAAAAAGAGAGAAAAAGTCACTCAAAAAAAGTCACTCAAAAAAAGAGAGAAAAAGTCAGTCAAAAAAAGTCAGGCAAAAAAAGTAGAGAAAAAGTCAGTCATAAAAAGAGAGAAAAGGTCAGACAAAAAGAGAGAAAAAATCAGTCAAAAAAAGTCAGTCAGAAAAAGAGAGAAAAGGTCAGTCAAAAAAAGTAGAGAAAAAGGTCAGTCAGAATAAGAGAGAAAATGGTCAGTCAAAAAAAGAAGAGAAAAAGGTCAGTCAAAAAAAGAAGAGAAAAAGGTCAGTCAAAAAAAGAAGAGAAAAAGTCAGTCAGTCAGTCAGTCAGTCAGACAGACAGACAGAAACCTAAACTCTGAAGTGCGGAGGGCTTTCGGCCGTGAGGCTGCGGGCTGCCTGGAAAATAGACCTGAGCTGGAGGGAGAGATAAACTGTTGTGAGATTCCCAACCATGGGAAAATGGCAGGAAAATAAATGTCAGTCAAAAAAAGTCAGGCAAAAAAAGTAGAGAAAAAGTCAGTCATAAAAAGAGAGAAAAGGTCAGACAAAAAGAGAGAAAAAATCAGTCAAAAAAAGTCAGTCAGAAAAAGAGAGAAAAGGTCAGTCAAAAAAAGTAGAGAAAAAGGTCAGTCAGAATAAGAGAGAAAAGGGTCAGTCAAAAAAAGAAGAGAAAAAGGTCAGTCAAAAAAAGAAGAGAAAAAGGTCAGTCAAAAAAAGAAGCGAAAAAGTCAGTCAGTCAGTCAGTCAGTCAGTCAGACAGACAGACAGAAACCTAAACTCTGAAGTGCGGAGGGCTTTCGGCCGTGAGGCTGCGGGCTGCCTGGAAAATAGACCTGAGCTGGAGGGAGAGATAAACTGTTGTGAGATTCCCAACCATGGGAAAATGGCAGGAAAATATGGGGGAATTTACCTCTGTATGTACAACAAAAGAGACCAGGACCTATTAGATACAGGCCTGCAGAACCTTGTAGCTATGGTAGAAAGGAAAGGAATGACCACACTAGCTCTTCGGATCCATCTACAATGTAGAAAGGAAGGGGGCTATAATGGTACGACCCTGACAGAAGAAATAATTCGTGTTTTCCCTTGGGACAGTGTTGTGAATTTAACCAAAATAGTGTTTCTAGTAAAAACAGAAAGAGAAATGCTGCAGGTTAAGTGGACGCTAGAGGCCATGAGATTAGAAAATAACCCAGAGGAAGAAACCTCCTCTGAAGAGGAGGATGGTGACTGGGAGGAAGAGTCAGAGGAGGGCCGTGCCTATCCTAATGAGACACAATATTTGAATTTTCACACCCGTCATGGAATAGGAAGAGAGCGTAATTTAATAGGAATCCAGGGAGAAAACCTGAATCTAAAAGGGACGTCATCAGAAAGAAGAAGGCTAACTCCTTTTTACAGCCCAATAAACTCTCTTCTTAGGCCTGGGACTGTGGCTGACCCCACTATGAGGTTAAGGTTCACAGAGGCAGAATGGGAAGGAGATTGGGAATCCCCAGAAAATCCCAAACAGCGGAAGTAACAGCTGCATTGGAGGCGTTGGCTCATGCAGATAAATGTAAATATAAAACTATTCTGCTCGTGACAGACTCATTTTATGTATATAGAGCTCTTACAGAAGATTTAGAATTCTGGCAAGGCACAAATTTTACCACCCAGAAGGAAAAACAGTTAGAACATTCCCAACTTTGGACGATAATAGCAGCTTTAAGGAAAGGAAAGGATCTAACTGTGGAACATGTACATAGCCATACTAATGAGAAGGGTGAGAAATACGAAGGAAACAGGAAAGTAGATGCGTTAGCACAGGCCAGGGGTGGTCTTATGCTAACCAGACATATGATACTTCCCAGCCGATGGGAGAATGACAAGGGCCTTAGGATAATCCCAGACGCTGATAGAGTTGATATAGTGTCAGGTATTCATCAACAACTAGGCCATATAGGACTACTCAGAATGAGAAACTATCTTAAAGAACAAAAAAATCCATGTATCCAAATTAAAAGAATTGTTCACCAAAATTAAGAATGAATGCGAGGAATGTGCTCAGAAAGGAGGGAGAAGACATCCTGACCACATCCCTCTCCCCATAAAATCCATGCAACCAGGTTTACACTATAGTTCTGACATTGCAGTAATGCCCAATAAAGGAGCATTAGGGCATAAATTCTTTCTCATTATTGTAGATAATTTTGGAGGAGATGGAGAAATATTCCCCTTAAAGGCACAAACAGGTAGAACAATATCTAACTGTATAGGGAGATTTTTCACCTCAAGAAAACATGCAAAAACACTAAGAATGGATAATGGATCACCATACAAAAACTCACGTGTGTCTCAGCTGTTAGAGGTTTTAGGGATTAAAGCAGTATATAGCATACCCTATAAAAGTAACACTAATGGAATAGCTGAACGTGCGGTAAGAACGGTAAAAGATCTAATATTATCAACAGTAGGAAGGGAATGGGATACTCCATATGGAATAATAATTTGTTCGAGTTCTTTCCAGACCTCACCTACTACAACCCAAAATTGACGGTGCAACTCCAAGAATATGTCAGCACCAGAATTGGATTTTGACATGGGAGAACTTGTCCTTTGTACTTGTGGAGATTGTTATGGATGCAATCCAAATAGAGGTGTGAAGGAGTACCTTAATGACCATGATCAAGCCCCAGCACATAGAGCTGCAGTTTGCCATGACTTTGGACATTGTCCTGATGGTAAATCCTGTCTCTATTGTGATGCAGCAACAACAACAAAGACGACTTTCCGCGTACGTAATACAAACCCAAAGTTGGAGTGTAATTGGAATCCACCTAAAAAACCTCTTCCAGTTGATAAGTCAACTGGGCCAGGAGTGCAAATCCAAATCCCCCAAAACAAGTTGACAGGTATTAAAAGAAAGAGATGAGTGTATTAACCACTCTTTAGTGATTAGGGGAGACAAGGATAAGGAAATGTCCTTCCAGGTGATAGTGCCTGAACAGGACACCTCCTCAGTGAAACCTGGGAAAAGGGATTCATCAACCCTTAACCCACCGCAGGTAGATGGCAGCATTGGAGTACAACCCCAGGTTCAGTTCTTTGCAGTGAGGTCTAGTAGGAGAGGCCAACCAGTTGCACATAAATGCAATATAAATGACCTGAAGTATGGACCCCGAATATGGGGTGACATTCATTTTGTGAGACCAGGTACCTCATCTCATCGAGCAGCTCAGAAGACAGAGCCCGAAGTGGACAGGATGAAATCCGAATCCCACCTGGTGGAAGACATCTCACCCATTTCAGACCCGCTGAACCTGGCTGGAAATACCAAGAGAACCTGCAGAATCAGCATTTGGAGGAGAAACAACGATGGACGTTTCTGGTGCTGCATCCAGGCTACAGGGCTGTGGGAGTGCAGATACGTGATTCAGGAGTGAGGATCATCATCTGTGAAGGAGGGTGTTGAAAGATCCCAGACGATTCACCTCACCACACCGGTCTGAAGCAAGGGAGACTGCTCATCGTCAACAGCTGAAAGCTCAGCTGACACTTTTACCCCCTCACAGGAGAATTTCCACTCAAGCTGAGTTCAGGCTGAATTTAGCTAATCACGAAAGTCATATTTTAACTTTTATAAACCTTATCATAAAAAGTTGATATGTATTACATGCATAATGTGTACTTATAACATTGTAAGGAGTGTTATATTATTATGTTTTAGAATAGTTGGCAGTCATAAAACCGCTTGTGGGAGTGCAGGCTGTAAATCTTATTGGGGGTAATGGACTGCCCACATCGTCGGGTGCGTACAAGTGCCCTGTTAGAGATAAGGGAGTGTCCTGCAGCTGCATGAGAAACACACATATAACCATATATGTCTTGTTTTTGCTACATTATTTTTGACGTAACCCAAAATGTATATTGAAATTTTCATGACGTAAATGTTGAGAGTCAACCATAGTATATAGGAGGGAAGCACAAGCTTCTCTCTGGTTCGGTCTTCCTTTTTGGGACTTGACTTTTGCTCTACACTTGTTCTGCACCTGTGATCAATTTACTTATATTCTCTTTTATTTAGCTCTAGTCACTCATTGTGAGAATAGCACTCTTTTGTAGGATTTGTATTATTTTGTAAGCTCTGTTTTTCATCAATTGTGTTATTATAAAATAAAAGGAAACCTTCCATTGTAAGGACCCTTTTCCTTTTAGATCTTATATTTTTCTCTTGTTGGACCACGACGGACCAAAGGGATAGAAGACTAAGGTAGGAAGCTTTTTGTCCCCATTGTTCCAATACCAGAGAGGAAAACATAGACTGGGGAAGGACACTCCGCTTTAAAGTGGTTAGGACCCACTAGGGTGTGAGAGACCCAAGGAGAGTCCCCTCCAGGTAACGGCTGCGAAGGAGGCCTTTCCAGTATTAACAGCCTATGATCTGACCATATAGGGGAATGACTTCAAAACTGTAACAACTCAATAACTTTAAAGGCAAAAAGCTGAATAAATTGTGCATTTCTTTAACCGCTCCTAATAACCAATAGTGATGTTCTAGTTCAAGTCAGCAGCGATATCTTTATGAAAGGCAGTTATTGGTCCTCCTGACGAGATTCACACTCGGCCCAGACCAAGCAATCAAAGTGAGGCAGGGTAGAGGTTTCAAGGTCAAGTAGTACATAAGAGCAACAAACTAGGATATTAAAATAATTCCTAAAAACGCCAACTGCTTAGCCGAGATCCCTGCGCTCTCGCAACAAGGGCACACATTGTTTAGACAACATTTCTAAAACCTTCTCATGTGCTTCCAGAAGATGCTGTGCACGTAGTAATAGACAGACACCTAATCACTGGACAGAATACAGTCGACCTCGCTTGCTGTAAATAATCTGATCCTGCTCTGTGGTGCCAAGTAATAAACATGACGTCACAAACATCAAGATCAACTGCTGAGTCATTCCAAGTTTATATTCATGGAGTTAAAACACAACCTGAAACATGGTCAATTATAAAAAGGAACACAATTAATAAAAAAACACATAATCAAAGGTGTTGATTTGAAAATGGAAAAAAAAGTTCACTTTTGGTATTAGGGATGGATGCAGTTTCAAGCAGATGCCAGAAATTGATGCTTTTTCACGCAAAGCGAAAACCAAATTCTTCAAGTGCAAAACTGGTTCTGTGGTAAATAAAAAGCTTAAGAGCGGAAGATTTGGAAAGAAGAAGAAAACAGGCTGCAGATGTTGGTGGCAGGTGAACTCTGAAGGCCTAAGAACAACAACATAACCTTTCATATGAACCGTCATGTACATATTGATGATCATGCACCCTCTGTTGTTCTCTGATCTCCTTCAGTTTGTTTCATCCATGAGTAACAAAAAAAGTACCTTTTAACCACTTCATGTACCATTTGAATCTACAGATCCCAGATGTGTTCAAATTGATTTTGAAACCAGTAAAAAAAAAAAGTTGAGAACATGTCACTCACAAAAGAAAAGTTACACCACCATACAGCTCTTGATTTTTTGTTTGTTTGTTTGCAAGAACATATTTTGGGGACCCAACCTCCTCCACTCCAATGTGCTGATGATTGTATGTCCACAGTCTCCATTCGGCTCTCATAGGAGATCATAGAAATAGTCCAGTCCTTGTCCCAATTCCCATAAGGAGATCCCTGTTCCGAGTTCAGTTGCTAAAGAGATCCGCATGTACATTGACTGTAAAATAATTTGAATAATGTTAAGCTCTTGCACAGTATTTCTACTGAAAACATCACTTCACCTTATCAAATCATTCTTTCAACACAAATTAAAGCTCGAGCAAGACTTGCCTTTAACGATGGATAGTACACCACATGTTTGACAGCATTGCTCCTGAAATGACAGTCACAGATATTTAGAAGAGAAAAAAAAGATGCTGCTGAAAGTTTAAAGTTTCATTTGTAGACTTTTAAATATGATAAATCATCACCTCTTGTAAGTGAAGTAATGCTCGCCAGAATATTCATCCCAAAGGTGTTTAGGCCGGTGTTCTCGCAAAATCTCAATGTACCTGCAGTAAAACAGAGACGAGCTTAATATCAGCTTTTTATTTACTAAACACATTATATATTAGTTGTGCCATATCACATAGAGCAATTTCGTTTAAAGTTTGAAAAAGGTTTGGTTCACCTACACATTCACGTGTTTACATTTTTGTTAAGACTAAGCTGCAATGTGGGTATTAGGATGTTTCTGGTTCTGTGACACACATTCAATCTTAAATTACCATCTTCACATTAGAAATGTTGAGCCAAAGCTCAGTCGTTGCAGTCAGTGCTCTTAAAAGTTCCAAACATACCGTAAATTCCGGACTATAAGCCGCTACTTTTTTCTCACACTTCGAGCACTGCGGCTTCTACTCCGGTGCGGCTAATGCATGGATTTTTCTTGGGGGACAATGAGCTTCTGCCGCAAAAACATTTGACTTCGTCACGTCGGATCTTAATATCAGTCATTTTGCGCTTCATGCACGCACCCTCATCATGGAAAACACACGGAGAAATACATATGATGTAGCTTTCAAGTTAAAGGCGATCGACCTGGCTGTCAAAGAAGCTAACAGAGCTGCTGCACGTTAAGATGACACTGACAGCGACAACAGAGACTGAGGAAGTGAGTAGTGAAGTCATTCTGAGGCAGTGAATGGATGGACTTTTTCTTGTGAAATATATTACGGTCATCTTTTTCATCAGCCGTGTTACAGACACCGTCGGCTAGGCTTCGTATTGTAACGGTTCATGTTGTAAAGTCAGTAGTTGATAATGTGTTCATAATTCCGATTATGTGGAGAGTCAGTGAATGCACCAGCGAGAACGTGTTGAGTGGCTGTATGAGAGAACGCTGGGGGAGAGAGTTGGATTGTTACGGCAAGTTATGTGTTGCTCTCTGCTGTAAACGGCGTGGTCACGGCCGACAGTGATCGGGTTATTAAGTTATTATTTGAACGCTCTCGTCGTCCTTTAACGTCCGTACGGACGCTACAGTATTTGCGGATGTTACCGGTAGCCTACGTCTGTGTAAATAGCTCTTGTTATAGCATGGACACCTGCGGCTTATAATCAAGTGCGGCTTATATATGTACAAATACATTTATTTACTTATTTTTAGCCGGTGCGGCTTATATCCAGGTGCGCTCAATAGTACGGAATTTACGGTATATGACTTTGATGGCTAGAATATCAGATTGTCAGCATTATTCCCAACTATATTACCTTCCCCCCAGAATAGGCTCCGTTCCCTGGCTTGCAAAATCAAGGCCATATAAATTGAGTCCAAGCAGAATCTTGTGCCTCCACTGAGTGTCAGGTGCAAGCTGGAGGACACATTCTCTCACCCAGGGCAGAGGTGAGCTCGGGCCCGCTCTGTTACAAAGAAAAAAAGCAAATCACTCAAAACATTTTCTCAATAAATGCTGTTAATCGTCTTTGAATCCATGTACATCACAAGTCTCTGACACTTACCTGGCACCACTAGAGTAGTCGTAAGTCATGAGGCTGAATCCATCGACTACAGGGGCCAACTGCTCAAACTCCTCCTTGCCAAACATTCCCGGCTCACCTGCACTGATTATTATGGAGTAAAAAAAAAAAAAAAATGGAGAGAAGTCAGAAACAGTTTCTGCGTTTTTTTGTTTTTTTTGAGGCATCTATTGTTGCTGATAGTCACCTTGTCACCACAGGTGGAATGACTAGAATGCAGTCCAATCTTTTTGCCTTTAATGTCTCGCATACGTGTTTCACCATGTGGACCAGCTCTCTGTATGGAGAAAATGTTCACGTTTGATTTGTATTTGTTAATCACACCTCAAAGTCAAAAACGTGTCAAGCAGACATGTCAACAGAATCACTCACTTTCTTTTGTTACCTCCCAGCTGGCTCCACAGCTCCAAGGTGAAACCATCGAAACCTTCAGTCTGCAAAGCCAGAGCTTCATTAACCTGACACAGGCAAAACAACACAACGCAGGCACGTGGGACATGCAGCTAAACTCAACACTTGATTACCTTTGCAACATCCACCAGTTCACTTCCAAGCTCCTCAATTTCATCTTCACTCGCCAGCACACTCATGTAGTCCTGGTAAGACCAGCCGTCAAATAACAGCCGAGGCACTAAAGGGGGAAACATTTGACTTAAATATTAAACCACACTAAAAGAGCCTTATCTGAAATGATATGCTCTGACAAAAATGCACAGACTCAAGTTCAATTGTATGAAGGGAAGAAGGGACATCTACTTACCCACCCTAACTTTTTTGTTAGACTTGCGTACAGCTTTGACCCAGCCTAGGAACGCAAAACAATCCCTTTATGTAGATACATTTCTTGGTGGGAGGTTTTAATAATCAACTAAAATGATGGAATAAAAATGATTGTCTACCTGGGTCATGATCATGGAGTCCCGTAACATCGAAGGTTTCAGGGGCCCGTCGACGGACCTGAAGCCACACTGGAGACACTGACGTTAGTTTAGAGCCAAATGTTTTGGCAATGTCATAGCCGTGGGAATTCCACTGGAGATAGAAGAAAAAGACACTAAATGCTGAGACTGTGTGAGTGAGGAGAAAACCTGCACATGGAACACTGCTGGATAAGTTCTCTTTTTTGTGAAACTTTCCTTGTACAGAGAACATCTCTGTCTTAAAACTCTTCACTTAATGATCAGAAATATCAGCCTTTTCATCAATGATTAATCTGTTAATCGTTTTTCTAATAACACACTTACTTGTTTTGCGTAAACAAATGATTGATGCAACCAAAATATCAAGAACCAGAAGTGTTCGTTCTCTTCGCTGGCTTTGGTCACTAGTCATGCCTCACATGCAGAACCTTCTGCTCATATAAGGAAAAGGCGTATCAATCTGTTGATCAGCTGGTATTATCTGATTAATGGTACATGCTCTGTCTTTTCTGTTAAGTGCTAATGTGAGATTTTATGACATTGAACATCCATTTAATGGTAATATAATATATTATATAATATATTTATAATGTTTTTTTGTTTAAAAGATGTGCCTCACAGTGCTTTTTACATGGTGACTTTTTTCCTCTTGATATGACTGAAAGGAAAACTATCTTTACTGTGCAGAACATTGCATTAACATATGTTTGTGTCTTCTGCTTGAAAATGATAAATGAATAATTTCTTGTTACAAATCAAAAAACCGTCTCGTGCTGCTGGATAAACTAATAACTTGAATTCTGTCAACGTTTCAGTCTTTTGATAACAATTGTCAAATGTGTGAAAGTAACGAGTTATTTCACAAAGGGAATATCTTATCAAACTTTGGAACTATTTGGCAAATATTGACTTATGTTAGTTTCAACTTAACTTTCCTGTAAATGTTTTTCTGAGAGGACTTTAGATTTTGTTCTAAGTAGCAAAACTCAAGCAAAATGTGCATTGAGACGGACTTGGAAAATGACAAACTATGTCTTTGTATACTGTGATCATCGTGTCAACTCTGAAAAGCAGCAAGACAAATAAATGTTCAATACTTACAGGAGTGACATATCCAAGAACTTGTCCTTGAAATGTTTTTTTAATGTGGGCACAGTGTCTCTTTTCCTCCCTCACAATGTCTTTCCAGTTAGGGTCTGACACAACAAGGCCTCTCTCCAACACAGACAACTCAGGTGTTGAAGCCTGAACAGGGAGAGCAAGAGGAAAAAAATAAAGAGTTCAGTGACAGACAAACATCGTCATCAAAAGAACAGATTAAAGGTGAGGATGGGTGCCTTTTTTTTTTTACTGATTCTGGACATTTAATGTGAGTCAACAAACATGCATATAGGAAAGGACTTGCAACCTGTCATCTCACACCTGTTTCAAGGTACAAGACATGAAGTTACTCACCTCGGCCTCTGCTTTATTGGACTTCTTCACATCACTTTTTGAAAGTGTGCTACTGACCAGCAAGCAGCATGAGATGGCGTGCAGCAGGAATAATGTCGTTTTCATTTCCAAAAAAGTGCAGTGAAAAGGAGCTGTGAAGCAGTTAAATACTAAATTTGGTTAGCCCAGATCTACTGCTGGTTTGCAGTGCAAGTGCTTCCTTCCTGAACAAGATGTTGAAAGATAGAAACACAGCATATCCTCCCGCGGTTTGTATTCACACTGAAACTCAAGCACAGGCAGGCCCGTTCATCGCTATATCACATACAGCATGAATTAATGATAAACAGTCTGGCTTTATCTGTCGAGCGGTTGATCTCAGTTTGATTGACAACTCAGCGCAACGTGTTTCAGGAGCGTCAGCTGAGCTGACTTAACTTCCGCTCGATTTCTTCAAAATAAAATGTGTAAGGAACAAGAGATCATCTGAATTCCCTTAAATCCCTTCTTGCGTCCTTTCCTTGCGCATTAATCCCTTCCAATAGGGATGCAGACTGTAAATAATAGGGGTGGACGAGAGAAAAAGAAGTAAAGGAGAGAGAGGCAGCAGGCTGTGTGCACAATATTTACAGTCTTTAATCGTGGCTTGTGTTGAAGTCATCCGAGCAGATAGGTGGCAGTGTCGCTCAGCATGTTCACCTGCAAACACACAGTAGAAGATGTCAGTCTGTGTTTAACATAACTCTAGTGTAATGTTAGATATCACACAGAGAAGCAAATGGTCTTGATTATGATTTAAAGTGATCTTTTCTTTCGTTGTTCATTCACGGATATATTCATGGGTAAGTGTTATACCGCCTGCTCAACGGATGAAGTTAACTGTAGCAGTGAAGTGTTGCTAGCAAGCTAACATGTCAGCATTTTAGGAGCTATCATAAGGAAGCTTGACTTGTATGTGTTGTAATGGCTCGGAGTAGTTGACAATATATCTGTGTACTAAATAAAAAGTGCACAACTAACTAAAAGAGCTACCCTTCAGTTGAAGTCCTGCGTTTATAATGTTAGTCCAGTACAAGTAGAAACACAATGAGTGAACATGCTGCAGGATGATCCTGGTGGTTTACTTTGATATTATTACTCTTCATGTATGACCTTGTTATTAGCTCGTGTACGTGTGGTAACAGCTTAATCTCTCCTTTGATTCAGTTTAAAGTAGGCTACAGTATTTACCTCTGTTGTAGTGGTTGAACTGCAAACATTTCTAAAATCTATATTGTGTATGACGTTATATTTCACCACTTGTGTAATAATATTACAATTTTGTAGCAAGTAATATTTCTTATTCTCAATCTACAGCATGAAATTCATCACTGAAATGTGACTTGTTGAGTTTAAACTAACAACACATCATTGCTGGCAGTGTTGAAATAAAAACTGATGTTTTTTTCATGAACATCTGCATCGACACTAATTATTTTCTCTGTTCAGTTAAAGATGGCGGTTGAACAATTTGTGTCAAAGACACTCGAGCTTCTACAAGAGGAGAGGGAAGCTGAAATAGAAGAAACCAGGTATGTACAATAACACAACAATGTGACCTAAACCTCGTGTTACAGTTCCCATAATGTCATTAACAGCTCTATTCAAAAAACAAAACATGTCTCTGTCATTCAACAACCTCAGTCTGTATGAAAAAAACCCATCTATAATAGTCCTGCACACTCAAGCTGAGATAACTGATGAAATAATCAATTTCAATTTATAGATTTTAGTTGCTGCAGACATAAATTCAAGGCTGCACGTAGATAAACTGAATGACTTTAACAGACAGGGACAAATGTTTTAATTAATGCTGGAGTCTAAATTAGCCTGCTGGCTACATTTTTGTCCCAACATTGTTAAAAACAAATTTTAATCAGCTGTAACTATAGAATGATTGGGCTTTTTGTTTCTTCCATCAGGATATGGCAGGAGAACATCTCTCTCAAGGATCTTCAAAGTAAAGGTGTTTGCCTGCTGAAGCTGCAGATAGGAAGTCAGTTCACGGGCCTCTATGGTCGCACAGTCATCGTCCTAGAGCCAAGAAAGCATCTTGGGTTCTCAACTCTGCCAAGCAACAGCTTTGGGCCTGGTGAGACAGAGGAGTGAAACACGTGATCTGTTCCTGGTTTATTTTTCAACTTGCATTTTTTGTTTGGCACTACGTGAGTTTTTGCTTCTTTTCTCACAGGGGATATAGTCGGCTTGTATGACACAGGCGAATGCACTGCAGCCTCACAAATCAGCACAGGAGTAGTGACCAGGGTCAGCCAGTCTTCTTTAAGTGTGGCCTTTGATGATACAAAGGATGGCGATAGCTTCGATGATAACGCCCTTTACAATCTCTTAAAGTTGGCAAATGACGTCACATACAAACGAATGAAACAGTAAGTGACATGTGTAATGTTATTACCGCAATGTCTGCCCTGAGCAGCAAATCAGAGACAAGTGAGAAAAAACCTCCCTGTGCGTTTTGTGCTTGCAGGGCCCTGAATGCTTTAAATGGATATGGTAATGGACCAGCTGGAAATTTGATCAATGTTCTTTTTGGAGACACGAAACCTTCTCAGTCACAGCCAAGTAAGTCAAGCCTTACAACCCAAATCATTCATGTCATTTCCCCATGGAGCTGGTTGTACATTTTACAGATGTATGCATGCTGTTGTCAACTGATCTAACATTGCAGATCAGTACTGAATACAGTACTGTACTGATACAATACACAGACTGAATTTGGTGTTCTATTATGTTCCAACAGATGAAGTAGAGTTCTTAAACTCCAACCTGGATGATTCCCAGAGAGGCGCTGTGTCCTTTGCTCTGTCTCAGAGAGAGCTGGCTGTGATTCATGGACCACCAGGCACTGGCAAAACCACCACAGTGGTGGAAATAATCCTGCAAGCAGTCAAACAAGGCCAAAAGGTGCATGAGAGTTACTTTGTGAAAATGTGTCTACAACAGAATGGTGCAGTTACTTTGCTAGCTATGTTTTGTTAACCCCTTGATGCCTATTGTCGCGATGTGTGCATCAAACCGCTTCCGCTCCAAATGCAGCCAAAATACCATCTGTATTCCTCCACTGCAGGTTGATGCACTTTCAATACATACCTAGGAACCTTTTGCAAACATTAGTTTGTCATAGGACCAGTTGGAGACAGAACAACATCCGTTGGATGTGCTATTTATGTGCTATTTTTATGTATTATCTATATATGTGCTTTTTTCAAATAAAATCAACTTAATTTAGGATCCACTTGAAAGCAGAAACACTTCTGCTTTCAAGCACAAACATTTTTTTTTTAATAGTTGGAAACAAATTCAGGTGTCAAGGGGTTAATGTTACACACTGTCTCATTGCAGCGTCTTAGTCTAAACAGGATTCTGCCTCTCTTCAGGTCCTGTGCTGTGCTCCCTCTAACGTGGCTGTGGATAATTTAGTGGAAAGGTTAGCTCGGTGCAAAGCAAAAGTCCTGAGGCTGGGTCACCCTGCCAGGCTGCTGGAGTCCATACAGAAACATTCACTTGACGCCATCCTCGCTCAGAGTGACAATGCAAACATCATTGCTGACATCCGTAAAGACATGGATAAAGCTTTTGTAAGTATGACTGTGCTCTTACTTTTTCCTTACCTTTTTATAGTTTTTTATAGTATAGTCTTGGATGTTGTGTAATAAATAATAACATGGTGGATATGTGTTGTTGTTTCTAGATGGGAATGAAGAAGATGCATGAAAAAGCAGACAGAGGGAACTTCAGAAGGGAAATAAAGGAGCTAAAAAAAGAGCTGAAGACCAGGGAAGCGACAGCCATCACTCAGATCCTTAAAAGTGCTGATGTTGTCTTATCAACAAACACAGGTGAGCGATGGCTCTGAGTGAGGAGAATGTGATTGCTCTCAGTGCTCTGACGATGAAAAGAAATTAGAAGGCACTTGTGTGTGTCTGCAGGTGCTTGTGATGACGGCCCTCTAAAGTTCCTGCCGGTGGATCATTTTGATTGTGTGGTGATAGACGAGTGTGCTCAGGCCCTGGAGAGCAGCTGCTGGATCGCTCTGCTCAGAGCACGCAAGTGTATTCTGGCCGGCGACTACAAGCAGCTACCACCTACAATCAAATCCCAAAAGTAAAAAAAGAAACAGGTTTTCTGAAAAAAAATCTTTGTATAAAAACTGTTAATATTACCGAATTGTCCTGTGAGACATCCTAGATGTTTGTGTACAGTAAGCCTTTTATGTTCAGATTTTCTAAACAAATACCCGGGTCTCCAAACAACAGACGAGAGATACAAACGTGGGATAATTAAGACATGGACAAAGTAGAAAATGAGAAATGACAAAAAACGAGAAATGCTCAGTGGGCATGGTTCTTCTCAGATTCAGTTTAAAATGATATTGAAATCCCCAAGGAGTGTTCTGGAGGCTGCGTCAGTTCCTTTTATAGACTGGTCCTCGCTACAAGAAGCAGAGAAGACGAAATACTTACGTTATGAACTAAGGGGGGAAGAGGGAAGAGCAATGAAGTCTTGAGGACATCTGCAATAGCTGCAATGTTAACATGACATGTAAGAGCAGAAATCAAAACAAATCCGAGTTGTTGCACCAAAAAAAACAAGTACCAAGACAAATTTAACAATCATGTAAAATAAAGAGTGGCGTTAAAAAAATCTGATCTTACTTTGCAGGACTGCGTCATTCTCAGCAAGGAGCAGATAGAGAACTTCTTTGCCATAAGTCTTGTTATTTATATATTTTGAATATTCTGCTGATGAGTATCTTATGCTTCACAGGGCTGCATCCAAAGGCCTGTCCCTCAGCCTCATGGAAAGACTAATCCAGCTGTGTGGTGACTCTGTGGTGCATATGCTAACAGTTCAGTACCGCATGAACAGCACCATCATGGAGTGGGCCTCCAAAGAGATGTACCAGGGAAGACTGACTGCGCACAGCTCTGTAGAGGCACACTTGTTAAAGTGAGTGTGAACTTTGACTTGGAGATTGTCTCTCTTTTGTATTTGAATGAAGAAACAACAAAAATTAAAAAAAAAGCAAATGTTTGTGCCTTTGATGAAAAAGAGATCTACCAGGAGTCGCCTGTGTGGATGAGACCAGCACGCCGCTGCTTCTTATCGACACTGCAGGCTGCGGTCTAAATGAGATGGAGGTCACAGATGAACAGTCAAAAGGCAATCAAGGTTGGTCAGTTAGGTTTTTAAGAGAAGAGTTTTATTACAGTTCTTGTGTAGTGGGATCTAACAGTTTGTTTCTTTATTTTCAGGTGAGGTGGATATTGTTGATTTGCACATTAAGACTTTGACTGAAGCTGGGTTAAAAGCCAAAGACATAGCTGTAATTGCTCCGTACAATCTACAAGTAAGTCCCTGATTCTCACTGTATCTTAAAACTTTGATCAACTGCGTTCATTGTGTCGTGGCAATAATGCCCGTACTCCGTAGTCTCAGATAGAAGATTTTTCTGATGATGTAAATCAATAAATAACATAAATCAAAGTATAAAATGTTGAGTTAAACAAGAACAAGTTTGTGTCTGAAGCCGACTTTGACGTTTTCATGTCTCTAAAGGTGGATCTTCTGCGTCAGAGACTGTCTGCCAGGCATCCAGAGCTGGAGATAAAGTCAGTGGATGGGTTTCAGGGCAGAGAGAAGGAGGCTGTGGTGTTGTCATTAGTTCGATCCAACAGAAAAGGTCATTTTCTTTCTGCTAAGAAATGTTGATTTTTTTTCTGCCATATTGTGTGTGTGTGTGTGTGTGTGTGTGTGTGTGTGTGTGTGTGTGTGTGTGTGTGTGTGTGTGTGTGTGTGTGTGTGTGTGTGTGTGTGTGTGTGTGTGTGTGTGTGTGTGTGTGTGTGTGTGTGTGTGTGTGTGTGTGTGTGTGTGTGTGTGTGTGTGTGTGTGTGTGTGTGTGTGTGTGTGTGTCTTACAATTTTATTTTTTAACCATCATGAAAGCAAAATCGTTTGTTTTCAATAGTAATGAGGATCTGTTATAAATCCAGCTCAGCCCTTTGCTTTTTTTAGCTGTGTTTTTTTGGTCCCTCACTAAAAGCTGAATCCAGTTAGTATGGATTAATGCAGATGGTAGAACAAATAACATCCTCTAGATGGCAATTTGAAAAAACTTGGACAACAAAATAACAAGCACACTTGCTACTGCTTGTAATTTTGGGTTTTCCCTCTAATGTTTGTCTGAATACATTGAATGCATCATGACATATCTAAGATGTGATTAAGTCTTTGGGATCTCAATGATATATATATATATATATTTTTTAGGGGATGTTGGATTTCTGGCCGAGGACAGAAGGATAAATGTTGCTGTAACACGTGCAAGACGTCACATTACTGTGGTCTGCGACACCCAAACTGTCCAGAATCATCCTTTCCTGAAGTCTCTCATCGTCCATATGACTGAGTTTGGCACCGTCAGGACAGCATTCGAGTACATCCAGGACATCGTGCCACAAAACTACACCCGCGACCAGAAGGACAGCAAGCCGAATACATCATCCAGCGACTCTGTGAACACCAAACAGAAGGCCAAACATCCGCCTCCCAACAAGATGAAACAAGGACAGAAGACATCTAGTGGTGATGGAAGTACTGGTACGAAGAGGCAAACAACATTCTGTTTATCTGCACATGAGGAGGAGCAGAAGAAGCAGAACAGGCGCATAGAGATCAGACAGCAAGTGGAGAAGTTTCTCAAGGACTTGAATCAAAGTGAACTCCAGTTTCCATCATCGTTTAACTCTCACGACCGTCTGCTGGTCCATCAGATCGCTGAGGAGCTGGGACTAGTGCACGAGAGTAAAGGTGAGGGGAGAGACCGGTGTATCACTCTGTCCAGGCCTCTGGACTCATCACCTTCTGAGTTACAACTACAAGAAGCAGAAGTAACCCGCGAAGAAGAACCACTCCCAAATACCAGTAGCGAGACACTTTGTCAACCTCCGCTAGACCTGAAAAGTTTACATTTGGAGCGGATGAAGAGGGAGCAGCAGAAAAGGGAAGAAAATGCTCAACAAAAAAAGCAACAGAGCATCACCCTACCAGCTCAGGGCCAGTCATCAAAGAAGCCAAAATCGGCTAAAGGTTTGAATTAAAAACGTCTAGTATTAAAACTTGTTTTACTCAAATGTGCACGCTCAACCTCAAATCTATCTCTTCATTTTTTTCATCCAGGAAAGAACCGCACGAAGGCAGGCGCCTGCGACATCGCTGCAGCTGCTGCTCCAGATGATGACTTTGACGCGCTCATCAATGCTGTCAGGAAGGCCGAAAGTGTATGCAGTTTTGTCAAATGTAAAGCTTCGGTGCTCATGCTTGGACAGCTTTGCCTCTTCTGCAACAGGCAGTTTTGTCTGAGTCATCATATACCGGAGGTAAAACAGGAACAGACTCCAAAGTACTGTTTTCTTTTTATTGTTATTCACATGTTTTACAGCTGTGATTTACCTCATTTGAAAATGTGGGTGCAAAAAAAAGAAAAGAAAGAAACTTTATGCATGAATATCTGACCATAAAATGACAGCATAAATTGTTGTGTGTTCTTTATTTAGTCTTTTCCTGATCAGATTTGTCCTTTTCCAGGTTCATGGCTGTGGAGATAAAGCCAAGTCCCATGCACGGATGAGAATAAGTAAAGAAGGTGTTATTTATGCAGGGAGCGGGAAGAAAGACAAGTCAATGGACCCTAATAAGAAAGCCTATCTGCAAAGGAAACTGGACTCGAAACTGAAAGATATGGAATCACAGAGAAAACCAAAAAACAAGGAGGACAGTTAATGATAGCAAATGAACTGATCTGCAGACTTTGTTCTAAATGTGATTAAACAATTCAAAAAGTGAGTAATTGTAGTTTTTTTTTTGTTTGAACCAATCGAAGTGCTTTCATAACAATGTTTAGGGCCGGTTTTTCTAAAAAGTAACCCAACAAAGCCATAGGATAAGATTACAACATGAAGTCAGGTTGTTCAAAAGGTTTTTTACAAGGTAGTTCATATTTTAAAAAACTTTAAATATATTATCAACTAGAATGCCGTATTGTTTTGGTGACAGAAGATGAGATTCACATTAGGGATAAAAAAAAGAATGAAGGAGTTTTCCTCTTAAATTGTTTCAAACATTATAGATGGATAGTTATTGATTCCAAGCTGGGAAATTGTGGTGATACAGCTGCAGGACATCAAACACAGTGTTACTGACAAAATGATATAACATGGAATACAAATTAGAATAGAATCATATATTTCATTAAAAGTAATTTAGGATCTTTGAATTTGTATGGATTTTGGGACCCCCTGTGGACAATTACATGTAGTGTGATAAAACATAAAGCACTGGAAATCCAGATCTGATAATAAACGTGTACCTGGATCAGGTAATCATATTCAGTTTTTCTGTTAAAACCCGGGACAAAAATGAGCTGGATGACATGATCATAAAAAGAAGTGGTCAAATTGTTTTTAACCGCATAAAACCTTTTGAACAATCAGACGCAGGAGAGCAACCAATATTTGAACCTTGCAACATGTTTCTTATTCTTGTAGTTGGAGTAGCTGTTACATAAAGCTACCTGATGCATGTGAGCCTATTCCAACACCACACGTGTTGAAAGAGGACAGATTGTCAACGGGCTGGAGATTTTCTCCTCATCATACAAACCGGGGGAGAAATAGGGGAAAATCTTCTCTGTAAATCTGTCATTAAATGTGTGGATTGTTGTCAAATAAGTTGCATTAATGAAGGCTACTTTCCCTTTGTCATAGTCCACTTTAACAGTAATCCTCACTGGCCTCTGCTTCAACACAAGCTTTGTGCGAGGTAAGGTCTCGGCCCAGTATGAGTCTCCATTTAGCAGGCCGATCACCCAGAATCCCTCGGTGGGGTTGAGGAAGACGGCGCTTTTCCTGTTGATTGACTCCTGGGCCACTCCGATGTACCAGTCTTTGCCTTGGCCCACATCTACAGTCCAGCTGTGCTTTCCCCATGTGAAGCCGGTGGCACCCAGTACACACACACGGTTAGTGCAGCGCTCAGGGTTGTCGGGTAGGAGCTGCTTATTGCTGAACTGCACACAGGTCAGCTCTTCAGAGAACCTTAAGTTGGACTGGGCAGTGTTTGGATCCAGAGCGATTGGAACTGAAAGTGTAAACAAAGGTCAGTACAGGGAGAAAACTAGAACACAATCATATAACTGAAGCTGTTTCTGTTTCCTACCATGTTTGATGATGTCAGCCATCTTCCTCCACACTTTGTACTTCAGTAAGCCCAAATGATGTGCAGAGTTGATCAGGATATCTCTGATGCACTCCGGCTCCCGAATGACACATTTGACTCTGAAAGGTGATGAAATAATCACAACATTGTCTTCTGGAGTCATTGCTCATTTAAACTAACAGTAACTTTCACGTACCTCTTCTTTGTCTGCTTGTAGTCCTTAAACCACACAAGAAAAGAGGAGTTAATACACCACATCAAACAAAGTGAATAGTTACATGCACTACTATGCAGATGACTACATCCAAGTACAATTTAAAGACATGTTATTGAGCTACACGTCACATGTTTTATCGATAATTTACTATCTGGACATTTAGGGTTTGCACTATAAATATTGAATAGCATTTGTTAGTGCAAGGCTACCATAAATCATCATCAGTGATACGAAAAAGAGTTCATATCAGCACACTTTTAAAAAATTCTGAAAAATGGTTTCAACAGCCATGTTTAGACTTATAGTCTGGTCTGTTCGATGACATGTAGAAAACATATGAATTGGCAGCATGCATTGAATCCAACATGACAAGTCTGCACATGACCAAGAGGCTTAAACTGTATATGAAAGGGGAACCAATGCTAACTGTGTGACAAGGATGGCAAGAAGAGAACTTGAGAACTTTGAACTGGACCTGACTTGTTAACCATTGAAAAGAAAGTTGTGGTTTGGAGTTGGTGTTCAGGTAAAATGTGTTAACAATGTCTCTTCAGACATACCTGTAAAAAAGATAAATCCCTCCCTCTGAGAGCCGTCTCAGTATCACTGATGGTGGCAGAGAGGGTTTTCATCTGGTCCATGAGGTTTTCCAGCTTCTCACTCATCACCTGCATCTTCATTTCCTCCTCCTGTTTCAGCACCGTCAGTCTGGTGTTTTCCTCCTCTAAGAGGAACAGGCGTAGCTTCTCAAACTCCTCCTTTATCGCTCTCTCACACTGACGGGTTTGGGACTGTAGTGAGGAGTGAGTGGGTTATTTTAAGCACTAACCAAAGGAATGTTTATGTGTTGTGCTTCAGATTTTCCCCTGTGGGTGTAGGTGAAGTAGTGCACTTCGACATTTGTACTGACTTCCTACCTTTATGTAGTTACTCGTTTCCTCCCATTGCACCTTTGTCTTGTTTAGCATTCTGAGCTTTTTCTTTAAGGGCTCCAGCATGTCGGAAATTTCTTTCTGAAATGTTCACAGAATAATTATGAGTTCAAGTCTTAAGCTGAGGTAACCTTTCAATTCACCACCATGATACTGAAATTTGCTGCTTTCCTTGGTTTCATCATTCATCCTTTTACTCATTTTGTTTAAGATTTTTTACAATTGATGACGTCTTATTGACCCCTGGGACATTTTTTGATTTGTCAGTATTTAAACACTGCTGATGTTTAAAATGACTAACAACTGGTAGCCTATAAATCTAAAATTAAAGTCATCGTGTGACACAATGGAACTATACTGAGCTCATTTCGGCAACAAAGATTTCTATTCTGAAAGAAATGTATATATGTTTGTTTTTATGTTGTGGAGTGAATGTAAAGTAAACACCCCTGTAGTTTTTCATTGGACTGTACCTTTTTCTGTTGTGCTGCCTCCTCCAATGGTTTGCAGTTGTGAACTTTATGCTTCAGTGATGTTTGGCAAAGGTGACAGATGGGCTCTTCGTCATTCTGACAAAACATCTGAAGCTTCTCGGAGTGAATACAACAGACTTCCATATTCCCGGTGATCATCTGCTCTCGATATTTGTCCACAGCTATCTTTAGTTGCAAATTGATAGGAGGCCTCCCAGGCCCAGCCAAGGCACTACACACAGGACATTCTCTGCATTCTTTCCATTTCCAGGAGTTCTGTAAACAAACTTTACAGATATTGTGGTCACAATTTAAGACAACAGGAACGCAGTAAATCTCCCTGCACAGAGGACAAAGTAAGTCCTCTTCAGACGGTGAAGCTGTTGTAGACATCAGTGTGCTTCTGTAAGGGGAATTCAACAATATTTTTCTTCCTGTTCTTCAGGTGTTGACTGTAGGCGGTACTGCATGCGTAACTTTGTTGAAACTTATGGTAAATGCAGGAAATACCTGTGTGACTGGTTGAAGGCAGTCACATATTTCCACATGATCAGCATAAAATCACCTAAAGTCACCTGTCACTGTTACATCACAGCAACAGATTGACATTCACTTTCAGCTCGGAAATCAAATATAAAAAATCTTTTTAAACATGTAAAATATACATTAGCCTTCATGAAAATAAAATACAATTCAAGTACTTAAAAGCAGCCATAAAATCAGTAGTAACACTAGGATTTACTTTCAGTGCACTTTATTTTCCACAATTAAAAAGGTTTCCATATTTGACACAGTAACATGTTCCGACTCAATGCATAAATATATCAACGATGCATTTTTTCCTAGTCTATAGCTTTAAAATCACGGTTATAACAACATGATGTCTAGAAAACATTACAACTCTACATGTATTTAAATGATGTTAATACTGCAATAATCCTCTGAGGAGGGCGAAGCTTAAAGGCAGAAACAGAGGTAGTTTAAACTGTTAAAGATGAGTGGCGGCACTCTCTGTCAAAATATTATTTACCCCAGGACCAGTAAATAAAAAGTGTAGTTAGTATCATATGCTTTACAAAAAGTTTACCGTGGACTGTGCTAACAGGTAAACAGACAGTGAATCATCGTTATTTGGGATGCTGAGAATTCAGATGTGGTTCCCAAGAGAGGTCAGGTAGTGATGACCAAATGAGGATCATATAGTAAGTGCTTGTGCAGTAAATGTGTTGGTCTATTTTTTCTCAAGCTGTCGACCTTATTTCATGTCATATAGAGAAAAAGAGAAGAGAAAAGTATTTTATATCCATTCCTCACGGTTGAGTAAAGTAGTTCAGCCCTTTTGTTCTACTTTCAATGTTTCTACAAGGCGTGACATTATTAGTAGGATTTTCCCCCTTGTTGCACTAAGTATGTGTTTTAGTCACATAATTCAACATACATGGGGTACTTTCACAAGGTTATGTCACAATTAGATATTTGTAGTGGGTTAATTTTTGAGTACAAGTAACTGTAGATAAAAAAATCCATAATTATTTCATTTTATGACAATTTTGTTTTCAAAATTCAAATGTGTCAAGACAATTTTACACAAATATAAGTTATATCCATGGTGACGCCACTGTATATTAAGAAATGTTATTAAAAAAATAATTCTGTAGTGAGTGAATGCATTGGCACAGTTGGATATAAACTTTGTGACTCAGCGTTGTGAATAAAACATGCAACGAGATCTGGATTTGCCCTCTAGTTACATTCAATCAACAAAGTCACATTAAAATAACAATCCAAGTAAATAATCTCAGTTTTACAAGTTAATGAACATCTACATATGACTAAATGAAAACTACAAAAGCCAAGAGTGGACATGCAACCACACATTGTATTGACTCCATCTTCCAGTGGTAAAGCATGATTTCCAGTTTACTTGAGATTTTATTGATCTCATTAACTCAAGATAGAAAAACCTTCTCGAGATAATGGGGTCTTTTTCTGGTCATCCAGAAAACTAAGCAATAGACTGGTCTCTGTGATAGGTCAGACTCCAACATACCATGCTTCTGTTGCCTACACTAATGAGGTAAGTTTGACTTCTTCTGTTTGTTTTGTGCTTTGGCAACTCTGGAGATACAAGAGCATACATTTAGATCTCAGAAAACAAGTGGAAATAACAAATCCTGAGAAAACAGAGCAAATAAAATGTCTGGATGGATGCATGTCCACTTAGGGCTTGTGTAGAAAACACTACATTCAAACAAACTACTATCCCCCTATAAATAATGTTTTGACAAGTGTGTAATTGGTCAAAGTAGATCCTTTCCCAATCGTATCCTTCTCAACAGTATTATTTGTTATCAGCCTTAAGAGTAAAACATTCCCAGAAATGGATGGAAAAGCAATTTCTGCTTCTTTATCAGCAAACAAACATAAAAGAGCTGCATATACTTGTTGTGTGAAGACATACTAGTTCTGAATATTTAAGAGACCTTAGTTTGTTTTTAGATTTTACAAAACAACTCATGTAAGTCAAAGTTTGCACAACATATCATGAGATAGTATGTACACAAATGCATAAATACAGTAATAAATATATGTTATACGTATGTTTGACATGGCTTTGTGCTCTGATAAAAAAAACAAAAAAAAAAACATCAGAAAACTGTTGAATACAGAACAAGTGGAAGTGTTGTAAAAGATAAATAACAAATCTTACGACTGCAATTAATAGAGATTGTTTTGTCTTGATTTGACTGAACAGCTCTAATGCTTCAAATAAAAACTCAAGTCAAAAATCCCTTTGGACAGTTCCTTCAGATTTTAATTCTGTCATAAACTGCGAGTCAACAGAGGCGATACAGGCCCTTTTTTCTTCAGCTTATATGGAAATGTACCACTGTCAGTTATACATCCTCAGTCAGCTGTAACTCTGAGACTGATGTCTGTCAAAACACAGGCCTTTATTGAGTCCTCAGAGCGGCACTCTGACACACTCTGGCTTCAGTTCAGCATCCTCTGCACAGAGCAGTGAATTCATCCTCACACATCTTCAGCTCATCCTTAGGCTGCCTGCTGACTGTAGACCAGTTAGCAGCCTGCAAAGCTTCACCGTGTGTCTGCAGATCCAAATATACAAACACTGACTCTCAATCAGACGAATCCAGGCTTAATGGAGGACTTGAAACATTTAGGACAACCCTTTGTCCCGTTTGTCTGCAGACACCTGGAGGGACAAAACACATCTGTGTGAGGAGCTTTAATTGTTCTAGTGGACTTGTTAATATTAAAGTATTTACTTTTATGGATGGTGATAGCATATTAACCTGGATCCTTCATTTGGAGGCATAGTGTGTGTACAACATCAAACATAAACGATCCACTCAAACATTCACACTGAAGTTTGTGTGTTGAATGATTAGTTAGCACACAATTCTAGAACACCCACTTGAGATGGAAAATGTGGGAACAGGGTAATGCCTGCAGTTTTTGGTCCCTGTCCCCGATGGCTTCTCCACACATGCCGCAGTAGAGCTCCAGCTCCTCCACACACTGCAGGAACTTCACCACCTGCTCTCTGAGCTCCTCCTGCTGCCCCCGGCTCCGATAAATCCCTTCACTCAGGCAGTGGACCTTCAGCGTGCACAGCTTGACATACACATTAGGAAAAAGACAGTCGTTTTTTTTTTCTGCAAACCTTGAAAAACATTTTTCTTTTATTGAAAAAGATGCAGATTAATCCACCTATTAATCAATAACCGTTGGCACTCCCTACTGGTGTGTTTTGTTTCCTTGTTGAAAGAGATTTCTTACCTTGTTTCCCATCCCATCCGCCAGTTCCTGTGCTCGTTGTAGGGAATCAAGAGCCTGGAAAATAACCAGCAAGGGAGGCCCGGTCACCAATACAATACTGAACAAATATGTTGTATTTGGAAAGTAACAAAACAAATGTATAGTTACCTTGTCAAATTCTTTCTGCAAAAGCCAACACTTTGCAACACCCAGGTAGACTTGTGTTTGTCCCAGACGGTTTCCAATCTCAGTCATGATTGCCAGCGCAGACTCATACCGAGGGAATGCTTTCTAGTTTGATGAAGAGAATAGAATCAAGCTCACAATATAGATGCAAGAGTAATGAACAATTCGAGGAAAATAAACGAGGGAAGGAACTTTACGTCAACGTCTCGTCTGCAGCGGTGAATGTCTGCAAAGTTCAGTAAGCACAGAGCCTGCAGAGGACGGTCACCGTGCTGCAGAGCAATCTTCATAGATTCCTGTTCAAGATGAGAACACACTAGCTGCTGAAATGCATGATGGGAAATTCAAATACAAGAAACAACCAAACAATGAACATTATTTGTGATTATTTGAATATAATAACTAAACTTTAAGTTAGCCAGGTTTCTACAGCTGATATTAAACACCTGTAAAGTTTTCAGTATTGTTATGTATAAAACACTTTGTGAAATAAACTCTTATGAACGATGCATACATTTCACAGGGGAACACTGCAAGAACTTTTTTTTTTATAATGAGTGCCTTTTAAGATGCTTATACTGCAACTGACAGCTGTAAATAATGAACTCATTTCTAAAAACAGCATGCAGTGATTTCACCTATCAGTTTCAGCACATTTTTAAGTAAACCACACAGAGATGTGTGAATGTGATACGTTTGTTGTTTCACCTTGTACTCTGGTATTCTAAATATGACCAAATGCGTTAAGTGTTTGCTAAATGTGAATGCACGGTGCTGTCTTGTTACTATACTTCTGCACTCCAAGGCAATGACATCAAGTTATGTTTCACCCTTAGTACATAATTAGAACAGGCCGAATACTGAAGCCACCCTCTTCATTAACACTTTAAACCAGTGCCTCTGAGAGCATATTTTAGTCGAGGTCTAAGGCCTTGTACAACAGAACAACTGGCGCCTGCACCTGTCAGCAGCACAACATCAACTGTAGGCTATCTGCAACACCGGAATAAGAAAGGCACAGAATAGATGACAAAAAAACAAAAACTGAGACATTCTCCACACTGTCACGTGAGTTTGTCTCTCTGAGGACAGTTATCATGTGGTGGACGGTTATCAAAACAATACCTCACAGCACTCCATGGCGTCTGGCAGGCGCTCCAGTTTCCTGTAGGCTACAGACATGTGGTACTGGCTCATGGCTCGATACTTGAGGCTCCAACCTTTGCCATAGTCATTGACGAGCTCAGCTGCTTTGCAGGGAAAAAACAGGGCCTTCTCATAGTCCTGTTGGTAGAGGTTATTGATGAGTGAGACCCTCAATGTCCAATTATTGTCCACAAATAGCTGCATCATTTAGATACTTTAGTATCTCAGTTTCTATGAGGGTCTTTTCATACTCTTAAGTTATTTTTCGGAAAATAACATGACATATGAGAGTGCATTCTTCAAAAGCTACTTCATCACAATCCCATTGGAATCAATCCCCCCCTGGGAATGCGAGGGATTACTCCCTGATGTCAAGGGTACAGCATAAGCCCCCCAACCCGGGGAACTCACTGCATCCTTGTTTTACAACACCTAATGCTGCACGAGCCAACCAACGATAACATTTGCACGGCGTGCTTATCGCAGTATGCAAATGTGTTGGCAACATCAGTATGGATATGTAATGAAGGTGCACTTGTTGTTTTTGAATGATTTAATAAGAGAAACCAGCAGCGATGAAAGGCGTTTTAGATTTTTGCTTCTTGGAAATGTTCTTTGTTTGAAATTTAAGAAACTAATCTAAAGAATCTAATCTAATTTAAGAAACACTTTAAAGAAATATAAAGACTGTGATGAAGTATTTACAGTGCAGCACATTTAAAAGATCTATTAAATAATCTAATGGCTGGACTCAGTACCACCAAATAAGAGCACCTTAAGCTGAATGTAGATGTTCCCCAGGCTGCAGCAGACTCTGCACTCCAGCATCTTGTCGTCATTGTTGTGTGCGTAGCGCAGAGCCTTCTCGTAGCTCTCCAGAGCTTTCTGGAAAACACTGAGACCCAGGTACGCGTTTCCCATGCTGAGACACACCTGGCCGTTAAGCTGCAGGCTAACGGTGGTACCCTGCATGTTTAAGCAGGTCTTGCAGTAGGATACTGTTTTCTGGAAGTCGCAGAGCTTCTCGTTGCTGCGCGCTAAATTCAGGTATCCCTCCGTGAGATAGTCAGGGTCTTCCATTTCTCTGGCTGTGTCGATTTGATCCAGAGCATACTGCAAACAGAGAGTGAGGAGGAGAACATTTGACGGTACAGCTGCAATAACAATATGAAGGTAAATTCAAATTGATAGTGGATAAAAAAAAAGGCCAGAGATTAATTTCTAAATGATGTAGGCCTATGAAGCCCTTATTAAAGCTGGGTGAAAGAGAGCCAGTGCTGCTGCACACAAGATGATTATGTCAACAAGACACCCCACACTGATACTCAGGTTGCAGGACACTTATTTACTCTGCATCGTCTGGAAGCCACAAATTAACCCATGCTTCTCAAGATCACTGTAAATGGAACTAAAAGGGTGAACCTTGGACCTCTGCTCTTTGAATAATTGCTTGTGGAATCACACTGCGGAAATGTTCAAATGGTACTGCGAGATGAACTATACCAAGGGAGAGCACACATGATGACATATTAAATGGATGAGTTACTTAATGGCATTTAGCCTCACACACACACACACACACACACACACACACACACACACACACACACACAAGTGCTGGTTGCATAACACAACACATGAACTCACAGAAATGTTACAAATACACTAACCACACAACTGACATAAGCCACATAAAAAAATCATTAACATTTATTAAAAAAAAAGTTGGCTAAAGAAAAGTTCTAAAATACTTAAACCTTCAAAGATGGAATAAACTCATAAACTCACTTATATTACCCAGTTAACTAAGCTGTATTTAGCTATTGAATACAGCATGCTAATCTTTAGGAGACTTACCTTGAGCATATCTTTGTATTTTCCCATTTCTGAGTGAGCTGTGATCAGGCAGCCCAACACACGAAACTTCCCTCCAGGATCCGAGGTTTTCTCCAGCACTTTAGTCCAGACATTCAGAGCTTTATCTGTCTGATTGGACTGATACAACCTCAGGCCCTTCTCTATCTGCTGCTTGGTTTGGTCCTGGCCCATCTCTGGTGCAAGGCGCCTCATAAAAATATTCATTAGTTTAGGCCATGCAATTTCAGTGAGGCAGCAAGAAAGTAGATCCTTTCCATAGACTGCGCAACTCAAAAGAAGATCCCTTGAAGATGATCCTGTGAGTGGTCGGAGCCAGAAGGCCTACCAAGATCCCGCTTTCTCAGCTTCGGCTGTGCTGAGGCGGAGAGGAAACTGGATCTACCCGAGTGAAACAGCCATACACCAAGACCATTATCACCAGTCACTGCGTGGAGAGCTCGACAGCCAGAAAAATAACTTCCACATATAACCCTGTGAGGATCCCCCGTCAGCAACAAGCGTTCCAAAATTCTCACTTGGATTTCCGTTTGAAAAATGCCAAAGAAACACGTTTCTCAGCGGAGTGCTTGCAGAGATATCCCAGAATATCTACTCCCTCCACACCCCAGCAAAAGGAATTCTCATCCCCGCGGTGTCCAACCCCCCCCCCCCCCCCCCCCCCACACACACCTTCCTCCTACTGCTGGCGCTACAGCAGATGGCCTTGTCACTCTAGACCATGTGTCTCTTCAGGAATTCTGTCCTGCCCTCAGCAAGCAGTCCCAAGGTCACTTCAGCTCCTCACAATCCATCTTCACACTAAACCTCAATCGCTGACCAAACACCGGACAACACATTTCAACCTTCTTTAAGCTTTAAAAAACGAGAATCCACAAAGGGGGCGGGGGGGGACTTAAAACACGTGGGACTGAAATCTGTGATACAGAGGTTATAAACAGCTTTATTGCCCCACATTGAGGGACTGCATGTCAGATGGTGCTCGTAGAGGCAGTCAGTTCCTATTGGAAGTTCTTATAGGGGCGCATATGTGCCCCTAGAACCCCCCGCCCCTCGTCTTGGCGTCAGCAACTGATGCTTAGAATAGTTCACAAAGTCTGACATGTTACTGGGTTTGGGTTTCAGCTGCACAGCCTCCTGCAACACTTCAATGGGATCATAGTTTTGGCCTCTCTGTACTATGGCAGCTTTCTCTCCTTCAACTGCCCCTTTCCCTCGCCCCTCTCGAAGGACAAAACAAGCACCTTTGCCCCCTAAAATACCACCTACCATCCAGAGTATGCATCACTGATCCAGAGATTCTGGTAGGAGTCTTTGTTAAAGAACATTTAACAAAGTGCATCCCAAATTCATCTTTGCATAGATGCAAGAAGGAAAGTCGTAATAAACAGAGCTTTAAAGCTCCTGTGAGGATCGTTTCACTTGTGGAGAGTTTGGCGGCCCCTGTGGACAAAGTGGGAAATCTTCTCTCTATGCTACAGTGGGAGGTTTCCGTTCCTTCAAATGTTTCGTTTCTGCAGTGAGTTGTTTGACACCTGCAGAGCTGAAATAAATATAAACACTCTACAAACCAATAATTAATCTTCTCCTTGATATTCTCTTTTTTTTAAGCTTGTGTCATTACTAACTAGAAAGTCCTCAGAGGAGCTGTTAAAGCAATACATAGTCGACGTATTAAGGTCATCAATGTAAAAACAAACAAGAACTATGTTTGACTTTTTTTTATGTTAACGACTTAACATGTACACTGTACATCAAAAAATACAATCTTTGGACAAGAAACGGAAATGTTTAAAGTTTGGAAACATCCCTGTGTTATCAACATTTGACATCATAAAGATACACTGATTTACACAGACTGTACTGAGAGATGTTTTATGTTCATTAAAGTTGTTCATGCTTTTGAAATTAAAAAAAAACATAAAACAAAAACAAGCAGTGCACAGGAAACAATGTCAGTTATTTCATCACTGGTTACAGCATCACCACAAAGTACATATCAGCAGAGGGGTTCACAATGAGACACTGTTTTACAACCAGGTGGCACACATACACACGCTGCTCAACAGCTTTTTGTCTGGTCTGATGCTGAAGATAGAGAAGTTGAGTGAATACATTTAGAGCAGGATGTCTGAGCGCTAAAGTCACGGTCACTTATCGAGCAGTCTTCCCTGATTGTCGGTGGCATCTTCAGCGCTCACACTGTGAACATCCAGAGACTTTAGGCCAAAACAAACTGCCAGTTTGTGAGGAGGATTTTTATCCCCCTGATGACCGAGACGACAGACGTGGCTGGGTTAAACTTCAATGTGTTTGCGTCCCCTTTCTTACATTTTTCCCTGAAGACGTAAATGCAGCCATTACAGCTGGCCACCTTCCACAGTGAAGGGACACAGCTCCACACCTCAGGGAAGCGCAGACGGGTGAAGCTCTCCAGCAGAGGGTTGTAGCACACCAGGGAGTCTCCCTCTGCCACGATGAAGATCACGTCCATGTGAACTGCAGCGTGCATACAGCCCGCGAACGGCAGCATGTAAGGTTTGATCTGACACTTCTGAGACGCTGTGTCGAAGCACTGAATCAGTCGAGACGGCTTAGTGAAGAAGTCCATGTCGTTCTCCTCCCCTCCGAGAAGGTAAATGGTACCTCCCAGGTTAACCCCCGCAGCCCCAGACACTGCTGTGTCCAGCTGGCTGGTCTCTGTCCACATGTTGTCCTTCACTGTGTAGAAGATGACGGCGTTAGAGAGTGTGTCCTGTAATGTTTTGCCTCCAAGTGAGTAGATAGCATCCTCGGAGGAGACGGAGACCATGGTGTGATGGAGGCGATCTCTGGGCAAAGGGGCACAGCGCTCCCAGTCCATGGTGTGCATGTTGCACTTCCACATACGGCGAGGGATCGACCCCCCCACCACGTACAGGTCTCCGCCGTGTTTACAGGCTGCGGTGATTTGATGGCACAAACTGTTCTGTCCACTCACACTGATGGCGTCTTCCTCGTCACAGTGAAGTGACACGGCCAAAGAGTGAGTCCGAGTCTCCTCTTTACCGATCAGGTAAATGTGGACGTTCTCACCTATTTCCTGAAGACACAGAGAAACATTAGGCGTCAGAGAGAAAAGAAAAGTATTACAGCAGGAAATAATTCAAACAATTTTTAATTTATTGTTGAACTATATGAACAGACTGTTACCTTGAGGTTCTCTTGGAGGACACAAGAAAACTCCTCTCTCTCCACCTTGTTGTGGTTTATCCATGACTCGATGGCCGCAGTTGGATTTTGGGAGCTTGGAACTCCATCTGAACACAAAACAAAAAAATGGGCTGTATCTTGTCATTGAGTCATGGGATAGTGAGTAGTTTGAAGGCCGATGGGAAACTAGGAGTGAGAATCAGGGGATATTCTAGCTATGTGCTAATTGCAACATTATTAATCTGCAACATTCAAGTTAACTAGGAACATGCACGTGTAACATATAAAACAAACATGTTTTGAGATAGGTAAGCAAGGCATGATACCTTTGATGATATCCAGTAGAAGACAGAGAGGCAGATTCTGAAACTCTTCCGTCTGATGCAGCTGGGACAGGTGGATTTTAGCACAATGCTTGGCTGCAGTATACAACTCCTGGTCACTGTGTCTGTCTGCGAGCCACATCACCTGAGCAAACACAAATACTCATTAAACTGTAACTGCACAATCATCATGAAGTAACAGAGACTGCCGCACTAAAAAACCCCCCAAAAAACAGTACCACACCTGCAGGCAGTTCTTGACCTCTACAGTCCGCGAGAGGAAGCGGGAGCACTCCTCAAAAAGTGCTGTCAGTTGGTACATATCTGCCATCTCATAAGTATCCTGCAGCTCCTCCACCCTCAGTTTGATTGTGCCGTGATAGATGTAGTCAATCAGCAGTTGAAAGACGGAGGCACTGACGTCCTTCAGCTCAATACAGCGGTTGTGGGACTCTTTGAGGTTGGAGGTGAACATGGAGCGGAAGAAACTGCTCTGCGCCGAGAGCACCAGCCTGTGCAGGTGAAACTCTTTGCTGTCTACGTTGATGGTGACATCGGCGAACAGGCCATCCTCCAGACACAGGTCCATGATGCTCTTCACCACGCGGCTGGAGTGGGATCGGTCGGTGAATGTGTACCCCAGGAAGTAATTCTCCTCTCCTACTGAACCGCCAGCACTGAGGCCCCCCTCCTCGCTCGACTCCATATTTGCTGCTCACCTGGAAAAAAAACCCACACACAACAGCAAAGCATCGATTAAAACACAGTAAAATGTGTATAGGGTTGATTTTCAGATGTTGGACAGCTGACCTAGAGAGGTGAGGATTTGTATTCGAATGTCTTTAATATAATAAACAGATTACATATAAAAGCCTTGTATAACTTTTTAAAAGGCGTTTCTAAACGTTAATTTACACGTTTACTGGAGAAGAATGAATGGACGACAAAACAAAAACAACAGAATGAGATAAATCCACCAACATATGAATAAAAAGGACTTGTCATTAGTAAGGATTCATTGTGGGGGTGTTGTTTTACACTGCAGTAAATTAGGGTAGGTGTGTATACACATATTTAGAGTCCATGATAAAAAGAGAGGCAGCTGTCAAAGGCTTCGACATATGCTTAAACCATGGAGTTATGAAGGATGGTGAAGTATTTTCCAAAGATGCTTTTTCAGAGAGGATCGAGATCTGCTTTTGTGATGTGATAACAAGTTCTAGCATTAGCATCAACACAAACTAGCTGGCGAGCTAACGTGCTCACCTGATATCGAGGATGTCGTTTTAAATGAGATTCAAAAACAATTACAAAACGTTTTATTAAGAAACGACTTTAAAAGCATAGATACCTTTATCCCGTCTACGTTATCATCCAGGAGCAGGTGAACTCTTGACCGGAAGTAAATACAGTGTTTTTATCGCCCCGTTAGAAACAACCCGCTTGTATCAACTAGCGATGCCGTGTGGAGAGTTTGGCTACTGCAGTATATTTAGTAAAACCCTTTTTCTTTTATTTAACAGGCACATCATGCTGTGTTCTCATTACTTGCTAGATTCAAATTTGTTTATTGTAGATAAGTTGATCTGAGAGGAGCCACTTTCATAGGTTTTACAACTGATTAAATAATTAGCTTTATAGTTCATGACTTCAGTTGTTGTAGTTAAAAAAAAAAAAAGCTTTTTGCTTCAGAATATCTCATCAAGTTCTAAATAAAGCAACGAGGTGAGATTTAAAATGTTTATTGCCATGCATTATTCCTATAAATGCTCAGAGGTATTAATTGAGCCCACACCAATATAATCTGTAAGATCAGGAGACTATTAAATGGGTGGTTTTCCAGCATAAATCCCAGCAGAAATGCTGGTTACTCTCTGAGCTGATTGTTTGGTCAAAACAAATTAAAAAAGGAGAAGAAAACGGCTATCGTAGATAGTAATTAAACTGCATGAAAACTTTGTGGAGATTGCAAATATCTTAAAGTTCAGGCCTCAATGGAGAGTCAAAAGCCTAAAAGTCATTAACTTGCAAATTCTCTTTAGACAATGAAAGACAAAATACTACAGAACTATTTATTAGAGGGACCTGTATTTGTAGTTGATTTATTCAGACTAAATAGACATTTAGGGATGTTTTTATTTTTGCTTCTGATATTGTTTGACATGAACACACTGACATTATTTTTGATAATTGCTTTAATGTTTCTGTGATAATCTCTTTAATAAATGGAGACACAGGTTTGTTGCCTGCATTAGGCAGCATTTTTGCTGAGAGTCCTGCAAGCTGTGGATAACAAGAATTTAGAATTCATAAAATATTGTTTTCTGCTCTGCAGCTGGGCTTACTTGGCTTTTGATCTCCTTTTCCTTGGTGGAAATATGCAAGGTATTCAGGCTGTTGCTTCTGTCTGGATTCATAAAAAAAGAGAATGAGTAAGAAGAGAGATTACAGGGAGGGTTCATTGTCTGCCTGTAGCCATCGAGAGAAGAACTTAAATATGAAAATGCGACTTACTATCTGCCTTATGGTCATTTTGTGGCTTCGGTTTGAGCATTTGCTGCAATGTAAGTAGACACACAGGATCTTTTTACAGAACTGAAATTTTTTGGGTTGGGAAACATTCATCTGCATGTGCTGTCAGTGAATGCAAGCTGTTTGCACTGATTTTTTTTTTTCAATCTTTAACCTTCAACATTTTCTACTTTAGATGTTGCTGCAGGCACTCATCCAGCTTCTGTTCCAAATGCAAACCTGATGTTTGAGGTACGTTCTCGTATCACGTATAACAGAAGTCTACTTGCAGATTAAGTGATCGTGTCTTTGTATCCTGTAAGCAGTTCTTACTGGGCGGGGTAGAGCTTGACCAGGACAACAACATCATCCTCCTTGACAAGGAGCTGGCATCAATGAGGCCAGGCAGAGCTTTCCAGTCTCAGATCAACGACAACATCCCCAGAAGTCTGAGCTCCATGATGCAGATGGGGGCTAGTTTGAAGGGACAGAAGAAGAGGCCTCTTACTCAGGATCAGTTTGAGAGTCTTACCCTGAGCATGGTGTACTCCGCCCATCGGACCTGGCAGCAGGATGGACAGGCGCGAGAGGCCTGGGGTGCAGTGCTCCTCCAGCTAGCTAATGTCACAGTTCAAGAACTACGAGGAAGTTACCTCTTCAGTTATGAATGATTCACACAATACCATTTTATAAGGTAAAGGTGCATTCAATAAATCACTTTCCTTACATTCTCATGTCAAGTGTATTCATATATTTGCATGCAGTCAAATATTTGTTGCCCAAGAGCAGACTCAATTGCATTAGAAAACTTTTATTATAATACAGTAGAAAAACTTTTATGAGAACATACAAGAGTAGAATTGAACAGGCTGTAAACAAATGTAGGAAAATTGTTTAAACAATCCCTGAAGTTTGAGGCACAACAAAAAAAAATAACAGAGGAATATGCACATCCATTTTCGAGATTGTATCTGTCACTTCTTTTGCACCCGGGCTTGTTTTTGTTTGGTACACGCAGTCTTGGTCTTGGTTTTTGTCTCCGATTCTTCCAGAGAAGCAAGCTTCTTCTTGAGCTTTGCGTCCAAAGGGAGTCCTCTCCTGTCCCTACCGGAGCGTGGCTGAGTCCTCCTCTGGCTTTTCAAACTATCCCCTGAGCTTTCTTTCTGCACTGTGTGCCGATCACTGATCAGCAACTCATTTCTATCCCAGACCAGCACTGTCACACCTGTGAATAAACATTTAGGAGCTTCAGAAACAGCAACACGATTTCACATCTTTTAAAAATAAAAAAATGCCTTAAATTAACTCATCAGATAACAACTAAGCTATCACTAAGGTGCTTTATACTCACCCATTCCTGATCCTAGTACATCTCCCATTGGATTGAATTTATTGACCTGTAAATAACCATAGTACAAGTTTATAGTTTTAAAATAACTGTTGCTGTTAAAAGTTTTTTTTTCTGGAATTTTTAAAAACATACTCACAGATTTGATCCCTGCAACATTTGGATCCTGCATCTGATACACAAGCTCTGCTGTGTTGGAATCAAAAATGTCGACAGTCCTCTGATCACCAGGACAAACCCTATCATCAGGGTAACGGCCCGCTACGATGAGGTCATAGACAGGGTGCCATGTGGCCTGCAGCAAAAAAGCAAAAAACAGTTTGCATGATTTTAAAAGGCACATTCTTCTACTCCTTTTGAAACTTATTTTTTTACACAATGTTAAATACATTAATTAGAATACTTGTGCAAACGTGCACTCTTAAGAGTTCTCTTTATTTTCCACCAACAGAGGTTTTGAGCTTGCCTACATTAGTGCCTCCATCGACTTCCATTTAAAGTAACAAATACACTTAAGAAGTTGTAAATACACCTGGGCTGAAATATTCTACTTGTGCCTAAAAAGGTTGGCATCCCATAGTCAGGTCCTGATTTGGTGTGTGTCTGTATATCTAAACTGAGGTTGGTGAATACGTTTGTGTTGAAGTTGTGACTCCAGAAGAAGAAGAAGAAGAAGAAGAAAGGTACCTTAATGGGTGTGAGATGCTGAAACTGCCTGTGAGGATGTTGGATGATATGTTGAGGTTTAGACCAATCAGGTGATGAGTAGACCCGGATCTGGTCGTACTGGTCTGTTGTGAGCAGCTTTGAGCAGTCCAGTGGGTTAAAATAGGCTGTGAGGAGATATAATCATATTACACATTATTTTTACACAGAAAATAACAGTTTTAAAAAACTAAATTAAGTAAACTGAACAGAAAGATAGTAGACTACCAGAGTTCCTTTAAATTTTCGGACCAATCAAACTTAATACAAAATTTTAACGGCCAATAGGTCCCAATGTTTGGAAATACATATTTTAAAAAAAACTGAATTTGTGGGAAACCTAAGAAGTAAGAGCTTAATAAAGTTAGCCGCTTCTCTGAATGAGATCATTACCTGAGTTTACCGCTCGCTCATGAGGCATCTCATGGAGGAAGCTTTTCTTGTCTTTGATGTTTCTCAGATCCCACAGCTTCACCGTGTGGTCAACTGAGGCTGTCGCCAACAACCAATCACAGCGGGAGTTGAACTCTGCATGGGTCACTTTGGCTTGGTGCAACTTTTCATCAAAAATCTACAACATCAATACAGAAAAAAAAAAATCTTCTGATCCATTCCAACATGTTTTTTTGTGTTTTTGGCTAAAAGAAGATGTATCAAAATAGAATAAGTCAACTGTGCGCTACAAATGTCTACACACCTTCTGCCCATCCAGACTCAGCAATAACAGTCGTCCCACATTGTCTCCCGTCACAAGCATCTGTCTGCTCACAGACACATCTACGCAGCAGTACCAGAAACTGGAACAAACAGAATGAAGGGGACTCATTAAATATCACATATAGACAATTTACCAGGGAGGAAGCTCAAAATGCAACAGTGTGATGACAAATTATGATCAAAAGGGTTGGATGTTATGGGTCAAAATATAAACAATTTATGATTTTAGGAATTCATATAACAAAAACATATCATTTCTTAATCTAATAATATCTCATTGTAAATGCATGCAGCATCAATACACTTCCGCACAACATGTAAACAGCATCTTGAGCATCAGTCTTCTCACCAAACATTGTGGTGATCGTGGCCACAGTCTTGAGTTCTGGACAGAAGGGCTGGCCTGTGGCCCTCAAAGCTCTGATTGGTCAACGTTCCCTGACCAGAAGCCACATAGACTCTGGAAAGGTCCATTGGGCAGAACTTCATCCCTCCGATAAAGTCTCCTGCTCCGCCCTGTGCATAAAACCACAAATGCAGGCCTATAATAAGGCAGCTATTTGCAAGTCACTATCTCACAAAACCAACTGGGGCCACCTGATGAGAAGACTGATGCTGAGCTGATCAGGTTGACCATCTATAACCCCTTTTAGGTGCAGCTTTAGAGAAATAAGCTGGTCTATGTCTTACTTCAGGGTGTCTGTGTTGGCAAACACTGTTAGAGTTTTTCCACTGAAATCTCGCAGGGCTGTGGTACCCGCAATAGAGGAGGTGAACAGCTGAGTGGGATTTAACTGGTTAAACTTCATGTCTGTAACTGAGTCTCCAGCCCCCATCTGAGTAGGAAACCAATAACAAAGTGTCTTCATGTAAAAGAAAAAAAAAGTTTTCTTTTAATCATAACAAATCAGATCATCTCACAGGAACTCACCCCTTGTAAGAACGTTTTTTTTGCGGGTGCCTCGAAATCCCACAGGTAGATGTCACCACCCTTGGAGCCCACAGCCAGAGTGGTGGGATGAGTGGGGTGCCACTCCAGACAGGTGATCCTGCGGTCAAAGGGACTAGTGGCACCGTGGAAATGATAGGACGATAGTGAGCGGACAAAAGGCTCCTGAAGACACTGGAGGAGACGACACAGTTAAATGAACCACTGTCTTCATACACATCACCTGACTCTCTAAACCAGTTAAGAAAGTTTACAACTGCATGGTAACATTTTCCAGTTTCCCAGCAATCCAAATCTTTATTTTTACACAATAGAAAATAGCATTAACACCATGCTGACTAGAGCAGAATGATGCACAGACCATTACTGAGATTGAAGAATTATTCAACTTCCAGTGTTTGCTCCCGATGTCCAGTCTCACCTGAAAGCAGTAGTCTCACCTGTCTCATTTGTGAATGCAGGCTTTGGCCCAACGTGCTTTTATAGATATAGTGCAGGATGCTTCCATGCCAACCTCTTTTCTGGGCTCCTGCTGACTTCAGGGGTGGTGGTGGACCTGCTGTAACACACACAGCAACCAAACTCAGCTGTCATGACTTCTACAATTCATGCAACCTACAGTGTCTGTCAGAGCTACTCACCTTGAGCGGAAGTCTCTGCATCTTTTATGCCCCGTAGTTTTTTGGAGAGCGTTGCAGCAGAATTATCTTTTGTCCTCTTTTTCACTTTGCTCTTTGAATCAGATGCATCTGACTTCGGTCTGGTTTTCATTTTTCCGCCTGAAGACTCTCGCTGTAGAACCAACCCAGAGGATTGTAGACAACACCTAATCAATCAGCTATATAAATGAATTACACATATATTTCCTACCTTTGGTGTTCAATGTTTCATAGCACTAACTCCAGTGTTACTGTTTGCATAACGTAGCAGTACACGTGAGGTCTGCAAATGTTTTGTAACCTTTTTTCGTTACAGCCAATGGACAGCAGGGGGCCCCATTTCTCTACATCCTTTAAAGAACGCCATGTTTGGTGTTTATAAAGGACTGCAAACTGACGTCAGGCCAACTTGAAATTGAAAGGATTTAAGGAAAAAATACAGTAGATGGGGAAAAAATAACCCAATGGTGGTTTTCTTCTAATCATTGAAATGATGAATGAAATCCCTCCCTTATTTAGAGAACGCAAATGTCTATGTTGTTGTTTTGTTTATTATTATGTTTTGAATCGTTTCCAAGGACATTTAAATTTGTGCTGCTGTTCGCTTGTATTGGATTGTGAAAATATTTGTGCTTTTTTGTTGTCTCCGTAGAGACTAGGAAAGGAAGGCGGAAACACGTGACGGGTTTTTGTGAGATCTGATTGGCTGTTTCTGGCCAGTTTTGAACAGCGTCTCCTGATTGGATGCGGAGGGAAGTTCAAAATTTTAGGAAGAAGAACGGTGGAACTAAAGGAAGCGGCTAGTTACAATGATACGACAGGCGTAAGTATTATCATTATAGTTTTATCATTTCGATTTCATTTGAGGTAGCCTAAATTACTCGTTCCTGTTTTGCCAATACCGTGTAATGCAGCGTTACAGTTTAAGCTACAGAGTGGTCGGCGGAGTCCAAACAAGGAAGGACTTATTAGCTTCAGCTTTAGCCCGGGGCTAAGAGCCCGTATCATCTATGGCTCTCCGTTAACAATGTAGCTTCTGTACTCATAAACTGTGACCTTTATCTTTTTCAGGAAGGGTAAAACGCCCCGCAGACCTCCCAAAAAGCCCTCCAGCAACCAGAAAGACCCTGTTGGTGTAAGTGTCTTTGAGTTGATCAGGAATAAACCAGAAAAAACAAGTACTTTTATGATGTTGTATGCGAACAGGTATATTTTAATGTGGCTTGTTGATGCATATTCTAATATGTTTCAATGATAAGATTTGACCACATTTAAAATAAGTGCATGTCCCCCGTCAGGTGTACTGCAGAGTACGACCTCTGGGTGCGGAGGATGAGGAGTGTTGCATTGAGGTGATCAGCAGCTCCACCATCCAGCTACATGCCCCTGAAGGCTTCAAAACGAACCGAAATGGAGAATACAAAGAGGTAACTTATCCAGTGGAAAACCAGTAGCTTTAACACTTCCAATTAAACCCAGGCACATATTTTACACAATGATCCTGTGCGTCTTCCTTAGTGTGTCACATTAGGACAAAGAGTCTTCCTTAATTTCAAGTATCATCCCATCTGGTATGCTGTTTATTTTAAGCAAACTAAATACCACGACCAGTTCTGTTGCCACAAATAATTTACCACGTTTGTTTAGCCATAGTGAACAAATGCGCTGTTAAACTTTTTGTTAAAACTAAAGGACTTAAATAGTTTAGGGAAGGATAGATTTTCCATTTCATAGAAAGTAAGCTTGCACTTCTCCTTGGCAATTGACAGAGCCAGTTGAAGTTGTTTATACAGTAAATAACTCTCAGACCCCTCAATGTCGAGGCTTTAGCCATTTCTAACCTGAAAACCAGAGTCTGCGACATGGCACTATCATGACAAAATGTGATTATATTGGTGCTACGTGTAGTCGGACAGATTGACAATATCAACAAATAAACGGAGAACAACATACTGGCGAACAGAGAAAACGTAATCCAATTGCGTGAACAGTGATTGTAGTGGTCGCATGCATACACGACATAAAGTAAAGAAAGGTCACTTCCCCTTCTATCAGCTCGAGGTGAAGTCTGCAGATAAGATCAAGCAGTGTTCTCACATCAGCACACTCGCGGGAGTGTACTAGGGGTCTGGCAGAAAAAACTCCCAAGTGCAATCCGAGCAACAACAAAAAAAGTGGCTGTTTGCGTTTGTGTACAGCTTCTCCTGGAAATATTCTGAGTTTTCTGTGAGTGTGAAAAATGATAACAGAAGTTTAATATTCAGACAATAAGAACATTTTTGATGATATTTCTATTTGAGTTATTTTTAAACAATAACTACAACCTACAATATCAGCTTTCATTCGCTGTAATGTTTTTCTTTACATATTCTATTTAATGCCTTCTTCTCAGATGCAGTACTCCTTTAAAAACGTCTTTGGAGTCTCAATATCTCAGATTGATTTGTTCGAGCATGTGGCCAAACCTCTCGTCGACGACCTCATCCGTGGAAAAAATGGTAAGACAGCTCAGGAACAACAGCACAATCATTTTACTTTAACATTGAAAGCAGACTGATTGAGCTATCCGGTTTTTTTGGAACATCTCAGTCAGTTTTTTTTTTTTTTTTCCTGAATTTCAACAAATCACAAACCAATTACTTTGAGTATGTTCAACACTGTTGACTCTCTGGTTGTAGGGCTGCTTTTCACATATGGAGTCACAGGAAGCGGGAAGACATTCACAATGACTGGCACTCCAGGCCACGGTGGACTTCTTCCTCGTTCACTTGACATGATCTTCAAGAGTATAGGACCCTACCAGGCCAAGAGATATGTAAGAGATTAGACATCCAAGACAGCTCTTCTAATCCCATTATTTTGTTGTTCCTTGAAAAAGGAGCGCTGTTGAACTAATTGTAACCCTTTGTTCCAGGTCTTCAAAACCGATGACAAAAATGGAATGGAGATTCAGAATGAAGTGGATGCTTTGTTGGAGCGCCAGAGGCGGGAAAACAACATGCCTGTTCCAAAACCTACATCCTCCAGGTAAGAAGAAATGCTGTGAAATATGTTCTGCCACTGGATATGTGATGTGTAAACATGTGTGACATGTTGCTCTTTTTATTTCAGACAAAAACTGGATCCTGAAATTGCTGACATGATAAAGCCTGAGGAGGCTTTTGCAGGAGACGGGGTCGATGAAGACAGCAGTTACAGTGTCTTTGTATCCTACATAGAAATTTACAATAACTACATCTACGATCTGCTGGAAGAAACCCAGGAAGACGCAATCAAACCAAAGTGAGTTTGTGAAAGGAACCCAACTCAGACAGTTAAATGTACATTTAAAAGACATTTCTCAACTGCTATGAATAGTCAGACATACTACTATTATATTCAAAGTGTATTGGATTATTGAGGTGTGTTTTTCTTTTGGTTAGAGTAGCTGGAAGACAAAAGTTATTGTCTTTTGTTTTTGCTAGGTGGAATGGTGGAGGCACACCAGTGCGCCCGAACACTGAGTTCATGTATGTGGACAGTGAATACTCGAACACCAGACATCAGACTAGTTTTCTGATTAGGATGAACTCTCCCTCTTCAACACATTCAATGCTGGAGACATTTTCAAATTTAACACAGTTCTTTTGGAAACTTCTTACAGTTTAAAGAGAAAAAGAGTCTTTAACTGAAATGCTTTGTGTCATTGAAATATGTTTAAGCCTATTTCAATAAGCTTGTCGACACATAAACAAAACAAGGGTTCAAGTTAAATTGCCATATACATTGTTTTTTTTCTGTTGCTAGTATAGTGAACATATCATGGACATGAGCAATTAAGGAAATATTATTCAAGGCTGTAGGGATTTAAACACTTTCATACATTTGATGATTAAAAGAAAAATCATAATCACAAAACAGTGGGGGAAAAATAATCATTTTCTTGTCTCTTAACTGTCAAAAAGCAATCTGCAGCATTTAATCCCTCTGCTATATGGACAAATGTAATCAGTGCTCAGACAACATAAACGTTTGTTACCCAGCTCCACCAGAGAGTTCAGAACTGGAGCTGCTGATCTCAGTCTTCACTCAGTCATGTCTCCAGTGTTGATAAATGTCCTTTTAGACTATACATCTGTACATCCCCTCGCTGCTTCTAGTTGTTCTAATCAAGGCAACGCTCCTGAATGCTGCCCCCCCCTCAACCTGCTGTCGCTTTGTTTTGTGCTGTCTTTTTTTTTTTTTAAATCATCATTTTTCATGGCTGGAATCAAGCAACTTAAACATCCCCATCCTCCTCTTTGGTTCTCGCTTTGTGTTGTATGAACGATCATCAGGAACTAACTCTGACATTTTCTCCACGTAGACCACCTCAGTCTAAAATCCTCCGAGAGGATCAGAACCACAACATGTATGTGGCTGGTTGTATGGAGGTCGAGGTCAAGTCTGCCGAGGAGGCTTTTCAAGTCTTCTGGAGAGGTAAGTCGTCAGACCTACGTTGAAAATCAAAGAATTGAGAGAAAGTGAAACTGCAGTGATGATGGTAGATGTGACTGACCTAGTATTGCTGACCTCCAGGTTTGCTCTGACCAGGAAATGAACAATGTTAATCTTCTCTCTGAGCAGGTCTATCACGAGCTATTTAGTTCTGTTGAGACTGTTTCATATAATGTGTGTTATTTGATTTTGCATGTGAAAATGCTCTATGTAAATAAACATTGAGTAAAAGGAGCTGCCCGGACTCGTTTCAGGTCAGAAAAAGAGAAAGGTTGCTAACACCCGTCTGAACCGGGAGTCCAGCCGCTCCCACAGTGTGCTCATCATTAAACTGGCTCAGGCTCCTCTTGATGCAGACGGCGACAACATTCTCCAGGTCTGTTGTAACGAACCATATATGACGATTCACTGACTATTTCGAAGCACCAGTTGAAATATTTTCTGACCTTGTTTGTCAGGATAAAAACCAGGTGACTGTTAGCCAGCTGTGCCTGGTGGACCTGGCAGGAAGTGAGCGCACAGGAAGGACACAGGCAGAAGGAACCCGCATACGTGAAGCAGGTTAGGAAACAAAAGGCTTCTCATTTAATTAGATTTATTGTTTAATGCGCTGTACGCCTGAGAGTAAACGTCTTTCTAACCTCCCAGGTAACATCAACCAGTCTTTGCTGAATCTGAGGACGTGCATTGAGATACTTCGAGAGAACCAGATGTGTGGTACAAACCGGGTACGAATTACAAGACTGTATTCCTGTATAATACACTGCATAAATTAAGGACCTTTGGGTTCATCTTTAAAGTATGAGTACTTTATAGAAAACTGTATTTACCTGATATTTAATGTAACATTTCTCTTCCAGATGGTTCCCTACAGAGACTCCAAAGTAACACATCTGTTCAAGAATTACTTTGACGGAGAGGGTAAAGTCCGAATGGTTGTGTGCGTCAATCCAAAGGCTGACGACTACGAGGAAACTTTAGTGAGTCCATCCAGCACTGTCTTCTTTTACTTATTTAGGGTAGAGTGATAGGGAATGCGTAAGCTGTTTTATTTATTTATGTTCTAATCTCACTACGGTGTTCTCTGTTTGTCCAGCTGGTGATGCGGTTTGCAGAGATGACTCAGGAGGTGGAGGTGGCTCGGCCGATGGACAGGCCCATCTGTGGCTTCACGCCAGGCCGTCGCCATAGAAACCAGGCCTTTAAAGAGGAGCTATCCCGCAAGCTGGAGGAACGTGGTGGACCAACTGATAGGGGTGAGTTTTGTAAGCACATTCTGCTAAAAAAAAAAAAAAAAAAAGGACTCAACAAAAATGTCTATTTTATGAGTTAAACCTGATTACTCAGATTTAAATGTATTGTCACATGGAAGCAAATAAAATAAGACATTAAATGTTGACATTAATGACACAATTCTGTTTTTTTTTTTTTTTAGGGGGGGGGATATTTCTTAAACTTAAATGCAGATTAAACCCTTTTAGAAGTGTTACAGGCAGACTTGCAGCCTCCTTCTGTCTAGAGTTGATGGCTTCATTTCTAGTCATGCTTGTGTTTCCACTTCATGCATCCGTCTCAGGTGCTTGCCAGAACTCACACTCCACAAGAAATATGCATAGGGATTTTCTTTTTCTCAACGGAGGCGCTCCCAAAACCTGTCAAGCTTCAAAGAGCAGATGAACTTGTGACTCGAGCTTCCATAAGGTTTCCAGTAAGATAGGGCACGCATTGTTGTCGCATGGAGCAAAAACCACGGTGCAGAAAGAAAGCAGCTCACACAGCGACTGTGGTATCTCAGTGTGACTCTAACGTTGTGTTTTTTATTAGATGTGCCCACTGTTATCAGGCACATGGTGCACAGCCTCCCACCTCTTCCCTCTTGTGAGCTGACCGACCCTCATGATGACATCACCCTGCCCAGACTGATCGAAGCTCTGCAGAACAGATACAGAATCAGGCAGATGATGATCGATGAATACAACCAAGCAGGTGCCCACTTATTGTAAAGCTAAACCCTCACTTAATAGAAGAGTTGGATGAATTATTCTGGCTCACATATTCTCCACTTTCACATTATTTTAGCCAATATGATGAAGTCCATGCTCCAGGAACTGGACAGCAACCTCATTTCCAAAGATAATTTCATTCATGAACAAAATGGGAAGCTGACTGAGAAGGACAAAGCCATCCAGAACAACAAGGCAGAGATTGAACGTTTGGAGAAGAAAACCAAGATGCAAGAACACAAGGTGAGAGAAATATTCAAATCTCCCACAAAGTGCTTGTTAGAAGATCATTTAATCCCTATTATTCACTGATTGTGTGTAGCTATTGTGAGTGACACTGTCATCCTCCACAAACCATTGAGGTCACATAGGTTATATACAGGAAAGCAGTCTGTACAAGAACCAATCAGCAGACATCTAATGACTATTTAGCTTCATTTTTGTCTGAAAAAGTTAAGTGAACACTTTATGATGTCTCTCGAGTCACCTGGTAGTTGGACCGTATGCAGTGGCAACGCCCTGAGAGGAAAGTCTCAGCAGTTTATCTTTTATTGCTAACTGCTGCAAACACAGGATGCCCCCCCCCCCCCCAAAAAAAAGTGCTGTTTCTCGTGGAAAGCTGTATCAACATCAGAATCAGATCATATTTGACGTGTTCTGAGATTGGAATCTTTGTATCTCAGTGTCCTGAACGTCCCATGATTTTCTGTTCCAGATTGACATCCTGCAGAAAACGACTAAGATCTATGAGGACGACAAGCGTTCGCTGCAGCATGAGCTGGAAACCAGGGAGCAGAGGCTGCATAGAGAACAGTCGGATAAGAGACGCATGGAGCAGCGAATGCACGGCGTGGTCACAGACACCCAGCTCAAGTGGGAGAAAGAATGTGTGAGTTATTATTATTCATTTATTTTTGGTGAGGTCTCAGCGATCAATGCGCACAGTGAGCTGAAAAAAAATGCTGCTTCTGCTTCTGGTTGTGCAGGACAGACGTGTTAACGCGATGCAGCTGGAGATGCAGAACAAGCTCTGGGTGAAGGACGAGAAGTTGAAGCAGCTCAAGGCCATCGTGACAGAGAGCAAACCTTCAAGTCGTCCCGATCCTCCGCCGCGTCAGACGCAACCTAAACGGCCTTCCAGAGAGGAACGCCTCCCCGCCAAGAGATCGGCCTCGCCTTCTCCTATCCCTGTACGTTTTTGCAACACAACAACACCGTCTGCTGTTTAAGTCATCTCTACCATCACTGACAACGTTGCAGTCCAACAAAATTCTGTCACTTTATCTTCTTCGAACAATCAACCCTCTCCTGACTAACATCCCTAATCTCCTCACTCCACAGCAAAATGTAAGATGGTGCATCAGCTCTGTAGCTGGTGGCGACTGTTGTCAAACTTTAGCTTGCACAATTTCATGAGAATGTTAGTCAGTGTTAATTTGGTCCTCTATGGAGTATAGCATGTTTACATGGACTGGAAGGCCTTGTGTATGAATCTGTTGAAGTCAAGGACAACAGAAAAGAAGAACATAGCTTATTCACTGCTCGTTTGGATGTCAGATAAGTGTGTTTAGACAACGGTGGAATTGATGCGCAATATTAAGCTACGAGTTAACCAAAGTGTGCTAACATTAGCCTGCTAACACAGTGCAGGCCAAAGGTCAATTGTAGCTTGAGCAAAGGACAATTTTGAGCTTAAATGGTGCTTAATTATAGTGCTGTAGGAGAGCTGAGGCTTCACTGTAGCCGTGGTTTGGCCAAACAGCAGTTTGTTGTTTGTTCTGGTTTAGTGCTGGTGCTTAAGGTCGACTTCTACTGAATCAAAAGAATCGCACATTCCTCCTTCATAAATAACACCACTCATTCATAACCATGAGAGGGCAGATAACCTTTAATAAGCTACTTATGCCTGTATTTGATCACACTGAATTGTCCAGCAGTGGTTACATTTAACTCTTGTCATTTCTTTCTACTAACTGCATTGTTTCTAACCGTACATGCATGTGTGCAGCCTGTCTACTCTGCTCCCCAGTGTCCTGTCGATTGTCCTCATGTCAGCCCAGCGTCAGGGCCAGTCAGTGCCACTACAGTTGAGGAGGTTGAGATCAACTCCGTCCACAGCCACATCAGTGGCTCTTCCTCTGTTGCTTGCTGCATCTCTGTAGGGGAGCAGCGATCGGCTCAGGACAGCAGGCAGGGTTATCAATCTCCCACTACTCCCATGAAAACCCAGTCCCCAGCAGGCCCACCAGCCAGCCGGGCCAGGAGGAGAGCAGTGTGTTTGAGTAGAGAGGATGAAGAGGCCAGATCTCCAACATTTGATCTAGACATAACTGAGAGAACCTACAGGGTCAGTGAGTTTAGTGCAAGACAGCAGCACCACCAAGTTAAACACAAAGGGACCCATTAGTCTTTCAGTATGCAGCAGATTTCATTATTATTTTTTGATTAGGTTTTTCCAAATTTCACGGGCAGAAAATATTCCGAGACATAAACCAGATTTCAACTTGGATGTATTTGGAGTGAAAAGGGTTAGAGAATTACTTCAGGTACTGAGAAATATCCTGTCTTCTTCTCCCCCTGTAGACAGCGACCCCGGTGCGGCCGCTGCACCGCCGCTCCCGTTCTGCTGGTGGGGAGAAGTGGGTGGACCACAAGCCCTCCTCCAGCCTGGACTTGGGTACAGTGTTGCAGCCTGTCATCCCTAATTCCATCCAGGTGTCTACTCCCAGTGAGAAGGCCCTGTCCAAGTGTGACAGATACGTGTTAACTCACCAGGAAATCGCCTCCGATGGAGAGATCGAGACAAAACTTATTAAGGTAATAAAGAAAGAGAAGGTACTTAACACAATATTTTAACGTGATCAGCAAAAATTTAATAGCAAACGCTTGAAAATTGTTTCAGTGACATCAATCTGAATAGCAATGTCAACATACCAAGTTTTTCTGTTTGTGATACGTAAAAAAAAAAATCTAGCCAGCAGGTACATTGCCTTGCTCCTGTTTCGACGTTTGTTAAGAATTCCCGAGAACAGCTTTCATGTCTTATTTAAAATCAAACATGTAGACTATTATGAAAGATCAGTCTCGTACTGAGAGTTTAAATCTTGGAGTGATGCTGTGTCTCAGTCAACCATGAGACTGTAGTGAGTCTACCTGATGAAATATGAAAAAGAATACAAGAACATTTTAAATATTACAATAAATCAACAGAAAATGCAAGAAAACGCAGACTTTTTAAGAAGTGGAGACGAACCAAAATATTCCACGTAGCCCGGGGGAGTGCTGTCAGATAATCAGAAAGTCTGACTTAATTATTTTTTTATCACTTCTGCATCTCTGATGCTCGGGGGGAAGTTCAGTTACACAGTATAGACTCTGGCAAAGTCTATGAACATCTCTTTAAAAGGCTTTGAATTTGAAATGTTCTTAGTATGGATTAGTAATGCATGTCCACCCTGACTGGGATTGACTCTGAGAGTATGAGATCAAATTTCTTCAAATGTTTTACCTTGTAGGTCTGTCGTTTTAGGAGAGCAGACCATCTGTCAGTGCATAACGTCTCTGTCCTGAGAATATCTACAAAAGATATTGATCCCTCCTGTGCTAGTGCTGGTTATTTTATACATTTGCTGAACAGGAGTCGGTTAATGTCGATGATTAGCTCATTCTTTTTCTTTCTCAGGGTGAAGTGATTAAAACCAGAGGAGGAGGGCAGGCTGTCCAGTTCACCGACATTGAGACTCTGAAGCAGCAGCTCACAACAGTCCCCAGGTACTTGATGACAGACAGTTTTACCTGTTCATTACTCGCTTCTTATTATAATGTTTGATCCTTTTATTTTCTAATTTCACTTCACATTTGTGTCTGAAGCCGTAAAAGGAAATCCTCAGAGGGCAAACCTGCTAACGGAGCCCCAACAGATGGAGCTTGGACTGACACAGAGACAAGGGTAGGTTGATTATTTAGAATCAACTAACATTGCAAGTGGGTCTTAATTAAGAAAAGAAAAAAAAGACAACATTTAACATTTCCAGAAGTCTCCTTTCGAAAATTCAATCGGCATTTGACTGGAATCAGATGATTTTCGGCTTACCCTGACTGGTTGGTCCTCACAAGTATAGCCAATTCTGAGCTGATCAGACACACACAAACCGTTTCCAGCCATGCACCACCGCCAATTTTTCATGCCATGCACAAGAAATTGGCGGTGGTGGCCTCACACACACAAGCTAAAGTGTCAGCAGTGTGGATGTGGATTACATTTCTGGTAATATTAATTGGTTGCAGTTAGACACTTACATGATTACTTACCTTAGCCTGAGCTAATCAAAAAAAGTTTGCACTCATGTGAGATGTGGCACTTCACAAGAAATATCATAGGCTGATAACTAACAGACATAAAACATGATAAAACTCTATGCAATAACAAATCTCATTCACCAAGGCTGTGAGAAAACGAGGCTGACAGGTGAGAAACTGCAAGTAAAAGCGTCATAAAATATTCACTGGTTTTGGATATTTGTTCATCATTCCTTCAGAAGTCAGAGGGAAGTGTTCAGCTTTGTTTCTTACTTTAGACTACTAGGAATACATAGAGGAGGAAGAATGGCTGTTTAAGATCTTTTCAAAATGTGATGCAGAAAATTAAATTCATACATGTCAGGTTTTACTTTCATATAAACCACTTTAAATTGTGGCACAAGAATACAGGAAGTAAAAAAAAAAAAAATGTTGAGAGATTTGTTGGCCTTGCATTGAGAGATGGTTATGAAATGTGGAGTTTTTAAAAAGTTTTATTTTTATTTTTAAATAAACAGTTATGGCCAGGCTTTTATTATGAACATAAGATAAATTTCCGTTTAACAAAAGTTCCAGAAAATATATATCTTTTTTCTGTTATAGTGTTTTGAAAGAAAAATGGAATTCATTGGACAGGTCAGACAAGGAAACAAAATCAGAAATAAGCCAAAGATATTGCTATCAGTGCTTCACTGATGGAAACCAATATGTGACTTTTAATAAGAAGATTTAAAAAAAAGATTTTAGAGATAATAGTGGGATAATTAATTATGGTATGCATCATTCATGAGAAGTTGCAGAGCTGTTTTTGTTAGACGATGTCATTTCAGCTGAAATATAATACCAGTCTGTATTTACTATGCATTAGTCAACCTTACTCAATCCTAGTTTTTGCCAGCCAAGTGTTTCTCTTCGTTATGCTGTTACTGGTGCCTCTTTCTCTTGTTGGCAGCATCATTACCAACATATACTGAATATATGCTTTCCTTCCAGTGTTCTGTGGCCATGGAGATGAGGGCTGGATCAAAGATGGGTCCTGGCTATGAGCATCATGGGATTACCAAGTAAACTCTTCTATTCTACGTAACATGTCTGAGATGAACTGTGCAGTACACAGACAGTTCTTTAATCAACTCTGTTCTTTATTTTACAGACGCAGAAAACCCTGAATGCAGCTGCTCCAGTGATCACTCCCTCTGCTCTCACCTGGCTGTTGTGCAATAATCTGTTTTTTTTATATATATATATTTAGCTCTCGTAATGATATTTAAACATTTTCCATGCTTTTTATATATGCAAACATGTTTATACATGGATCACCAAAGTTTTTTGTAAAGTACATTTTATGTTTGTGTTTGAACCAGTGAAAAAAAAAAAAACGTGGCAGGAAGTATGTACTGTCGATCTGGTGCCAAAAAAAGTCTGCTTGCATGTTTGTGTGAAATGTCACATTCGTTACTTGGCACATTCTGAAGTGTTCATTTAGTCTGCGGCAACACCGTGACTTTCTCTTCATTGGTGAAGTATAAAGTTGCAAGAAGAGTTTAAGTAATACCTTGTTTTTCTTCTTCAAATGTCATTCTTCCGATACACATTTTTTCTACCACTGTATGTTGTGATCTCTCCTGTCTTCAAGGAATAAAATTCCTACAAGCCTAAGATGCAAGATAATGTCTCTGGGCAACTTCTGTCAAGATAAAAATGAACACTAGATGGCAGCACAGGACATGCAATACGCAAATCTTTAAATTGCACAGCAGGATCACTAGAGGGGCAAAGTCATCCTGACTCAGCTGAGAAGAGGCAATAATCGATCTGCATAACTCTGTAAGCATGCTACATGACAACAAATACTTCAACAATCTCTGTTAAAGATATGTTTTCACAAGTTTTTAGCTTCTCTGTGGTTGCATTAGAAATTATTTGCAGCTTCAGAAATAATTGATTAACAATTGTTTGTAGTCAGCAGAGCAGTTGAAAAGCTTATAGGAATAGACTGCCATGATTAACAAATCAAATAAAACAGATGTTTAAACCAAAAACTTCGACTGAGTTAGAGCTCTGTGCAAAGAGTAGCACTGTTCTCCGTCATATAAACAAAGTCTGCTTTCAATTACTTAACAGAAATTGCTTTTCAGAGCTCACGCTCGATTAGATATCCATTATGTTAAACAAGACACCTTGTATATAAATCCATATTAAATTAGTCTGGTTGGCTGCCTTCAACTTGAGTCAGCTGGGTTACCAGGCAGAACAAGTGTCTGAGTGATGCCCAGTCTTCATTGTCTTGTGTTTAGTTCTCTTAGAGGGTTTGTTGTCACCTTAGAATGAAATGCTCATTCCAATGAGGTAAAAAAAAAAACTAACCTATTTGTAAGTTGTTTAAAATGATGTATTATTGAGTACTCAAAGTTTGAGAGCGTTTTACCAGGTTTCATACAGGAGCGTGCCTATTCCCACATTTCAAAGATCTTTCTCTAAATTATATTCCCACATTTCTAGGAACATAGGGTCTAATATAAAGAAGCATTTTAGAAATGTGGGACCATTGGGCTGACACCTTTCATATTGACAAATAAGATACTGATACATTTTAACAGCCGACATTAGATCATTAATCTGAAATTGTTACTAATACAGTACTGTAGAAAATACATCAATAGTTGTAGTAACTTTCAACCTGTGCACTTTAATATACAGTAAAGTCACTTCTGAATTATCGATGATGGTACATTTCAAACTACTTTAAGCAGACACTATTTGTGTGAGAAACTGCTCCTTAAAGCTGCCGCAAAAGATTAGTTTAGTATCACAATCTCCTAAACTTCAACAGAGCAGTTTAATGACCAGCAGCTCGTGGTTCAGTCATCCAGGCATTGAGTAGACAGATGAAATCTAATCCAAACCAGTCTGGCTGTGTTTCAATTGAAAAGCACTGGAGAGTGACTAACATGGAGGCTCTTGGAGAGGGTCAAGAGGCAGGAGCAACCAGTGGCCATTAAATTCACTCCTATGAGGTATGGAGTGCTTTGCTTTTTGACCAGGCTCTATTTGATGTGCTGCAGCATGTTATTATCCCCAGCTTTGTACCGCAGGCCCTCCACAGGCACAAGGCATGAGCATTATAAAGCTGTTATTATCAAAGTCCTGTAAAAAGCCCCTGATCAGCATTGCCAGCTTCAGAAAGACACTTGAAGAAAATAAATGAAATCTGAAGTCAAAGGCAAGCAAAGCATAAACCAAAGTCTTAAAGATGGCACTGAAAATGAAGTCTGTGGAAAGCTGACATCATCCTGCATTTCAGGGTGTCAATCTCATAATTATCCATTTTGCTTATCAACATTATTAAAGTTTTCTGGAGGGAATTTAGAAGTTCTACATGAATACACAGTCAATTAGACCATCTTAGATTTTAAAAGAGCAAGCCTAATTGCAGTGTTGAATTGACTCCTTGCTTGAATGGCTCTGATAAAGAGGTTTAAACTGCTTTTTGGCACATGCAGGATGAAATGATTTCCATACACTGATTTCCTCATGCTGATGAGGCCAATTCATAATTCATGGACTGAAAACAACACTGTCCAAGAACTAGCTTTTTTATATTATTTAAACTTACAATAACAGATTTTATTTTTACATTTTAAAGCAACAATAGTATTGGACTATATTAGCTTTTAGGGTATTTTGGCAACATTTTGGTAAATGGTATCCTTTGAACACATCAAGGAGTCATGTAATAGTCCATCTCCTGAATTTAGGCCCAATATGTCTCAATTCTGAAGGAAAATGTTGTCTCTTAAAGCAAAATGCTTGCTTCCCTTTATATAAGATGTGCTTTAACTTTTTACAGGACTGTCACTTTGACACTATGTGATATATTACACAATTATTCAACAAAGTCACTTGATCTGCCATTCATAGAGAACAATGATTGCAGCACCTTTTAATGAGCTATTTCGCTTTTGTAAATTTGTCTTGAGCAGCAGGTTCATGACCTGTTTTTGCTCACATGATTAACACACGGTACCGATTCAGACTGTGAAAAGTGGGCACGTTTAAATAGGTGTGATGAAAGTGTAACTCCATCCAGAAGCACTCTAAACTTGGCCGTAAGAGCATTTGAAGAATGGTGGCAGATTAAGTTGCGTCAAAAGCTATATCATAACAACTGAATGGTTGCTGATTTGGAGGGCATGTTGAGGCAAGTACCACAGCTGTCCTTAAAACCAGAACCCATTATGAGGGTTTCTGCCTTCTTTCAGTGGCGAGGATGACAATCCCTGACAATGAAAGTCAATTAGCAGGAAACACAAGTCAATACTGCATGAGAGTTGAGCTTTGCAAATCAAAGCTCTGAGCGGGGCCTGCACACCACATCTTCATATGTCAAGGCCGTGGCTGTCTGCCAGCTAAATGTGTTGGGCCACAAAGATATGCGAATGCAGATGAGTGTTGACAGCAAGTCAATTGTCATTCAGCCCCTCTCCCAGCCTCTTGGGACTCATCTGACATTTTTTTTTTGTGTTGAGCTACTCTTCACTGCATGCTCGCCTCACACTCTTCTGCCTTTAATGCATACTAAAAGGCACAGTGGAGGCATGAGGCACCGTGTTCAGTGTTAATAAAAGGTAAAAGCTCCTACGCTCTCTTTCCTGCTGGTGCGGCTGTGATGAGCAGATGGGTCAGGAAGAGTCCCACATTTACGGAGACACCAGGCGGCAACGTTTTTTCCCCCCAGTTGTTTAGAAGCACATTGGATCAGAATTGTCATGACCCCAGGGTGCACGCAGTTAGTGGTTCAGAAAACACCGTCCCATCTGCTGCCTCCCTTTCCTGCTCGGTTTTGAGCTGATGTCTGATGTCACTTATCTGCTTTCACTTTACGCAGACTGTTACTTATTTTTACCCACATATTGGTCAAACTGTTGTTAGATTTTTCAAGGTGCATTTTTATCCAATAACCTCCTTTCTCTTGCGGTTACACAAAACACCCAGAAATTTGACCTTTAACAAAACTAAATCAAGACATGACTGATTTCTTATAGAAAATATTGGAAGCCATTGTTGTAGGCTCATTTTAGCCAAATTGGGATGAATAGTGTTTTTCCTCTGTGCCTTTGTTCTTGGCAGCGGATAAGTGCTCGCAGCTGTCAGTTGAGTGTATTCTCCTTGCCCAGTATATGTGGCTTGGCTGCACTTTAATCTGGCAGGGTCCCTACTGTGGTGACAGTATGCCATGACCGATTTCCGTTGACTCACTTTAACTGTAACCACAATGTGTCCCTTGCAGAAAAATCTGACTTGCTTTTTTACAAGTTTTTGATCTCATCTAGTTAACATGATGGAGAAAACGGACTTTGCGTGCAGTTTGCTGATTATTTAAGCAGCGCTTGGAGCAGTTTGTTGATGAAATGAAAGAAGAGGAGATGCCTGAAATGATTGTAGAGATAATGGCACAATGCAGGATAATGTACGATGACTAAATGGTATTTGAATGTGGTGGAGATTGACTCAACTTTCTCACATTACATGAATCTTCAAGCTTCATTTCTTGCAAGTACACAGAATAAATGAGCGTTAAAAACACCTCTTAATAAGCAGCTAAAATGATATGTGTGAGTCCTTGTTTGCTGCAGAGAGAGAATTTCGCCTGCCAATGCTTTCATGCAAATTACTCACACTGGAACCAGCTTCTCTGTGAACAATCATAGCTGGCATTTGAAAGGAGGTGAAATAGTACCATGGGATTTTTACATATGCAAAAAGCTTGGTCACAAACTTCCACACAAAAGACTATTTTCAATGCACACATCAGCTTTTTATCTTGAAATAGTCTGCCACACTGCTGCTCTAATCCAGCACCTAGCACACTGAACTGTGTATATGTTGGCTAAGTACACAGGCATTAAGGAGTTGTTATTTATTCATCAGATGGCTTAGTTGCAAAGTTCATTCATTCTTATTAAGCTGCACGTTCTATCACACAGGACTAGTTATGAGCTGAGGTTACAGCATCTATGCATGAATAAGGTGAAAGACCTAGCTGCTGACAAGATGAGCAGGACAGATATTTGGGAAAAGCAAAAACTGGGCAACTGAGGGTTTCAATAAATTACAGAACATGCCTTTTTCATGGTGCATTTATTGGGATGATAAATGGCTGCTTACATTTTTGCATGTGAACATTACCTGAGGAAAACATCTGCATCTGCCTTACTGGGTGCTAATGACCCAGCACATGCCTAATATACTGGAGTGAGAATTCAAATGAGGCTCAACCTGCCTGTGAGGCTGGCTTAGGCAAACACCAGGACAGCTGGCAGAGAAATCATTGTGACTAATGGCCTCAGTGTGAGACAGGAGCAGGGCTGTGGGTGGTTGTTTTACCACGCTAAGATGAACAGACTTTGTTTGTCTTTCTATAGCATACAGTGTGACTATGTAATTCTGGAAGTGTCTGCTTTGTTTATGTTTACCTTGCTTTGTGAAGTATGAACAACTGTTTTTTAGAGGTGACCTTAAAAATACGATTGTATTATGGGTTCATCTCAGACTCATATTTCTGGGAACTGGAGCTCTTTCCTCTCAATTCTTTTTTTTGACTATTTGACTTTTTGGCTCCTCTACGGCAATTACCTGTCTTTAGGGCAAAATGTTCAGATTTGTGCCTCCCTTATCTTTTACTCCTCGTCACATCCACCTCAGAGCCAGACAAGAGTTGTGCAGCTGTCATAACTGAAGCACAGCTTGGCGTGATGGGAGTGAATGTTTTTGCTATTATCTATTCAATCTGAGCCAGAACATAATACTAAATACCTCCAGCAGTTCCCTCTTTCTCACAGACCGCAGCATGATCAATACCCACATCAAAGGTTGCGCGGAGATAACAGGATTCTTTGAAGCATGTTTGTGGAGCTGGATTTGCTGAGCTAACATGGTCCACACAGAACCCCCTTGAATAAGCTTGTTTGGCTAGCATCCTGTCTGTTTGTAGAAGAACTGAGTGGACTCTAATGGAGAACAGACAAGGCCTCTCCCTTGTCTTTCCCCCCCTCCTTTTAGCAGCTAATAGCATCCATAGTGCCAGTGCTTTTTGCTCGTCTGACATACGCTTTATTTCATGCCAGCTCAAATATTTATCTAATACGAAATTGGCTGGAACACTTTGGAAGCAGTGAAATGCCAAAACATATTTCTCATCAGGGACACAAAATAACTTGCATCGTGTTTCACAGAGCCAAGTGCAAATATGCCGGGTAATTACTGATTGAATTGAGATGGAGTGCAGACAGTAGCCATCTTGTGCTGTATACCTTTTGTTGTTTGCGACTTCAACGGGCATGCAAATATTTCCACCAGTGAAGCTATTGACTATTTACAAAAGTGCTTTAAAAATTGTACCTTTGGGACTTTGTTTGCTAAGTGGGTAAAGAGGAAGAGAAGGTGGAGGTTAAACCACAGTAAAAACAGAAGCGACTACCTCTTGCCATTCCATAAGAGAGTGTCAGCAGCTCTAATGAAGCAGGCACTGTTGAATCACCTATTTACAGGTACATGTAAGTCAGTGGTGAAACATATCAAAATATATGTTTTTAAAATAGAACAAACCTTATTTGTGATGCTATGATTTCTTAAATGTATAAACTGTTGAATCTTTTGGTAGTTAATTGCACTGTTTGGTATACGCAGTGTGTGGGTTAGACTCTCCAGTCAGCTGTGGCTCATTTGAATGTGAAATGTGGAAAAACGCTGACATCTCTTTCTTTTCCTTCCCAGCACCGGGGGCTCCACTACATTTGCATCCCTGTCTCTTTCTCAATCTCTTGTTCTTTCTCATTTACATTATGGATGGTTCATTTAGCTTACATGACCGAGTGAATACATAACCCAGGGCATTTCAAAATACCACAAGGGCCTGTAGGGATAAAATGAAACCACATAAGCAGAAAATATTGCTGCACTTCCATCTGCAGCAGCCTTTTATTAATCTCTTCCCTTTTTCAGTGGTTGACAATCATGGCCTGCCCCTGACCAAAACAGTTCAACAAGGTGTAACCATTTAAAACAGTGACTAATGATGTAAAGGAAGACCATAACAATGGATTTAAATTGGACAGTCATAAAAGCAGCCAATGGTGTTTTGCTAATTTAGCAGCTACAGCATTGTAAAAAAAAAAAGCTGCAGACCTTTTTTGTGTTTACCTGTTAAATCAAAATGAGTGTGTGTTAAGGAACCCCACTTCTACAACGTTTTACCCACTGAGCAGATGCCATCTGATTGAAATGGAATTAGAATTCTATAAAACCAAACCTACAGAGACATTGCTAAACTCTTTGTCATTTAATCATATCTTGTTATTTTGTGAAGTTGTTGACAACTAGCATACCCACAAACACGATATGCTGTGCTAGCTAAGAAACTAAATAGGGCTACATTAGAAATAATATTTTCAATCAAACCCTCTAATACAATGACTCACTCCAATACAATGCTCCCTCAATGTCTAGCCGTCAAGTGTATAATAAATGTATAATATAAGTAAACCTGAGACATTGATAATCATCAACTAATGGAGCTACTTTAGCCTGATTAGCAAGCTGTACAAATCATCAGTATACCCTACGCCTATTAAAATGAGTCAAATAAAAAAATAAACATGGACTATGGAGATAACTTTATCCTTACCAAAACTGTAACACTTGTCATGTTTGACAATAAAATTTGCTGTTTCTAGTTAGAATTGATAAGATGCTCGCTCTCTCTCTCTCTCTCTCTCTCTCTCTCCCTCTCTCTCTCTCTCTCTCTCTCTCGCTCTCTCCCTGGGCAATGGAGGACACATTTATTCATTAATGTAAATGATAAAAATTGAAATCCATGTACTTATTTTGTATCACATTTGTCCTTGTAAACTGCATGTGGGAGCAGTAGGCTAAGCTTGGCAGGTAAATCCTAGCTTACGGATAAACTAGCACATTATGACAAGTCACTTTTGTGTTTGTAATAACTGCCTCATAAACCTCTTCACTACTACAGACTTTTACTATAAGGAAACTTCAGGAAACACCTTAAGAGACAACAAGCCTATGAAAATCTGTATATGAGAGAGAGAGAGAGAGAGAGAGAGAGAGAGAGAGAGAGAGAGAGAGAGAGTGAGAGTTAATAATAGTGAGGCCTAAAAGTGGAGAGTGTGAGAGTAGGTTTGCTTTTCTGTGTGATCTTGGTGCATGTGTGTTTTTTATGAGCAAAGCTGTTAACATTATAGCTGTAATGTGTAATTGAAGATAAGAATGTGATACCTGCATGCACAATATGAATGGGGTTTTGGCAAACAACACAAGCTTTTATTCTTGCTGCCAAAAAGTTTGAAGGCTCTTTGTTTTGCAGAGCCACACAAAGGCTCCAGTGACAGGCCAGTTGTACAACCTTGATGACTCAATGAGCCTAATGATAGACACACACACGCACGCACACACACACACACACACACACACACACACACACACACACACACACACACACACACACACACACACACACACACACACACACACACACACAAACACTGCTTTGCCCACACAGAACAAGATCAGTGTAATTGTACAAGAAGACATTTCACAAGTGGCTGTCGTTGCGAATCGGTGATAAAAGTGACAGAGTGAGAAAACACTTGTGTAAGAGGACCAGATTGCAAGCTTCACCTCTGCACCTTTAGCTCACTCAACGACAGTCTTGAGCTTTGGTTCCTCCTGCTCTGCTTTACATTAGCACCACAGCTCGGGCCTGGACAGGTCCACAGCTGTTATCTCAATGATGTTCTAATTCTAGTCAAACAGCTCTGTGTTTGACTCAATAGAAGCTGTGTTAGTCAGGAGAGTCAATATTAGCTGAGCACACAGAGCAGGACTGGCGTTAGGAGAAAGAGAGCGTTATGTGTGTGTGTTTACCAATGTGTGCAACAGGATTCACCTTTAAGTGTGTTCTGTCGGTGAACCTTTTAGACTAATAATAATAAAGATAATAAGAAATCGGAAGAAAACAATGTCTATGTTTGACATGAGTGACATTTCTTTTATTGTAAGATGTTAGAGTTCCTCATTCACCCTTTTTCCTTTTTCACTTTTCTGTCTGTGCAGTCAAGCCACGGCCTGCTGACAGTTGTCCTACATAAACAGTTCTCCTTCAAGCATTGCCTATATAGCTTTTATTTTCCAGACTTATCAATGTCAAACAGCTGCCAACACCAACAGCTGGATTAGGATATTGTCTCTGTCAAACTGCACAACTACTACATGAAATCATCCATTTTACTGATGTGTTTGGGTTGGTTGAAGAAACTCAAAGTGAAAGCAGCACCTCCATATTAAACACTCAAAGGCTTAAAGCATATGTTTGGCTGGATGATGCTTTAATTACAGGGCAGCTGATATTGTTTGACTTTTGCCTCATTTGCATAAAGTAAGAGGAATTATAAACCCATCAGCTAACAGCATCTTCTGTTTGTTCAAGAATCAACAACCAGCAAAGTTGAATCCAAAGAAGGAAACAAACGGAAACTGGCTTGTATCTGCTAATCATAATAAAGACTGATCAAAGAAGTGGACCAAGATGCTTTTACTGAATAGGACAGTGCTTTATGTTGTTAATTTACAAAAGTTAACCTCAGCTTCCCTCAGAACTGACTGTTGGGTGTGTTTTTGGCAGCTCAATGTGTTTAATATATGTTTTTTATTCAAGGATATTTTACCAAGAAAAAAATGGAAACATTGTAAATGAGTCAGGTCTTTGCCGTCTTTACATTAGCAGCAAGAATCAGATTAACATATCCACCGCCATTTTTGTTGTCAAAGTTGATATCAGAAGCGCCACTCTTCTTGATTTTGTATATGCCGCTGTTCCAAAAATTAAAATGTTTTCAACAGAGAGCGCTGTGAGTGCAGCGCCAAAAAATAGCTGCCACTGAGGGTAATTTTGGCTCTGGACATAGAGTCTTTAAAATGGACACTTCCATTACAAAAAGTGCCATTTGTGGAAACATGCCCTAAATCAGCTGTAGGCTTACTATACAGTTTTAATGTAAACATAAAATTAAGGATCTGTACATAATGTCATCGCTATAACCTTCTTGTATCAGGTTGGTCTAATAGGATAGATGCTCTCAATACAAAGCCTGATAAAATATTTTGTTTTTTGATTTCACTTTGTTGCCTCATTGCATTTATTAAGTGAATAATAATAATAATAATTTACACTTTATTAATCCCACGAGGGGAAATTCAGTTTTTTTTTTTCCCCAATAGGGATCCTGAACATGCAGAAACTACATTACACTATATCTGTCGAGTACTTCTACACAGCAACATAAACACATGCTAACAGTGTGATGGCTGTGTGCTTGTGCAGCAGCTGTGATAGTAACAAACAGTCAGTCATGTCTGACTGAGCCTGTGGCCTTGTTAGCAGTAATAACTAGTGTAAACAAACAGCAGCAGTGTATTTTAAGGTCATCACGAGACATCAACAAAACCCTCCCAGTCAGCACAAAGCAGTGGATCTGATGTGGCAGCACACTGCTCCTATTTAAATTTGCTGACATGAGAAAAAGCAACATTAGCTAATGCACTACTTAAAGACCATAATCGCTCTTTCCCCTACTGTTAATGAATGCTAATTAGAAGTCTGGAGCAGTTTCTGGCATGTGCTGCCTGCTCCTCTAATGTGCCGTATTGTTCCTCTACTCGCTCCAGCTCAGCACTAATGCTGCTGTGCCAGCTATTAAAGTCAGATAAGCTATCCATCTTTAGCATTGCCAGCCAAAAAGCCACTAATAGAGGAGCCACAAAATTGTTAATTTCCATGGTTTCCTTTCGTTGTTTGAGTGATCTCTTGCAGTCTATTAAATGGGCAAATATTCCACATGACTCCTCCTTGCATGTTAAATTTTTTCACTTATTTTTGTTAAACACACTCATCAATATTTATGGGAGGCTTTTTATTGAGGCTTTTTCATCATGACACTTAATCATGGACACTGGCATAGAAGCTACAGTGGAGCACAGTGTTCCCTCTATGATAAATGTTACTAAACAGGAGTGCATCTTAAAATCTGGTGCGGCAATAATGTGACACAGTCCGTGAAACTGCTCTGCTATAATAAGGTTAATCACAACCACACTTTTAATGAGGATTAGGAGACATATTAGCTGCCATATTATCCTCAGTCCAGATTCCTGTTAATTTTACAACTGATTTTAAGATCTGGCAGAAATCCATTAGCCAATTTAGGCTAAATGGGCCACGGAGGATTTGAAGTGAAATGTGAGTACATGACTTCAGAATAAGAACTGACTTGTGAATATAGGCTTTTCTTGAGCACATTGTTAATGGTTCACTTTAAATGAATTGATTAAGAATTACTTGAGCAATTTCTCATTTGAAAATTAGAGTACTCAGCTAAGAACAGCCAAGGTAGTTTCGACTTTTCATGGCATGTTTAATAGTCCAAGGTTTTATTTAAATCTCTGTATACCTATGCAAATAACCTGATCCAGTCTTTTTTTCTTTATTATGCAGGTGATGCAGATGAGTGAGAGACAAGGCAAGAGCAATAGAGAGGAGACATGACAATACAATGCACAGCATAGGCAAAGACAGCATAGCAAGCAGGAAGTAATAAAAAACATTAGCCAAATGTATATGTTTAGGGTGTTGCAGGTCCCTGTTTGTGTGTGAAAGAGTGTGTGAATGTGTATGTAAGTCAAGTTAATACTAGTTTTTTCCCCTGTCTCTTATTCTTCTCTTCCCCATTCTTTATTTTCCACCTCCATTTTCTTTCCTTTCCTTTTTCCTCCTTCCCTTTCACTGCTGATTCAGTCTTTTAATTATAGGTAAGAAATATGTTTACTAGTAAAAAGAGCAAAGTAAAAAGCAGTTTTATAAAGCCATAAGCTATGTATAAATGACACGTACACACTAAAAAAACTCATCTATTTACTTCTTATATATCAGACAGGCGTCAGTGGCACAAATCTAATTTTGTTTTCTTGTATATACCACAACCTGTTAATGTATGCCTATTTAATCAATTGAAATTTGGACATATTGAAATGTTTCGATCATGCTCACGTTTTACATACATTAAAATTAAATGTGTCAATGTGTGAATACATCAATGTCTGAAGGTTTTGCTCATGAGAGTCAAGTTGCTTGGCAGATTGACACATTGATGTCTCTCAGGACTGCTCTGTGGGGTCAAAAACATCCACTTTTACAAATACAGAAAAGTCCTCAGAAGAAACAATCCATTTCAAACAACAATACATGCCTGGGTGACATAGGTGTGGTACTTATCCAAATTGAAAAAATAAAATAAAATTAAGTTTAAGTGAATAGAAATATGAAAACCTCAGTGAATAAAGTAGTTGTTACTATGACCAGTATTTCTGACAAAGCCCTTTAACTGCAAAGTTTACTCCAGAGACGTGAGCTGAAACAACTTCCCAGCCTCCCAGTTGTTCAGTTTTGACACCTATAGACACCAATGTCTGATTCTTAACCAGACAGACGCATCTTATTTCATGGATCTGAAACTAGATCCATGAAAGTGCACTGGAGAACATTGAGTCTGTGATTGTAACAGCTCCCTCATGAAAAAGGCTTTAGGATTTGTTGTGCCCTGTGAGTATTCAAGACTAAGCTGATACATGAGTTAGTGTATATTTCACCACCCCAGAATTTTCATCTGCATGGAGATGAAACAGCCTGGCCTAAGAGAGAGGAAACCCAGGAAGTGATTAGTTTATAGAGCGTGCATAAGTTATGGTCTTGTGGTTGTGCAGACGTGCCCGGCACTTTGGCAGCTCGACGTGGGAACAGTGAGCCTTTAATGCTGTGCGACTTTATGGCTCTTCATCATGTTTTGTTTGACACGTAGCAAAGTGAAGTTACCATTTCCCCTTACAGTCTGGTGTTACTCTCACACAGGCTGATGGATTTAGCAGATCGGAGTGATGCTTATATTTGCTTTGGAGATGATTCTGAGTCAATTAACAAAGACATTTATCAAGTTCCAAAAAGTAATCAGCAGGTCATTTTCAAGTAGAGACTAATGTTCAATGAAATTCACAAGTATTTGTATGTTAAACTGTTACTATGATATCAACAGTTAACATGTATCTACAAAGATATAACAGATTTATAAATCTTCCAGGGTCCTTTTTTTTTTATCTAGACGAGAAACAAAAACTTAGTTCCCCATAAAACATGTATTGCTGGTTACAAGCGCAAAACATCAAATATCATCAGCTAAGCATTGCCTCAGGCTTTGTAAACACAAAATATTTTTTTTATTGATTTTAAAACTGCAGTTTTGCACAAAAAGAGATTTCCATTATGCATTGTAATGTGGTAAATAAGAAGACCTTCCAATTTGTTATTCATGGATTCATTTCAAATATTAATTGCAACCAAAAAACTTGTTTTTCTGCTTTATAAAAGTTAGACATCAAGAGGGCACACAATGTGATGGCTATAATTTACCAAGTCAGGATGCAAAAAGTTGTGTATTGGGTCAATCTTTGTACATTTCAAATTTCAAATCAAAAATATGTCAAACTGAAACTGCCAAAAGCATTTTCACAAGTCACACAGGAGGCATATACACTGTGATTAAAAATATCCAAAGGTACACCACAAACAAGAAGTTAGAAGCAACAAGTAAACTTCTCTCCCCTTTATTTCTATATTGTCATCAATGGGTTAATATAGTTGACAATAATAAAACATCCATGAACTGATTTGAGAAACCAAACATAAAGCTTCCTTTTATTGCAGGAGTTTGCCTTCAGGCTTCTTCTTTCTTTTGTTTGAGTGCTCTGCTTGGGTTGTCTTAAGCAATGGTAAGTGGTTTAATTACCCAAAGCTGTTCCAGTATTTTCTTGAAGGAACTATCTATCTTTCAGATCTGAATCTGAGTTACTCTGTCAGCCACCTCTTGTCCTGTCACTCTGCAGCCAGGAGGAGATGACTCCACAAAGGAGGATCAGCCTGACGCAACAAGGCTTAAATCATAGAAACTGACACTGCCAGTCAAACTCTGCAGAATTGTTGAAGAAGTGAATGCTCCTCCTCCTGGAGAAATAGTGTCTACAGCATCCTGTACTTTTAAGTGGTTTTCTAGTGAAGTGCCTGCAGGGCAGGGAGGTACCAAAGTGTCGGCTGACTGGTAGTTTCAGTGGTTAAATGTGTGTCATATAGCTCCATCCTCATTCCCAGATGAGTGGGGCTTTTGACTTACACACATCTCCCTTTCTCCACCCTTGGCTGCTCCGACACAGCCGCTAACAAACAACTTAACACGCTGTGGAATGTGGCCCAACGCTGAGGCAAAGGCAGAACAGGTCTTAATGAACCACTAACAGCCGCAGGACTCAGGGGCGCCAGCAGCTCATATAACATCCACTATTATTATTATTATTATTATCTTTCCTCCTTTGACTCTATCATTGCTCAGATAGTCTGTTGCCAAAACAACAGCTTGTTATCTGAAGAGTGATCAGCATGTGCTAGCAGAAGGTTTGCCCCACAGACTTCTAACAAAACAATGGGGTTAAGAGCTACAGGTGCGAGCATTCCTGTGCACATGGAAGGGAAAGAAAGATCGGAAACAACCGCACCTTTGAGGCTCAAGATGCCTAAGATAAGGATTACTTGCGAACCGAAGGTCAGACAAAAAAAACAACAATCTCAGCGCCATCTACTTTATCCTTCAGCCCACACATAGCAGACATGCTGTTATTTGATACAACCTCTGACAAGGATAACCCAGGACCTTGTTACACCTATTTAGGACTTAATTGCTACCTGTCACAGGACAGGAATCTTTCCTCTTTTACAAGGTGCATAACAGCCAAGAGTGTCAATCTTCATTGTGGTGTAACCCATCAACCTAAAAAGATGGATACATTTTCTCGCAGATGAAAGATAAGATGGGACACTACGTGAGTCAATGCAATCACATTGCAACTTAGCTTGTGGTAAAATTCTTTGTGTATTTTAGGGCGGTACTGCATTTCACCGTTTTGCCTTGAGCGCTAATATAATGGAAGCAGAGGCTCAGCGAGCTTAATCAACAAAGAACCTGACGAGAGGCGTCTGCTGGTGGGCTATGCTGCCCCACCTGCCAGGCACAGTGGAGGTGGTGTCGCATCCTCTGATGTCAGCCTCTGCTCCGCCCTGTTTCACTCGCATGTTCACTGATAGAGTGACAGCGAGGGCGGCAAGCTCATTGCAGCATTTCAAAGGTGAGTGATTTATATGGCAGCTGTTCCCCAGTGTGCCCGTTCCTGGTGTTTAACAGCTGACAAACACATGCTTTTTTCTGTCACGCTTGCATTTATGGCCTCACAGTTCTATTCGTGCAGCCTCCCCCAATACAGGGAAGTTTTTATGATGTGGTTATATCAGTCAATCAAGCTAGCTTCTTCAGTAATGCACGCAGGCGTCAGCATGATCACAAAGACTTAAAGAGCCAACAGCTGCACTATTCATCAAGGAAATCTTTATTATTGTTTCCATTCAACATTGTTTACATTGTTGCACATTTTACTTTATACGATTTGTATGTGAACGCAGGCTCAGAAGTAGTTGTTTGATACTTGAGCTCTCTGCATTAACCCACAGCAGCACACTGGCAGAGTGTAACCTTATTTCACGCTGGCTCTGCAACAGTGCTGAGAATTTGCGAGGCAGTTAGTGGCCGTCATTAATAATGGCCTCGGTTGGGCTGACAGCTGCTGATTGGAATGAAGAGCTGCTCCATGGCAGACAGCAACAAATTTCTGTGACAGCCAGGTCTCCATTACTGGGCGTCAGCTGCCAAAACAGCAGTAATCAGAGAGGCAAAGAGGACAGAAAACATGCTTTCTCGCAACAGACACCCCCCCCCCCCCCCCCCCCCCCCACAAACAAACAAGTACATACACATATAACCCAATCTGCCGTTGCAACAGATACTCTGTTCAAACAACTGCTTAACATATGATGGGTTCATCTGTTGGAGGCCATCGTAACGACCAGACAGGCGTCCTTTTGACTTTTTATTCCTTTATTGGAGATTGGAGAGCCACATGTTGTATTTAATACTAATTTTGGTGTGAGAGCAGCATACCAAACTTCCTCATCATAATGAGAGAAGTCTTTTCTCAACCCTCTCTGTAAAGTCATAAAGTGCCAAATGTAGAATACCATCAAAACATTTCCTCAAAATCATTTCAATATCATTTGTCATGCTATAGCAATGATGCTAAATAGATGGCAGTGTCAGTCTGTCCATCACTCTTCAGATGGGAATATCTGATCAATTTAATTTTATTATTTACAATTAAATAATATACAGATACAAAATATACTATTTTTTAAAACTACATTAGCTCTGAGCATACAGAGGACAACATGTATGCTCCTACTGACTTCAACTAACCCCTTTTTTCTATAGCAACATCATGTGATGAACCTGTATGTTTATGCAGCACCAAAAAAAACCCCATAAAAACTCAACAATAAACGTGTTATTCCATGGATTTCTTGAATACTTAACATAATTACCACTTAGTATAATCTGCTATTCTGTTATATTAGACTGACTGACTCATGCTTCGGAGGTGGATCTGATCTCAGACTCTGCAGGGAAAAAAATTTGGTCAATTTCATCTCAGCACGAAAAAGAAATCAGCTGGATCAATATTAGAAGACACAAATAGACAACTTGTATCGACACGACCCAAATTAGGACATCAGCCTACTAAGATTTCTTTCAGCTTGAAAAACACACTTGTACATTATCCGATACTTAAAATATGGTGTGCTACATTATATGATTATTGGAACCAGATCACCTTGAACTACTCAAGTTATTATTGTCACTTGAGAAGTTAAACATAGAATGCTTAAACTTAAGATTTTGGACAGTGAGATGCATGACTTTCTCTTTCCCTGATTCTTTTTACTACAACGTGGAGCTCATAATACCTGATCCTGTTATATGAGAAGAAGGGCAGGCACTGCATTTCTTCAGTGGGAGGAGTAAAAGTGAGAGACTGTGGCCTTGAACAGTTTGATCCCTGTAATGACAGAGGGCTTTGGTAAGGGTCAATCTGTCAGCACTGTGCTCCCACTGATCCCTGCTACTCCCTCCTGCAAAGCATGTGAACATGGTCATCCACACGTTGCAGAGAAATGTTCCCAATGTGTTCTACTGTCCTCCATGAAATATGGTCTTGTGATCCTGGTGTTTTGGACTAATTGAAATATGAGGTAAACACAATTTAACACTGCTTCATGGTCTGGTCATTAGCTCATTGTGGGGTCTAGAAAACTATTTAGGACATAAACCACAACTCAGTCAGCCCAAAACCAGATGGTGTAGCAAATTAAAATGAATCATTTCCCAAACTTCCTCCTGACGTTGTTGTACACGTAAACTCCTGTCCACACCCACCCACACACACACACACACACACACACACACACACACACACACTGGTTGGAGACAAGACAGATTAGGTATCAGGGCCTTATAACGCTCTATTTATTCTAGAGACTCAAATGCCTTATCTTATACCAACTGAACAAACAAACAAGCTCACAGTGCACATCAATCCCCAGCATGCACATACAGTACCCACACACACATATGACTGCAGAGCTTTAACAGGAGGTGGCAGACAACCAAGAATGGGAGGCTTCATTTTATAGCTGCCTCTTCCTTGTCAGCTTTACTCCTCGCAGCAATAAAACACTCCATAATAAAAGGCGCTATCCCCGGGAAGCAGCAGGACTGCAGCTATAGATAATCCACTCAGCTCACACGGCCTCGCTCAGCGTTTGCATATCTCGCAGTGGAATTCATTTTGTAGGTTTACTTCAGCGTACTCTGGTTTTAAGCATTATGGAAAGTACAGAGCTATATGGCTTAGCTGCTGGATCACCATGAACAAAGCAATATTGTGACCTTAACTACAAGTGGGAGTGCAAGCTGCTTAATTAGCACCTAATACATTATCTAAACAAGCCCTTTAGAGAGAAGATAATTAAACCTCCAGATAAAAACTAATAAGGGAGAAAGGCTGGCGGGTAGTAAATTAGTATTGTTTTTCTACACACTATGGTATTCAAGATATCTAACACACTGAGAAAAAAACATTATTGTGCCTTCATAAACCCCACTGTAGGAAAGAGAGGCACTAAAAATGAAATGTTATTCAAAGGGCATAACTCTTCACTTCAGCTTTGAGGTTTACTGATCACTCTCGCTCCCTTTAAATCATTCACTGTAATTTATGTTGTACCTGTAAATCCACGGTCAAGGTTACTTGTTTGGAAGCGTAGCAGAAGCAGGCATGTGTCATTACAGCAAGTACAATTCACACAATATTTATGACACATGATGTCCCAACTGGAGCTACTTCCTGTCTGTCCCCTCCCCCTCCGAGGAATGGCTGCCTGCAGCTCCAGCAGCTTTTCTATGAGACATCTGCTCATCCCCTCTGGGTGTAATGCTGTACTGTCGCCCTCAGACAAAACAGTTTGTCTCCAGATTTGGTGATATGATGTTTAGTGCTGACTCTATTGATTTTTGTCTGTTGATTATACAAATGTAAATCTAGATTAATTAGTGGACTACTTGCAACACATTTTTGGATATTTCAAATAACGTTTTGATATTTTACTTTGAATAGGAGATATGTATGTTTTTGAATCATTGAATAATTAAGGTTTTACATTTTGTTGTCCATATGGACTATATTGTAAACTACTGAATGAAAAAGATGAAGCAGATCCAATAATTAATTAATGATCAACATTGCATAAATGTTATTCATTGATTTAAAAATTGCAACTCACTATGATAAGACTCAGATTTTCTCATAAAATCATAAAGTTTGTCTCAGATTTATTATTTGTCTCTATAACTCAGATCGGTCTAACATATGGGACAGAAAACACGCTCAGAAACGTTTTTAATATTTAAAAAACAGCTTTTTTTTTACAGAATTACTCACTTTCCATCTTCTTCTCTTCTGCCTTTGCTGGCACAATGGCTTTCTTCTGCACATTACCACCCCCTGTAGGTCACTTTAATGGTGTGAAGCTTGTTCTAAAGTACAGTATTATGTACCCAGTTCACAGAGTTCAAGGCAGCATAATATGCAGGTATCATATTAGATCATTGCAGTGAAAAATCAAGCACCTGTGGATTATTTGTTCTTTAATGAGGGTGTGTGTTAACAACACCATCTATAAACATATCTATATGATAACTATCCTTTTACATCCTAAATTGTGGCATTTGGAGGTCTTTTTATTAAATGATGAAGGTAGGTGTGGCATGTGGGAGCAGACTGAACAAAGCCCTGATTAAACACAGTGTGAAACTGCTGTTAGTCATAGATCGCCATGACAGTAGCTCTCATTATAACTACCTGGCTATGCATGGCATGGTTGTCAGAGCGACACAGACACAGGGGACGGACACACATGATCACCATAAATCAAGCGAGAAATGGGATGTCTGATCATCTGATAGAAGTACAGAAATTCAGCTCTGGCAGTTCCACTTTATGGATGTTAGTAAAAATGCAGATGCTTTATTAGGGTGCAAATTGAGAGGCAGACACATTTAGTTGGGTTTATTTTCCTGTTTTTGTTCAAGCACAAAGAATAAAGGGGAAATTATTCCTTCATTTCAACATGTCAACACTAAAACTGGGAGTTTTGATAGAAAAAGTCCAAGTCCTTGGTTTTGGGCCCCCTCCAGCCACTCAAATCAGACCAGCCTCTCGTCCTTGTGTCCTTCTGTCGAGTGCTGCTGGGCTGCCAGTTCTTCTCTCCCCCTCTGCTCTGTGCCTAGAGTGCTGAGGGCTCCAGGACTGCAGGTGCACAGCCTGTCTGCCCACTACAGGTGGGCCCCAGAGAAAATGCTCACATCTCACCCTCCTCTTGGCTCATTAAAACCTTCAGCTGTTCCCTCACCCCACTCTCTCCTTCAGCCTCATACGGCTGCTCACACCATGCTGATCACACCAATCAAGCTTTGATTTACTGTATTTACACCATCCTCATGTCCCCGTTGTGACTACAGGGAATCTGAGGAATGCCCTTCCCCCTCACTGCCCTCAGTACAGCCAGCATGCTAAATGTGAGCCAATCAGTGGCAGTGGGTGGAGTGCCAAGCCACAGAACACTTCTTCCCCTTGGCAACCTTCCCTGTGGTGGCTCTGATCACAGCACAGTGTTAACAACACGTGACCTGGCCCCGCAGCCCGCAGTAATTGAGGTTACATCCCAGGCAATACCTTGATGAATAATTAAAAGGCCAGAAACAAAACTCTGAGTGACTTAGCCAGCGCCCTGGGGTCTAATAACGTGCTTGGACTGTATTAGGTAATCTATCCACTGGTGCCAGTTAGTGCCGCACTCACACACTTGTGCTGAAGCACACAACTGGGCCCAGATAAGGGCAACATAACAATATCAGTCATTGTCAGGGCAGAGTTCTGGTTATGGCTGCTGGAACAACATGAATAATTATTTCAGAGTGAGTTTTGGGCACTTATCTTGACAGTCATGTGGAGAGAAATTATTTGCAGTAAAATGATGTCTAGCATCATGTGATGTACAAGAACACAACAAGTTCAACATTACTACATTTAAAAAAAACAAAAACAAAAAAGCATTATTGTGTATTATGTCCATGTCAGTGTTTTACATGTGAATCAGGAACTATAGTCTGTGTGACCTTGACCGCACTGAAACCTGAGTATGGAAACACAAGCCCCATTTATAAGTTGCCTCTAAGCCTGCAAAGGTGATAAAGATGTACCTCCATACCAACACCAGCCGTTAAAGCCACCAGCGTCATTCACAGGGTAACAGAGGTCATTCACACTATGCTAAAATATGACTTGTTTTATGGACTGCAACCCTGAGTTGAGTATAAGATTAGAAACTACACGTCCAACTGAATCATTTCTGCAGAGACATTTCTGCTGACAAATCAGCGCAGAAGAAAAAGCTCAGGTGTATTCATAAATAATGGTTGTAAACTTATAAGTACCAAAAAGACCATAAAATTCAGAATCAGAGAGGAAATAAATCTACACATCCACTGCCAAATACTTGAGCCCCAAGAGGAAACATTTTGTGTCAGCCTGTAGTCTTAAGACGAAGGATGAAATAAATGTGGTATGAATGATATCAAGCAACAAAAAAGCATGCTGGCCTTGATAGTTTAAAGTCTAAATGACAGCTTTGTGAAGGGTGTGTTCTGGTCATACACTGAACCAAACTGCTGTTTAAATGTATTGTGGGTGTAGTGCAATATAAAGAACAGAGTGGCCCTTCCCCCTGACAAGCCCTTGTGTGTCAGAGCTTCAGCAACGAACAGAGGGGAGCTGCCAGTGCAGAATAATTAAGACCTCTGTGGAAGTGACAGGGTCACTAGGAGGTATGCAGCATTGCAAAGCTCCTCTCCTCAGCTGCTTCCTCCGTGAGCTGTCACGGCTGCTGCGTATTTATAGCAGCATGGCGCAGCACTCTCCTCTCCTCTTCCCTCCAGCTTCCTAGACAGATGTCACCTTCAAGCCAGCGTCTCTGGGGCTAAACACGATGCTTTCAGCGGCCTAACAAGCCACACACACAGGCAATCAGCAGAACAACAGTAGTCTGAGGACAACATCAACGTCGGCTCATTCATCATGACATCTTTAGGTGAGAAGGCAGCAGACCGACTTTCCCATTGGACTGGCCTTCTTTACATAACAGAGTAAACCAGAGCTAGTCAGGTACTGTTAGCAGCATGAGGCCCGAGGCAGGGGACACAATAACGCACTCAGTCAGAGAAGAAAGTAACAATGTCTGCCACTCCAGAACAACACTTCATCCAGCACAGAACCCCAAAAACGGATTCTTAATAATTAACTCCATGCTGAACCTCTTGGGTGCAAGCATGAGACTTTTAATTTGATTCCATCAATAAATAATGTGTTTCAGTGCTTTCTAATCTTTGCACATTGTAAACAAGGGCAAACACGTCTTCACGACAGAGACAATAGAAAGTTTCCCAAACTCATTTAAATTTCAACACAAAAATATATTTATAGCGGAAAAACAAGGGGAACAGTGGAATATTTTATGTGTGTTTGAGTGTGTAAAATCCGACTTTCTGTCTGTGCCTCAGATAAGAGATGAATGAGTGGCCGCAGTAATGTAAGCCCTGCTGACTGAATGTGTTGACATAGCTTTAATTCAGCTTGATACCAGACACCAATAGTCTGTCTGAGCTTCTGAGCACAGGGGGTGTTAACCTCTCAGAGATTCTCAAAATACACAAACACCAAGCACCACTGGTCAGGAGGGATTAAAATAACTTTTCAGAGTGCCATGCTCATATACTATAATTTCCACACTTGCCTTCGGTCAGTAATATAACTTATTCAAACATAGCAAAGCACTTACATAATGATGAGTAAACCTTTTTTTAGTTTAATGATCTATTAGTACTGTGTTTGTGGATATGAATCTAATCCTTTTCCACTAGGTACAATCACTCTGCTGTGTTTATCAAAGGAGCAATAAAGTTCAATTACAGCATCCAAGCACATAAACATCTTGTACGGGCAACAGATGCAATTTATGACTGTGACTATGATTTGATCCTTTAACCTTACAGAGATTGCTAATGTGTCAGACTATCTGCCAGTAGTGTGTTCTCAAGGCTAGGATAACACAGCCTGAGCCCCTGGATGAAATGCCGGTTACTGAATATCAGCATGTCTTGCAAGTCATAAGCCTGTCACTGCCAAAGTGGGCTTCTTTTACTGCGCTGGGGGCGATAATCAGCTGATGCTGGCTGTCAGATGATGTGGCTACGGGACAGACTGGGGACAGACTCAGAGGACACCAGATCGCCCTGCTGACAAGTATCCCTAACCCCAGCTGCTCCGGCGGCTCCTCTGTCATGTGGCAGGGGAGACGGGCTGACAGAGGGAGGTGGCAACAGGACCCTGCTGAGAAGGAGGGAGTCTTATGAGAGCACAAATTTCAGCACCCATACATTGCTGTACTCTCCGTCCCTCTCAGCAGGTGATTCACCCTCTCCCTCACCAGCTTCAGTGCTTCACTAAACCCCCAGGATAGCAGGTCAGCGGCTGGACGACAAGCCTCAGCGAGCATAGGCCGGAGATAAGCCAACAATCAGGTGCTACATTGTTTAGGAGTGTTAGCTCAGTTTAGACTGCTATTGTGAAATGTCACAGTACCCTTCAACGTATGTGTGTCCTTCGATTTTATAGATGTACTATATATTCATGTACTGTAACATGGTACAATTATTTAGGTATAGTTCTTTTTAAATACAAATGTTCAATAGCAAGGAAATATCAGGGAGATAAGAGTTCCCTGCTCAAAATAGGTGATAAGGAAAATTAGTTACAGACTTATAGCCTATCAAAGACATGCCACATCAACATTTCAATAGAAATACAAAAAATAAAAGCACAATTTTTTTTACAACACAAACAAATGTGTATGATACTGTATGACAACCAAGAAGCTGTTTTAATTTTATAACAAAACTACCTCTGAGTAGAACAATACAGCAAAATTCTTCCTTTACCAACTTTTAAACTACAGCCCTAGTTTACCAGTTTTCAATAATGGCAATATTGCTAATAGAATAAAGCTAGGAGTGACCACTCTTTATTCTTAAGCTTTATGCTGCTGATATTTGATGCTTTGTTAAATGTTAATTGTAACAAATATATTTAAAGCCCCTAAAAACCTGACTTAGAAACAAGCGGCCCTCAAGTCTCGGTATCTGTGCACTTTTCATTTGGATTCAGCAAAATTAGATTATGTTAGGTAATGTTCCTGGCTCCAAATAACCCTGCTGCATCTTCAATTTAAATATAGAATTGTCCTACTGCTTGGACTGCCATGCATTGCCTTGAAAAGTTCAGCAGCATTAATTAGTGTAAACTTAACTGTGGCCCCTTATAGACGTGCTGTACTTGTTGTGCGCTGACATGCTCAAATGATCCTACATCAACACACATGCGGCAGGGTTCATCTGATGACCATGCATGACGAAATGGGGCTGTGGGAGCATGCGATCCGCATGGTTCAGGTGGGGGGTTGTTTACCCCTCCTGTTTTGATTGGCAGATAAATGGCTCAACTGGAATCTTCTTTCCATGGAATGTGCTTGTGTCTTTCAGAGCAAAGAGCAGCTGGCAGGAGTAAAGACAGAAGATCAAGTCAGCTTTAAGCGTTAGAATAAGATCCTCACAGCTCTGCCTGCCATTTAACAGCACACCAGACTGTCTCACTGAAGAAGCTCATGAGCAAACTTAGGACTTGTTATTGCATTGCAGAGGGATTGCACTGCCCTTGAACAAGGCGGCCTTGATTCACTTAGACCCAACACCTATAGACCTGTTGCTGAAGAGAAGCCTCTCATTGACACACAGTGAGGAAATGAAACGTGTTTTCAAAAGAGTAAACTCTTAACATCAGAGATCATTGACATAGTGGGGCATTTAAATGATGTGTCTTGTTATGGCTCTATGTGTGAATTCAGTGCTGAGACACACACATACACACTCACACATTCCTCCAGTCCCCGCCAATTGCAAGTGTTGAGGTGTTGAGTGTTGATGTATGCATATCCTCTCACATAAGGCAGTTAAATTAGCAGTGAAGAGGCCTGAAGTGCTGTGCTCTCAGGCTGTCACTGCCTCACACAGAATGAATTAACACTCACACCACCACCGATTTAATAAAAAAGTCATTTAAGGAAGGTTTCGATAATTTCTTCATGATGAATTTAAAACGTCACTTCTGCATTTTAACACCTCTGCGTTTCAACTTGCATTATAGCATTCTCATCTTACAAGGAAAGAGGTGTAACCTAAGTGTCCCACCTGTGGTCTGTGACCATGATTCCTCTTTATATGGTCAGACAGCACTGACAGTAAACTCATCATGTCAAAATATCCCATGACGACGAGAGAACATTTCCTGAGTGATGAATATGTAAATTATTTGTCAAGTCAAACTTATCCATGAATAAACACTTTTACTTTGAAACCACCAAACTTTCCTTTAACCCTAATCTATCACCTCAGTTATCCTGTGTGATTAATCATGGGCCTTAAATAACCAACGCAGGCTTGATTAATCGAAAGGGGTAAGGTGTTGAGATCTGGCCCTACCGTGAATGTGCAGAGCCAGCACACGCCTCGTTCTTCTGTGGCCGTTGCCATCTGTCTCCCAGTGGGAGTTGTTTCTCCATAGCGCCCCTCATGACTGTGCAGCTACATTACCAACACATTTCGGACAAAAATAACACATTTCCTTTTGCCCCCAGAAGCCCCGCATCATGGACACTTAGACTATTTGGAACAAAGGCATTGACAACATAATGCTTCTCAAGCACTTCATTTTCTTTAGTCGTCGTCATGGTTATGCAGCAGTGCAAAACATTTTATAACCTAAAAGGGAAAGTGAAACACTACCTGAGTCAGCACATGACAACTGGCCTGCCCAATGAGAGCTGAAAAGAGTGGCAGAGAAGTGAGCTAATGGTTCCTCCTGGGCAGCAGCTCTGATAGTAGACAGACAGGGCAGACAGGTGGCATACATTTGGCCATGGTAAATTTTGTCTCACCTCTCCAAGTAGTAGTAAATGTGAGCTAATACTGGTCGACTTTTACTCTGAAGGTGAGACAAGAAAGTGCTCCCTGGAGGAGCTGAGAGGAATCATGTCTGTGGTGTGTCTGTCTGAATCTGTGTTTATGTAGACTTGCAAATCCAAGTCAGTCCAGCAGTAACTAAGGCAGACCTAAGTTATTAAAATCTCCAGGTATAGTAATACATATGAATGTGAAGTCTTCAAAGAAGCAATATGTACAGTAAATCTGACATGGCTTGTTTAAAATTAGTACTGCTTAGCAAAATTCAAAACCTTAGAGAGAGCTTACACCATACGGTTCTGCAACATTCTGACACACAACCATTCACATTTTTTAAAATTGTTAATAGTTACATCAAGGTGTGAATGTTTCTAAAGGTTACCAAGAAAGCAAACATGAATCCAATGTTCAGAGTTTTCTCTGGAGCATACTTACATTCATTCTGTGGTAATCAGTTTACAAGTATATGATAATGAAGATGAAAACTTAACCTATAAGTATTATATCACATTGGTTGATTGATTTGATCTTTTCCACTCACTTCCAACTATAAACTATACTTTAAGTAATGATAAATGTGTTCACCTTTTCCCCCTGGTGTCTTGGCTCTTTGGTGATATCAAGCTTTCTATTCTACAACAGTAAATTCCCTGATTTTCAGCTGACTTTAATTGCAAGATTTATGATAACCGTCACCAAATCCAAGTTCATAAAGAGTATCTGCTCTATCATTTCTGACACAACACACATCATGTAAGCTATATTACTACACTTGATATCAAATCACTGAACTCTTGCTGTATTGGTTCGAATACAGTATTCATATCTATGAATAACAAACTGATGAGAGTGGACAACAAGGCCTGTGGCACTGATGTACTTGCTAAAGGCGGTAACAATGATTAAATTATGTCACTCACATAACAACCAAGAATAGCCCATCAGCTCGATAAATAGATTTGTATATTAAGTATGACTTGTTTCACACTGGACCTTAAATCTCCCTGTATTGTTGGTGTGCTACATTTTTCACCATTCTGATAATGACACTACATACTGGTCTTATGATATCATAAACCCTGCAGTTTAATGTTGCAATTAAAAAACCATCGAGATGGTGCTACGGACTGTCGCCCTGGTGTTTTGGTGCGCGTTGTTTTGTCTGTTTTTGTGCGTTAACTTAGTTTTATGTCAAGATGTATGACACTCTTTTACCAGAGAAGAGTTTACTATAAAGATAAGGGCTACAACTCCACTGGACTTATTTACCACTTTTCTGGTGGAATCCATGGAATTTTTGGATTTCCGACAAAGTCATTAGAGAATGCTTGACAAACCATTTTAGCAAGATGTACATTTGTCTTACAGCCTCTGCTGTGTAGTTTTAATTACTGGACATAGAGAACAAGAACAGGGCTAATGATGTCCAATTATTATTCTATGCAGACATGTGGTTGGTGTCAAAATTTGAACGGTACAATCTTCCTTGCATATATGCGATACTTTCTACATCTCTCCACTGTTTTAATCTTATCATTGCATTGATGCAGAGTTCTGCAGCTCAGCACAGTTTTATTGGTCAGTGTTTTATTTTCCACTGCAGGGGGGAGACGGGAGGGAGTGAGAGGAACACTCTGTTAATTGGACATCGAGTGAGCCTAACAATAAGCTATGCATGGTGAGATGTGCCTCGGAGAGCCGGGGTAAGGATTTGGAAGAAGAGGAATTATAATTGGCCGTAAGATGAGGAGCTCAAGCCAGCTGTACACGCTCAAACTGTGACATTGGACTCTTATTCCCCTCTTCCCCGTGAAAATGAGCTCAAGATTCAGAGCCTCGGGAGACATAATACATGTCACAGCCTACAATAATGGTTAATTTGAAATCATGTAGCACCCCTCTCTTTGCTGTCTCCCCGTCTCCCCCTTTTCTATTCCACTTCCTCTCTCTCCCCCACTCTCCCTTTCTCGCTCGCTCCCTGAAATAACCCATTCATCCTAAAAATGGTTTTCATCGTTTTATGCCTCCACCCCCAGCCCACCCCCATACGCCATTAGTCCCATCCCTCCATGCTCTAACAACCAAATGCATTTCCTAGATTTTCTCTATAGCAACTCTTGTTATCCTGGAGCTAATGTTTTAAATTCAATTGCAACAATCCATATCCAGGCCAATTTACTGTCTCCTTTTTAAAAGCGGCCCTCCCAACACAAGCTTTAGAGAAGCGCGTCTGTGAAGCGGAGATAAAAAAGCAGACTGGCTCAGTGTACAAGCATCCCATCCCAATACAACACTCCTGTTTGTTGCTAATATATTCAAACAGAATGTCTTGACAATAAACCTCCTCCGCATTTATAAAACACTAAAGCAAATGGACTCAAAATATACATGCTTTTATAAATGCATGTCCACCCACCCCAACCCTGTGACCTGTGATGCTCTCTTTCCAGCTGCAGGCAAACTGCAGCAGTGGCTATTAATGTTTCACAACATAGTGTATCTGTGTCTTCAGCTCTTTTTTTTCAAGGGCACACAGCCAGAGGGAGCGTGGGAGGGGTTTGGTGGAGGGTTGGGTGTTCAGACACAGACAATATTTCCCCCATCTCTTGTGCCTCAATGCTTCACTGCTCGCCAGACTCAATCACATGTGCGGTGTGCTTTCATGAATTAATAACAGGCACTTTGGAGGCCTGGCAGGAACACAGTGACCACACGCTGATGGAAGTTTAATGAGCAGCACGGGGACAGCGTCGTCATGGCATTGGCGGGTCTCTCGGCGCACTAGGCCATGTCCCCGACCCCTCCCCACAGAGCCACAGTGTTTGGGCTCTCATTACCTAGATAAATATATCTGCCCTCTGGATCAGCCCACAGGCTCTGCTTCCTCCTCGTCCTCCACTCTAGAGATGCTATCACGGCCCTGATTACACTGCTGTGCCCTTGGGACAATGGCTGGGCTGGAATCACAAGCACACAAACATCAGTCTCAATTCACTCCTCTGCTAAATATCAGGCCTTGTAGAAAGAACAGCAGCAGCTGGACCACATCATGACATGGGTTCAGATTTGTCCGAGCAGGGATCACTGTGACTGGAGTAAAGTTCAGTGCTGTTTCCAATAGGCAATTATCTCAATCCGATCACATTTGGATTCAGGCTGCAGCGCGGGGTAATTACCGAGGTCAGCGGCAAAGAGTGTACCCCTCCTCCTCTTTCACAGTGTCTATCTGCCTCTCCTTCCTCTTTGCTATCCTAGCTCTCTGGGGACAGCCCCACTGATGAGTCTCTGAGATGCAACACGCTCATTGATTTAAGACCCGCCACAGGCATTGATTTGCAATGGCTGAGGTACCAGCCACCCTGCCTGTCTTAATGACTAGATCAAATGCATCACACCTCCTCGACTGGCCGGTCCAATACTGACTACATTCAGACCAAAATCACACAACTAATACACTTTCAGCCTCAGGAGTTTATTCTCTGCACCTTCTTCAGTTAAATCCATAAGAAGTGATTTGATCATTGATGTAAACAATGAAAGACACAAGAAAACAGCTGAAAACCAATGTAATCAAGTCAACGTAATACCTTTACTCAAATTGTACCCAAGCAGAAATTGCAATACATTTAAAAAAATAAAAATATTTATCTAATTTCTCTATAGAAATTAGATTATTTTAGAAGATAGCAGCTAATGTACCCTCAAATGGCTACAGACTCCAGTTGTCTTCAGCCAGAACCAGGACTGATTCAACTGACATCACTTGAGACAATTTAACAATTTAGTGACTCTCTGTGGAGCATGAGGGACTTTACGCAACTTTTTTCACTTACCCAATAATAGTTCTGAAGACCTATAAACAGACATTGCTGTTGAAGGGATTTTCCCCTTCATTTGCTCACAAATCAATAAAATAACATAATTAAAAGCGAGTGATCATTAAAAACTGTCACTTCCACACTTGATTCAATTTACATTGACAATACTTCCTGAATTTGACTCCTGCAATTACACTTGTATAAAAATACCGTGACACTGGTTACAGTTACACTCTGGCTACTTTGAGTCAAACAAACCTTCTTAATACATCTTTTCTCATTGCCCAAAACAGGCCATGCGCAATGCACATTAATATATCATACTGGTCTGTTGTTGCAATTTGTATTCAAAATGATGGCTTTGCAGACAGATGTAATATGCACTTGTAATGAAATGGAAGGGCCTTCTTGAATTCCCCGATGTGGAGGGGTCTCTTCGTTTTCTTGCCTCTTGCACCTCTTGCTCTCATGTTTATATAACAGTATAGTCTCAATCATTCTCTCCAGCTGGTTGAAGGTTACCAGGGGCAAGAGGGGTAACAAATGGGCTCTGCGCACCATCTGAGAGCCAGCAAGCTGAAGGCTGGATAATGGCCTGTCATAATGGACAATATAGGCAGAACCCTCCTGAGACCAGGAAACCAAAGAACAAGTAGGCTGAATTATTCATGGTTACCATGGCGGCCCGCACAGCTGCATTACATTAGGCTCTTCATTAGCTGTGGCGTATTCTACAAAAAGCTTGAAACTAAAATATGACCAATATTTCCCATTGAGGGAAGACATTATCATAAGCTCTCAAGGGGTTTTATTCGTGCTTAAATGTGCCTGAGTGCTGACCTTCCTCACCACAGTAATAATGTGGTGGGGATTAAAATGTGATTCCATCCACGACAAGAGCTTCTCATGCTTATTCTAATGATGGGTGCACTGTGACAGCTCGGCTCGCCTGACACTGCACTCATTTCCCACTAATAAGACACTTAACACAGGGCCTCTTGCGCTTCTCCTCACTCTGAATACTGCAATGAGGCAGACACAAGTAGGAAAGAAATCTGCACTTTGGGTTATATTTGCTTTTCACCTACATGTACAAATCCATCTGTCACTCAGACTACACTCAGGAGATAGGGTATTGCACTTATATTGCAAAAGCTTGTATTCTTTCTTTAATCATACATGGAGGATATGTGTCATAAAAGAAAAGTGTTTGGATTTTTTTTTTCAAATTTGCAAATGAAATAAGCAATCTATTTCAATCCTACACAGGGATTTAGTTCAACATTTAGAGCACACAATTAGTCGCCATATGCCATTTATTGAATCATTGTTGATATGTATACTCACAATATGTGATTTAAATCCATTGCTTGCTAACAGAGCAGCACTATCAGTGTACATCACTTAAAAATGGTATGATTGACTCTGGTGTGAGGACGTATTTCTGTCTTCACAGGACACAGAAACATTTGTTAAGTAATTATTAATATTATTATTAATAACATGATAAGCTAAAAAAATCAGTGTCTAACCTTAAAATAAGAAAGGTATTTGATATTCAAAGGGATTGTCTGTTGTTCCTTTGAAGATGGTATTGCCTCTTCAAAAGAAATCAGATGCCACATGTTTGAACAACCCTGCAATAATTGGTGCAACTTTCCTCATGTTACATCTGTTGAAAAAACCCCCCATATTGTTGAAAAAGGAGATTGTAAGTATAAAGTCAAACTCACAGCTATGCACTTAGAAGCAAGACTGAAGATGCTAATGGCCACCAAGCTAGCAGTTATCAATCTTATGTGTAACTCAGGTTTGAGCTTAACGCTAACGTGAGAATGCCTACATGCTAATTATGTTGATGACAATCAAATGTTAAGCCTTTCAGACTATCCTTTTAGCATGCTAATGCTAAGCAATACCATATAGTTTTGTAGGTATTAGGTCACAAACGAAGCTAGTGGCACATTGAGAGGGTTATGAATGAATATAATAGATTATATAACTAATAATGACATAATTTCAATTATGTTCTTGTTGAGATATTTCTGACTGAGGGAATTAAAGGAACAACCCAACAATTTGTAATTGTAACAAAAATGCTGCTGCTTATGAAACTACAATTGACTTACATTAATATAATTCTTTTGGAAAGATGCTTTGATTTAAAAGGAAAAACTACTTAATTGAAGCAAAAGTTCAATCATTGAATTGCCCCCCGGTGACAAATAAAGTTATTGAATTGAAGTAATTCAGACAGTCATACTGATGGGCTACAGTTAAAAGATGATGCTCTTGTTGTGTGATCAGCCTGCACTTTTCAGATGCTGAAACAAAGTAGAGATGTACGCAGCTTGTCATTGTTGAGGCCATTTCTGTCATCTACTGTTTCACAGACAGCGCATCATTTATTCATAGAGGGCAGTATGTCTGAATAGGAAGGCTCATGTTGGCCACTGTACCTCTACACCTGCAGCTCAGGACCATTCAGGCAGACAGTTGTTGACAGTTCCTGGTCAAAGTTACCTGTCAGGTGGATCTGATTTATTTTACAGCCACATAGTTTAAGCAGCTGGTGAGATATCTCATGTTTAAATTATTCCTTAAAAAGGCCCAGATAGCCTACATGTTAACACGCATGCTTATCCAATCAACCTCAGACAGATGCCACACAAATGTTTTATGCAGCAATTAAAGCATGCGTGACCTTTCATACATAAACAAGCACAGACAGAAAACAATCCACACATTAAACCACTCCCTCAAACAAACACACACTCACCTACACACACACACACACGCACACACACACACACACACACACACACACACACACACACACACACACACACACACACACACTGTTAAAGATCCATTTTCAAGTGAAGCAAAAGGATTAGCACTGCTGAAACATGAGCAGTTATTAAAAAGTCAATACATTGTCATTATAAGTGAAGACTGTTCCCTCAGAGTGAAGATATTGATCCATTCATGTGCTTACTGGTCATCGACCGAGCCAGTAATTTGCTCCCAAACAGATTTTAGATATGAGGTTTCTTTTCCACAGGGGCCTCTATCTCGTTTATACATTTACCTCAAACTGAGGCAGTGAAAATGTTTCAGTGATTAGTGAAGTTTAAAACATGTGAAAGGCCACACGATCACGAGCTAATCATGCTTTCATAAAGGAAAGTCTCATTTTCAGTGTTTATTTACTTATTCACCACTATCTTCATGTAATAGCTTGACCTCTACAGCAGCCTTCAATCCCTTCACTTTATTTTCATCAGTTGTCTTGAAATTCTGCTGATAGAAATTACGTGTTTTGATTTATTAAGGTTACTGTTGCTTTATTATGTGGTTAAATGTTTGATTTTATTGGGTTTTAAGTTTTTAATAATGAATATGTTTTTAAAATAACACATGTTGAAGTATATGGACCTGGCAGCCTTAAACACAGTACAGTGAAGTCATGAAGTACTTCCAAATTATGTTCAAAAATGTTTTCTTTTAAGGGACATTGTACCATGATGGGAAACCTTAATCTAAAAAAACTCATTGCTCAAACAACACTGAAAAGTAATTGCAAAACTATCTTTGGATGGATTTGTGAAACAGTATGAAAACTGAACTTCAAAAATCAAAACATTGGTTCTGTTGCAGAAAATGTATTTTTTTTCTCTCTCTCTGGCTTAGCCACTTGGTGGATATTTGTGTTTATTAATTAAAAAGTGGAGTAGGGGTACAATAAAGTAAGTTTAAACATAATCCTCCTTTTCAAACATACATGTTAGCTCTAAGTTTAAAATGGTAGCTCATATGTTTCAAATAAAATGATCAATCAATCATAAATTTCAGAGCAACCTGGTGGTAAGTTCGTCCTGTGTCCGGAGGCTTTGGTCCTCCAAGCAGGCAGCCTCAGGTCAGATCCATCCTGTGGCTCCTTTTCCCCACTCTTTCTCCGCGGTGACCATTCTCCCACTTTGAAAGATTATTGTACAGGTACTCTGACAGTTGCAAAGGATAAGCTTCCTTCAATATATTGTAAATTATGATAATAAGGCAGAACAGTGGTTATAGCTTGGTTTGAAATATGTGTTCAGTAAAACAAATGCTTACTCATGGGGTCAAGTAATACTTTTAAGGCCCTCATCCACAGGAATTTTGTCTCATACTTTCTTGAATTTCTTCAAATGTTTAATATTTTATTGGGCATATTGTATCCCTACTAATAAGAAACTAAAACATTGGAGGGCTTGTGAATTATATTAACTATAGTTTTTGAAACTCAACAAGATCAAAATTTAATTTCCCCCACAGTGATGTGTGATCAGAAAAAAGAAAGGTACGTTTTGAGGATACAACATTTGTGCTGTCTTACCAAACTCAAGGCACTGAAAGCTCCTGAGGTGTTTGATCAAACAGCCCTCTCTGCAAATCAAAGCAAAGAGATTATCTGTGGACTTCCACCTGATGGGCTTTCATTCAGCCTTTGTGACAGGCCTGTTTGTCTCCGAAACAATGCATTATTTAATTGGATATTATTCAGAGGTAATTCAAATGCAGACCTTGTCATAAGAGACCTTGAAGATTTATGTTTGCTTAATCCTTTGAATGTGTGTATGCTGTGTGATTCAGCAATGCACCCGAGCAAAACCCAATCATTTGAAAAGAAAAAAAAATGCTCTCTTTAATATTCATAATCCCTTTTGAACTGTAAACTCCATCTGTAGTTAAAAGTGATGACTCGTTCAAAGCATAATCTTAATCCTTTTTTTATGCAGCTTAGTTCTGAAACCAAAGGGAACTGAGAGGGAAATTGAAAGCTGCCATCAATGCAATAAAGTAGAATCAAACACAGGCAGGAGGACACAATCTAACTCTCATACAAGGGCACCAATACTGTTCATCTGTCGACCTCACTGAGAAGAAAAGTATGACATAAACAAGCCAGAATGAATAAAATCCAGGACCTCTCCCTTGTGTCGTCAGATAATTAAGAATTGTGAATAATATAAGATTGAGACAAGGAAAAAGCATAAAAATATCTTGAAGCAGCTAATTATACTCTCACTTTTTCTGAGGTTCCCTTCAGTTCGATTTTGCTGTTCCATACTGAGTCTGTGTGTTTCAAATTTAGACTACTCTGCTGGTTAGGCTGAAATACTACATTGCATCACTTAGCTTGTAACTAGTTACAGTAAAACTGTATGTCGGCCATAATGAGTTAACACATGACACATGTTAATACATTCTCAGACACACTTTATACTGTAATGTTGTGGTTTACGAACTGGACCAAATGTAAATTGTTATAAGGGATGAACTAAGATGAAATCAGTTTATCAATTATGATTTCTGTATACTTAAGTACTGAGCATTGTGTGTAGGGGGCTGCGCTAGTATTAGTTCTACCTCTTGGAGTGTTAATATTTGGGGGGAGGTTAATGTGCTGTTTGATTTTGCTGAATAACATGCAGGAACATTCGGTTGATTTTCAGGTAAAGTGTTTGAATAATTCCATGTGGGATGGGTCATGCAAACAATCAGACAAGTAAATAAAACATTAATTCATTCATACCTATCCCTAATCTATAACTCAGGGAGAGTAAAAGAATGATGGTGTTTTGCATGCCTCCAATCATGGTCAACTTGGAAACAGTTTTTCTCAGATCTTACTTTTTGGTTTGCAGCTTTACTATAACAATATTTAGTTTCCATCATCTATAACACAAATAACTTTGCAGTCTCCACATTCTGACGTTGAAAGGAGACATTTTGCAAGATTGGCACTGAATGTAGAAAACTGTAGGTACGAACTGATTGAAGATTTACAGATTCTCACAATTGCTCTTTTGCAGCACTGTGAATGTTGAAAATAGTCCAACCTAACAACAACTCAACTATCAATACCCATTAACAAATATCTAATACTTTTGTGATCAGAACACACAAATGAGTGTTTGACATTAAAAAAAGTATTGACTCATCTCGTACAGAACACATTGTTGTTTCATCTCATTGTGAGTAATTTGAAATACACCCAGAGTCTCTGAAGAGACATTTAGAAGATCTGAAACATTCTGTTGACCTTATCTGAGTCTGTTTTCACTTAGCTTAGTGATGATGAATGGAGCACTGGGAGTTATGGATGAGTTAATTAGCAGTGAGAGCCCATCTCATTAGACACTGAATGGCATCAATGCTGAGTGAAACATGCTGTCAGAGCTCCAATGGCACATTCCTCAAGTCTATACAGACCTGCTGCAGCAGATCTCCAAGTTCATGTCTCTTTATAGATGGTGACATCTATTTCACTGACTCATCTTCACACACTTTTCTCTACAGCACACTAACCTGTTCTACATCTACAATTGTAAAAGAAGGCATATTCCTTGCAGATATGTTGTGGCCTTTTCTTCTAATATTTTACATCTTAGCAGAAAATATAATAACACCGGAAACTATTAAAAAGGCAAGCAAAAATGATACGAAAAAAGATGCAGAAGAAAAAGTTACTTAAAGTTAGTAACAACTTCATAAACTTTGATTTAACTGTAGTACATCCTACAAAATATAAAAGTAAGAGCACTCACCATATTTCTAACCATGTGTCCATTACACCCTTACAATGTATGGGTCCAATGTATAGGTTTCAAAATGATGTCCTTGGCAGTAATCTTTATTTAAGTATTGGCGCTTTGTGAAACATGCACTTTTTAAACATCATGTGTTCAAAGTTATTTGAAAGTCCCGCCTGTGTAAACAATTTCTTGTCTATGTACTTCTGTGGTTTTTGTGTGGAACGTTGTGTGACAAAAAAGTGAAGATGCTGTCGTCATTCTTGCTTTAAACTAAATTATGCACTTCCAATGACTTTCCTCCACATTTTGAAACCTACACAGCATATGCACTAAATCAGAGTTTGATTTAGTGTTATGATTTAAGGTTTGAAAATTCTGCACATTAAACAAAAACATAACAATTCTGTCACTTTTCTTTGGATATGGCCAAGAGTTACTTAATTTTATGAACAAGGAAAATTCTGATGATCTCCTTTTTTTACGTTCCCAGTGACTCAGTCATTATAACGATGCATGTATCTTTATTACAAATGTCTGCTCAACTTCAATATTCTCATTTGATGTGATGTTTTAGATTCCAGCCTGCATTGACAGATGCAGAAGTGTCACCAATTTAGTATCTAATTAAGGTTGATCTTATCATGGAGCAGGTGGGAATCCCTCCTTTCCCACCCTACGTAAATCCACAGTCACATTAACAAGGCACTTTTCAAACCATATACTTTCTATTTGGGAAACCACAGGAGCTTTCTCCATGTTCATCAAATACGGGACATTTGACAAATCATCCCCCCTAGCAGGCCTAATGTCTTGTGCATATTCATGGCTTTTTCACGTTTCCAATCAAAGTGGCTGGTGGGTCTCTAGTGTGAGCTGCGCCTCTCACTTCTCCATGAATCATTCATGCTGTTTAGCTCACAGTTGTTTGGGTGCATCTGGCTCGGGGAGGTACGGGGTTGGCCAAATGGAGAGGCCACATGGCGGCTCCAGATGTTTTGCTTTTGTATATGCACAGCTCATCAGAAACAACAAGCAGTGCCACCCTGGAGTCTCTGCCATCTGGGAGAGACCAGACAACAGCTTCTCATGCCCCCTGGTGAATTATCGTCAGGCTCTTTTGAAAAGACATGAGTTACATTAGCTTCATTCAGCAGCTGTAAGTACAAGAGAGCCTTGTGCAGAAATGTGCAGAAGGCAACTAATTAGAAGACTGTTCTTCAGTCCTTAAGTGCCCTTAACCAAAAGACCAAATACCTGACAGAGTAAATAGGGTAGAGTATGTTGACTTTGCTTCTTAGGAGTTAATGTAAAAATAAAGATTTACAATGCTTCTCTATCTATAACTTGTCTTCAGGTCATCATTGAAATGCATCACAAAATTAATCCAAATGATGAGAGAAATATTACAGAGCTTTACTTCACTTTTCACACAAAGTTTTTGAATATCTGTCAGATCACACAACTCTGAGTGCTGTGTGCCATGCTCTCTGTAGGCTCTCTGTGTCCAGCCCCCCTGCACGCATCACACCCATCCCCAGATCCCTGCCACTCTCAGTAAAATCATTATTTAGTCCTTTTGTAAGCAAGCAGTGTCCCAGATCACAAATTAATCTTTCATATGTTTCCAAGATCTAGCCTTCTGTAATCCCATCTGTATGAGACACAACAAAGCACAGCCAGAGAGCGCGCATGAATTATTCATTCATTTCTCATGAAAGCCTTTCGTTATGTCTGTCATGTTTCACTCTTGCAAGGAAAATCCATTGATCCTTGCCTTTTTTTCTGACAGCAAGAACAAACAAGCGACATCGCATGGCCATGCGTTTCCTCACATTCCAACAAAAAGATCTGATAACATCGTACCGGCAATAAAGCATCCTATAATATGCATATGTGCACACACATTACGATCGCTCACACACTGTATGCACATAACATTAAACACATCTCCATGCTCTTAACTAATAGCTGCAAGTGCGACTGCAGGGAAAATGTTTGAACGAGAGCGCAGCAAGGCACTGTGGATTAAGTCACACGTGCCTTGCCAGTAATCATTTATCTCCAATAGAATTATAACATAACTGGCGTATCATCTTTTTGACAAGTTGCCTTCATAATTCAGAGCAGCACAGTAGAGAAAACAGCACTGTTAACAAGAAAAGGCTTTAAATCACAAGCACGGAGTACATTTCTTGTGAAATATTAATGTGGAAAGTATGTTTGTGTACGGGGAACAAAGGGCAGAGTGTTGTACATCAATGGCTATGGCACGTTGTGTTTGTATGGGAGGGTTGGTGCATGGGGGGGGGGGTCATTTATAATATATACGTAGGCCTGCTCCAGCATGAGGTGTTGGGTCTGCTCAGGTTACTGTGCACAGCTCTGTGTGGCTGCTTTTTACCTTGCTGACAGCACTCACTCATTTCCCTTTAAAAGCTTTCTTCTGGAGTCAGGAATGGAAACTTGGTGAGACTGGATAGATAAGACACATCCACTTTCCTAATACATATTTTTTCTTTACCATGATGAGCCAATCGCCTTACAAGAATTGCAGCAGACATCAACTCCTTCTTTGACAGTCCCAAAGCCATGGAAGACCACATTAGTGTCCTGTTACCTGTGGTGTAATGAGTTTCGTCTGTAGGTTGTCTGCAGGTTGTTTCAGTGATGCTTTTGGTTCTCAGGTGAGAAACATCTGACTTGATCCTATTAAAAAAGAACAGTCAATTTGTCTAATAAAACTAAAACCATAGATTGGACACGTTTAAACCTTTGTTTATTGGTTGCACACTAATAGCAATCCTTGTGCACCTGTAGCGGCTTCTGTTAATGTCACTCATACTTATTTCATACAACACTGCAGCTCTGATATGACAAGTTGCTGATGCTGATTGTGTGTGCTTGACTATGTAGATTACACAGCAGCTTGCAGGATAAGAGTGCTGTTGTTGGCCCAGGCTCGCCTCCTCTCTGCCTGTCAGCGCCAAGCGGAGATGAGCTTGTGGCCCGTTCTGTCTGCTGTTAATCCTGCCTGTTCTGCTTTGTCAAAGCTGCTGTTTGAACAATGGAGCTGTCTTCTTGTCTGCTAATTTAGGAACAAACATTTGCCTGCGTAGCAAACAAGCTCTCCCAGGAAGTGCTATTAATAGGATAATTAAGCAGACGGTAATGAGCAGGATTACTGCTAATTATGACAAGATTTGTTTTGGCATTTGCCTGAGAGGCAGCGGAGTGTTAAAGTCTGCACAGGAGTTCATCACTGCAGAGAGCGAGTGAGCACCTGAGTAAACAGACAGCGACTCACTGGGGGTATGGGTGTGCTGCGTGCATGTGTGAACGTTTATGTGTGTGTGTGTGTGTGTGTGTGTGTGTGTGTGTGGAGGGGGGTGGAGGTGGGGGCTGGGATAATCAGAGGCAGGATAATAGCAAATGCGCAACAATGCCAGAGGTAGTTCCAGAGCAGACTATCAGTTTAAAACAAGGCCGGTCCAACCTGCATCCTGACTGTCTGGCTGTGAGGGAAGCACCCGCACCCTGAGGCCAGAGAAAAATAACAAAGGATGGACAAAATGATACATTATACTCTGTACCTTTGCTGATTATGTCGGTACATGTAGCTTAAAAATGAAATATCTTATTCGCTTTCTTTGAACTGTCAAATATATCACACTCCTCTTGAATCTTTATCATGGCAAATATATGTAAGTTTAAAGGAAAAATGTACGACTTCTTGATGCAGTAGGTGTCGCTCTAAAGGACCAGCATTGAACACAAATAAACTCCTTTTTGGCTACACCATTCTGAATCCTCCACCCTCCTCCAGCAACACACCTCCAACCCCTCTCCACTTGTGTCTGCACCTAGCCATTGGCAGCGGGTCAGGAAAAATGACTAATAATCCATGTTGTGTTAGAGGGTCTTGTTTTGTAGGTCATATAGAGACTTCGGTGTTAATTTTAATCCCAATTTTTAGTCTTTCAAATCTCGATAAAAACTCCTCACAGTCACTTTAAAACACTTACCACTATAAAACTGTATTTAGATATGCACTGCCAGAAACCTTAGATGGATCTTCCTGAAATTCTCCTGACCTGGTTGTTACATATGAATGTGGAATTGGCAGATAAAGCAACAGAGTCCGTTTAAACAACACTATAATGGGAATGTTTGCCTTAATATGGATGCTAAGTGTAGTTTGACAGAATCATATTATCAACTTAGGTCCCTCGACCTACATGACTGATCGCAGGGAATAAATGGCACCGTCCCATTTCTGAAGCAGGTAGGAGAAGTTCCGGATAAAGTTAGTGTGAACATTCCTGCTGTTTGCATTCACACATGCACCTTCTCCTGAAGATGCAGGAGTTTTCCACTAGTGTTGTGTTTATAGTGTGAAAGCACTATAAGACAGACAGAAAACACACCTGCTGAATAACTAGTAAACATTTACTTAAAAATCATTCCTGTGTATTTGTGGTCTTTCTCATATTGTATGAAATCTCATATTTTAACCTTTAGGCTTTCATCCAGGCGACATTATCAGTGATTCTCAATAACAGCAGAAGGAATACTTTGAGTTAAATGTGAGATGAATTAAATCTGTGCTCCTAACTAGAGTGGGCTTTTTATTTTTCAGAATCTATTTTCTCACTCTGATTAAAAGGATTAAAAATACAACCACGGCACAAAACCCTTTCTTTTTTCACTGCACAGTATGGTATTCACAGAGCTTTGTTTACCAGCCTTTTTTCCGTGAGTTGACGCTAAAAGAAGCCATGTTTTGTTTGAAGTCAAACTTTTATTCATTTCATTTGAAAGTGATTTTGTTTGTACTGCAAGGTTTGTTCATTTTTCAGCGTCTAAAAGGTCGACAAGTTAAATTTTGACTTTTAAACAAGAAGTTAGATAATTTTCAGCACATTAGTGTGTTATCAGTTGTAGTATTATTTTGTTCCCACACATGATAAGAGATTAAATTAGACCATTCCTTCTTGAGAATGCAGCTGACAGAAGAATTAAATCACAGGGCCGACTTTAACCTAGATGAAACCTTAATTCACAAGATTCAATCAGAAACTGACAACAAACAAGCACAGTTGAGGTGAAGGGGAATCTTAATGCGATTGTAGCTAAAGCTCAGACAGTGAGCCGCCTCTATTAAAGCATGCCACACGGCCTAGCAGCTCGAGATAAGACAGCTGAGTCTGGGATTTAAAGCTTTGGCTTATCGTCATCTTCACACCACTGTCTCACCCAGAGCAGAGAACACAGCCCCTAAATCCTCTCCGACTGGGAACCAAGTTTGTCTTTGGGCTGTAGGTGCAGTCCAAGTCATGCTCAGGTACATTAATGTGTTTTAACTCTCAATTAGGTCCTTGATCTCTCAGCCTCTTAAAAAACCACTGCAAACATGGCACACCGGCAGGACTTTTCATTCTGTTGCAGAAGCAGGGATAAGATTATAGCGAGCTGGAGCTGTGTGGAGCACTGTTTCAGAAATAAAATTGCTTTTATTCCACCCAACATGTGTTCAGAGAGATTAAGGCATAATCTTACAACATTTAATAAGAGCCCGTTTGTGGCCTTCCGGCTGAGGCAGAGAAAGTGGAGCATGCCTGCTCTACTTTAAAATCCTGTTTATTGAATTATAAAGAACCTTAAAGGATCAGAAATGTGACTCATACAGTGAAATATTTTAAGGTATTTCTATGTCAAAGAAAATCATCAAGGTAAGTAAGCAGTGTTCAGAAACTTTCTCCATCAATTGACTATTATGCAGAATATTTGTTGCTGCAAAATTTGTACAATGTCAATCACTTAAGAATTTTGGGTATAGAAAGAGTGATGATCCCTTGAGTTAAGATTCAACATTAAAGTAAAAACATGTCATCGTGCACAAGATTTTCCACCACAACCTACATCCAAATCCTGCTCTATTCTCAAACATAAGGCCATATTTGAAATCCCTAACCTCAATTTATGTAATCCAAAGCCCTTGCATGAACTTCAGCTTGAGCTCTGGCTTTCAAGAGGTATTTGGAAGTTAAAGTCTCAGATCAGATTTGGACAGATTAGAATTAAGAGTTGGAAGTCTGGGAGGGGTGGATATGAGGATTTGCACTGCTTCACGAGACGGCCTTGTCAGTGATAAGTTATACTGAGCCGTGGGTAAGAGGATTGCCCAGACTAATCCGAATCAAAAGACATACCATGTGAATTACATCCCGAAACAGGTTCGCTTACAGAGATTAGAAACCTGCATGTAAATCCTGTCATACTCTACTTGGCGCTCGAAGATGAGCCTGAAAGAACAAACACAAACATGTGCTTTGTACCCTGCTGAAGCTGCTGGCAAGAGGTCGCCTTTCAGAATCATTGCTTTCCTTGATTACCACTTTATTTTTCTAGTTCTTTAGAAGATTAGATATCCATTGATGAGACTTTCTATGCCAGGAACACTAATTATGCACACCACATCTAAGAAAGTGCTCATGAGGAGGGTTGAGAATAACCAACCTCTAGTGAGCTGACACCAACAGACACCCACACAGCACCCTGCTAAGCCTGCCCTTTCTCTCTTACCGTTCCCAACATCCCCCAGCTAAGCTCTAGTTCAATGAAGCATTTATTTCTCTTCCTGTTTGACATGGGTGATTCTATCAAGGCATCTGGCAGCAAGTTGCTGTAAAACAAGGCTTTCGGTTGAGACGGCAAAGAATGTTACTCTGTGCCATAGTGAAAGAAAAAAATAGCTTGCATTTTTCTTTTTTTCCTTTTTCTTCCAGAAGTACTGAACAAACAAGACGTGTATCCCTGGCCCAGAAATGCTTCAAAGAGCACATGTCTGCTGGGACTGCATGGCTGTGAAATTTAGAGCAGTGTTGGCTGCTTAGCTTTGCATTTCAGCCAGAGCAAGCTCATAAGAGCACTGCAGAAATCTGTGCAGATCTGTAAACTAGGGAGAGCTGAGTATGAGGCACAACCTCTCTTGCTCTGCAACATCTACAGAAGATGGAAACATGTTACTGCAATAGAAAAATTGCATCTGAAGTTTCATAACTGATCTGGCAGCTCCCATATTTAAGAGAGTCTGAATTGCATGCTGTCTGTTGTTAATAAGACACAGTGATCCCAGAAGCCACTGAGCTGCACACAGTCACAGCTGCATGATAAAAACTGATGAATAATATCACATTTTAAAGATGGAAGGAAACGGTTGTGCCCTGCTGTGTACAAGGAGATATACTATGGTAATTACCAGACACATCAAGACTTGTGAGAGATGCAGCAAAGCAAAGAAAAGCTATTTTGTTGTAGATTGAATGCATGTAAATGCTTTAGGGCACAGTGTAAATGGAGAGCGCTGAGACGAGAGCAGGGGGAGCTGGCATAAGAAAAACCATCAAGCAGTGGTGCAAAACTCTATGCAGCGCTGTGAAGCATGCCGAATAGAGGTCTCTCACTGCAGTATAATGCCTCATAAAGCCGCAAATGGTATTTCCACTTCATTCAGTCTCAAGGCCGGGTTCCAAGCAGCTTCTCAACGACGGAATTGAACCCATTAGCAATCGATTAAAGAACCAGCAGGCAGTCACCACTCTGCCTGCGGGGAGGACGGGGGGTTGGCGGGGGGCTGAAGGCCAGCAGAGGCACTTAAGGATTGAGGTCCAAATCTTTATGTATTAATAGCGGCGAGCACTTTAACCTCAGATTCCACCCCCGTGAAGCAGATTAAGACTGTCAGATTGAAGCAGAGCGGGGCAGCTTTTGATTGACACATCACATCATTGATGCATAAGGTACAACACTTCCCTGAGATAAGACAGCACCCAGAGGACACCTGTGACTCCTCCAGAGATGGCGGGTTCCTTATTTGATGAGCATATTCATAAGTCTGATTGAATGTTTGAACCGTAGATGTTTACCCAGACCACGAGATATGAATGATGAACAATTTGACCTTTGGTAACAGATTAGAATTTCAATCAAGTGACCACAAAGTAATCCATAAAACGCAATGAAAATGTAGAGAAGAGACATGCTACTACGTCTGACTTAAAACATCTTAAAATGTCCTCGCTTTACCAGTGTCTGGGGACAAAGTAGACATGGGAAATGTATTGTTCTTGGATACTTATTCCTTCCTCTACTATACATATATGCTCCATACAAATGCCTGTCAACATTCGTTCTCGGACTGACCTTTGTCTGCATGCGTCTCATAACTGACATTTTCAATTACACAGCAAACAACTTATCAATATGCATGGATTTCCTAGCCAATATCAGAGCAAACAGAGTCGTTTGGAGAGCTGAGGCTGTCAGGGGAGAGAAATAGGGCAGACATGTCAAGGTCAGGATTTTGTTAATGAGGGACAGGCCGCTGAATAATTGAATGGGCTGAGCAGCATCGACTGTTGAAGCAGAAGCGTTTAAAGCGTTGGCGATCGTTAAGAAAAATCCTCCCAGCACTTTATGTTCCGTGGCAGTAATTTATGCACGGGCATCCAAGCGGGTGCCCTATGGTTCACAGCACTGAATGCACAAAGCAATGAGTGGATTAGCTGAGCACACTCGAGAAATGGCAGCAAAGCGTGCAAGTCATTCCTGTGGATGAAGTAATGACTCTGGCAGTGCAATTATTCTGCTGTGCATTTTAAATGCAGTGACAAATGGTGATGAGAGAAAGCGTTAAATATTTGTTCTGTACTGAGCAGAAACACACAAAAAAAAGGAATCATGGTGAATCAAAAACATTTTACAATTTGATAAGATGAAGGAATGACTGAGGCTTTTGGGAGTAAAATAAGCACAACATGATTTTATGTAAACAGCGATCTGATGAACAACTGAACTAATGACATCAGCTGGTTTTGCCAGATTCCCTGGCTGACAAACTGTGATTTTTGGCTGCAGAAAAGAATTGATAAATGTTGGATCAAAGCAGCAGATGTAAATGCATAAAAACAAGCTAAGTAATTCAGCTTTAGCCAAATGCCCCTTTTGTTTAAAGCGCATCGCAGCCATTCTTAATCTGCACCAAGAACTGCTCAAGCTGTTGTTGTTGCTGCAACACACTCGAGCAGTTCTCAGGCCTCTAAGCCTCCACCCCTCTCTCTTCTCTGTAGGTTGGGGAGCTTTGGGGGGCTTTTAATCCCTCTATGTAATTACTGCTCCCTGCAATGGCCAGACCATCTCTGTGTAAATCAGATTAGCTGACCTAAATCGCTCTCATTTCTCTCTACCCCATCAAACAATTCCTTATCTACACCCAGAGAGCTAAACAACACACAGACACCACTCCTCCAACCTCCCGCCCCCCAAAGACATGGCCTGTTTATTTGATCAGCACAGGAAAGCAAACAGTGTCTCCATGATACACAAACAGGCAGGGCTGGGCCGGGCCCTGCTGGGTGGCCGGAGAGCGAGGGAATGGCTATGTCTCTAGAAGATAACTGCCTCCACCATGTATACGACTTCCAGACCAGGGCATTAAAAGCAAAGGAAGCGAGGCAGACGTACAACATAGACAACAATCTTTCTCAACGCCTGGTAAATAAAGGTCAGTGAACATGATAGAGATGCATTACTCTTCTCTGTGCTGCCTCCTTCCCATCCAATTTATTCCACAGGTCATATATTTACAACTTTGAGAGGGGGCGATGGCAAGGAGGAGGAGGAGGAGGAGGAGGAGGAGGAGGAGGAGGAGGAGGGGTATAGAGAGGAAATGCTGCTCTTCAGTGGGAATAGAGACAGGCTAAAGTAAAGAGGGGGAACAAATGAGGTCTGTGATCCTGCCTGTCCCCACCTCTCCTCCCTCCCTTCCTCTCCCCCCTGAGCCCCAATCAGGCTGAACCGCAGCTCTCAGTGCGACAGCCAGGCCTTTGTTGCCGTCTGAATGGAGGTTAAATATCCCTCGAAATCAGAGCTCTTTTGCTTTCTGGACGCATAGTCAGAGTCCCGGCGCCTTTCACATGCTAATGTACTTGTTTTTTTATTTCCTTTGTAACCATGGTTAGACAGCGGTATCATGCTAAAGGCCGATGAATAAAGAGGGTGATTTTTTTTTTCTCAGCTTTTCCTCTCCCCCCTTTTATCACCATCTCTTTCGAAGCAAGCCCACATTCCATCCCCCCTCCTGCAGGGGTTAAAAAAAGCACAGATGGTCTCCCCTGACCTGCTATTCATCTTTGTGTCAAAAGCTTTGTCACAATAATGCACCACAACAACAAGCTGAAGGATTTTATTTGTTTCTATTGACAAGGCCCGTTAATTTCACAGACGTCTCATTAGGCTTAAACCACCAATTAATTTCTTTTGTTCTCATTAAATGGCTAATTCTAAACATGAACCGCGCTGACAATGAGAGCTGCTCAGAGCCGAAGCCAGACAGCGCCGCTCCCGCCACGGAGCCACTGGAGCATGAAGCAGGCAGGTAGAGGGAGAAAATTGAAGAGCAGGAGCGGGGACAGCGAAGGGGGGAGGCGGGAGAATGAAAAAGAAAGTGGTGGCGAGAACAGGAAAGAGCGAGGGAGCAAAGGAAAGCCCTGTCAAAAGCCTCTGTTAATTTGTAGATGCCCTTAACACTAGGCAGAGATGGCAACTCATTAACTGCTTGCAGATTTTTTTTTTCCTGTCTGGGGATCAAGTGGCCCTCATGAGTAAAGGTTGCAATCACGTGTTGGTGGCAGCAGCCAGCACTCTGCTCTGAATAAAAATAAAATAAAAATGATAGCAGAAGAAATCAAAATAAATGGGAACAAAAGAAAAAATGAAAAGCGCAGACTGGGAACCAAGGTAGTGATTTTTCTATTGAAAGTGTGCGCACAAAAGCTATCTTGTGCCTGCACTCCATTATGGCGCTGCAAGCTGTCATTATGGCCAAGGATATATGGAAGCCTCATAATATCCAGAGATTGGTAGTTTGTTAGACACCACTGTACAATTTGCTTCAGCCTTGAAGGATCCTTGAGCCTCTCTTGACAATTTACCGAGGGAATTGCCGGAGCGTTGCCTTTTGTCTGCTGGAGACACAGGGGCAATTATCCAGCCTCCTGTAATGTTTCCCTGGCTTTAATCTCCTGGCTGAGAGCGTAAAGCAGAATGGGTAAGGTTTCAGAGTGCCTCTGGGTTCTATTAACACACAACTGCTGTTTCTGTTCAGGTCAGGCAGACTGCAGTCTGACAGACAGGCCTCCCCTGGGCTTTTAGGAAGAAAACATGATTATGTCATAATATATTTTCGAAAAAGAGATCCATTTGAAAGATTGCCCCTCTGTCTTTTCAATCTAACATGGCTCTGCCTTTGTCAGGCTCAGTGGGAGCACTGGGAATGACTGATGCTTCAATGAATCAAACAGGAATAGAAATAAAGTGTTTACCAGGAAGAAGCACAAAATCACCAGAGACTGGAAGCAGGGGGGAGAATCCATTCTTCCAAACAATTACATCAAAAACACATAATAAGTAGGGTGTCAAATGTACCTGGGTTTACTTGAATGTATTTGTAAAGTTAAATACTTAGAAAATAGACTTGTAAAGCACTTCTCTAATCTTCTGAGAACTCAAAGCTCATTTCATCCTTTCTTTGTCCTGTCATGACTCATTTCAATATTACCACCTAAGCCAAATACTGAAGCTTCTAAATCCTCCATATGGTAACTGATAAAAAGATCAACAGAAAAACCAGTACTAACTTTTTATAAAGTGACTCATCATTGACATCATTTTTATGCATATAATTAAATTACTTGTTTATGCACTCTTTAAATGCTTTGATTTATATATAATAAAAACACTGAAGCAAAATCAGCGAACTCAAAACCTCTGGTTTTGCAATATTGGTTGAATAAATCAAAACACTGATAAATCTATAACTCTGGGCGATTGGGAAATTTACATCTATACACCCTACAAATATGTAGAAGACAAACACACAAATGATATTTGGCTAAAGTCCTTAAGAATATAGCCAATAAACTTTTAACTGATTTTATATAACAGTGGTCCAGTTAAAAAACAATGCCTCACTCTTGAGGCCTTAGGTGTGTCTGCCCACTCCACTACATGATAGCAAACATCACTCTGAAGCAGAGAATAACACTTGAGCCTCACAACAGAGTATCTGGACGGACTGAGCTCTTCAGCACAGAGATCATGGAGCCACTTCACTACTTATACGTGTAAGAGCTTTCCAAAAAGCCAAGAGACAAGAGTGGGCAATCTTGTGATCAAAGTATACCCTTTTTTAGAGTGTAGACTTTACCTCTGATGACTATAGTACACAAGAACAACACAAAAATGAAAGCATTCGCTATGATGAAAGGAAAAGATCCTGTGTTTTCCTGGTACAATATGAGATGTCACATATCAGATGTCAGATTATTCTGATGGAAATTCAATATATTATCTTCTCTACACATCAATGTACAGTTACCTTGTCATGACTTGATTTAAAGTTAGAAATTCCTTTCGAACTGTTGTCAGGATATTATGTCATCATAAGGAAGAAATAAATTAAGGATCCTTTATTCAGATTGTTCAAAGCTTTGTTTCACTAAATGACTTTAATCAGTATGGTGGATTGGACATTTTTGGGGTAAACGGTTTCTTTGCTTTCTTTCATCACCTGCATCAGACAGTTGATAAATGTGTCAAGGAGTGACACAAGCTATCAGATGGGAAAAGAAACTCCACCACCTCTATTACACTTCAAATAAACTGTCATGAGTTTGCCCTCAGAATCAGAACCCTTTTTCTCCACTTAAATAAAGCAGTCAGCTAAACGAATTAGCTTGATTACATTTTTTTGATTTGTCATGTGTGAGTTCTTCAAAGTGTATTTCAAATGTATCGGAGTCGTCACATCAAATCAAATCAAACACTCACTGACTGAAAGTTGATAGGTGGCTGCCAAAATCTTTCCTCACACAATATTGTCTGGCGCACCTGTTGTTAGCTAGCATGTTTCATGTTGGATACCAATACTGACAACTTTTCGTGAGGTAAAAAGCAATCAACAATTAAACATAAACATCTGCAAAATACCCCTCCACCAAAACCCATTCATGTGTGCAATTAGACATTTTTTGGAATTCATTGCATGGTGTTTAATCAACTCAAACATTAATTAATGACATAAACTGAGATAAATCTATACGAACTATTTAGGAAATCAGCCTCTTTTATTCAGAGCATGTGATCATGCTTTTAATCAGATTAAGACATAAAAAGAAGATCTAAGAAGTAAACACAAATGCAGAAGAATGGGCCAAGAGGAAATTCAGCTCAATTCAGCTCAATACCACAATTTCCTCTGTAATTAGTCATGTTGCTTATGCACCTCCAGCTGTGCCTTAATCAAAGAATGTGTGTGGAAATATAATTTGCATGTTAGCATAATGCACATAATAAAGTAGTACTTGTAGTTGTCTTGATCTCAGCATCAAAGAGGCTGTTGGTTTCTTCTTAGGGCATTAGTATCACACAAATCTAATTACTCTTGGTATTGAATTAGTGGGTTTTACTACTTGAAACAAGTACAAACCAATTTCTCAATTGTATTAGAGCCTTTCTGTGCAAAACGGCCATTGCAAATAAAAGTTTTTCTAGCTTCACGGCTCTCTATTTGCGATGGCAAAAAGCTGCCCCAGTATAGACAGTCGCTTGACCTCAATATCTAAAATAGCATCCAGTCCAATACTGTGACCATGTCCTCTCACTAAGCCCAAAGGCTCGACAGAGTGATGTGTAACATTGGGTTCTCATGTAGAAAGTCCTGTGAACATCGGTAGTCTGAATGCAGCAGCAATAGCAGCAGCATTGGAAGGCAGTGGAAATCCAGCGTAATCCAAATGAATCCAGGTCTCCTTGCTCCTTGCTCATCCTGGTTAGGGGTGATGACTGCTCTGCTCGGCTGGGGTGCTTATCTGCTGACAGTGGTTGCTGGCTGTACAGGCCTCGTGTTATCGGGACTCAACCTGCTTAAGGATTGGAGGGCCCATGGAACATAAACATAGAACCTGTCCTTTGCTTATCTATCCCAGGAGAGTGTGTGTATATTATGTGTGTATGTGTGCATGTATGTCAGTGCTAGGGAGAGAGAGAAGCTTGTTTCCATGGCAACCTCCTCCTTTAACAACCCCCCCCCCCTCTCGAGAAGAACCCTGGTGGTCTTTGTGTAATGCGATTCCACTAGAATGCACTGTGGATTAGAGCGCCACTGCCTTTGGGCCCTAAGCAGGGCAACAGTGAAGACATTATTACCCAGATCAAATGCTGTAATCACTAGGCACTGGGGGCTTTCACATCAGTTGCAGATAAAACCCAGGACTGGCAATACTCAGGTGATTAGGGGATTATTATTCTGCATTTCAGCACGGTGCCAGTCCCTCGCTGTTGGGAAAAAAAAAAAAAACCCTGATTCTCTGTGTGATGGATGGGGGAGGGTGGAAAACAAAATGCCAGCCAAAAGAACTAGCCAGAATTGTGGTGGACTGTGATCAATGCCTGGCAACTAACAAACGTACACACACCGACCAAATTCACACAGGTTTGCATGTACGAAGCTATATTCTGGCATTACGGTCCCCTGTTAAATTTCAGTAGGGTCTTAGAATCTTGGCTTTAACAATTGGACTATGTACTATGTATGTGTAGAGCTTCTGCAAAACACTTAGGTCATCCAAGTTTGAGTCTGCACTGTAGCCACTCTAAATAGAACAGGGCAGCATAGGCTTTTGCATGAGAACCTACTGAAAGCCCTCCATTGAGAGGTAGATCAGCGGAAGGCGAGACAATGACCCCCTCAGTGTCCAGCAATAGGCACTCAAAAGCTACAACCTTTCATCTGCAGATATTCCACTGTTTGATTAAGTGAGGAAAAAATTTCTACTGGAGAAAGGAGCTTAAGCTACAAATGCCCACAGGAAGTACACACTTCAGCAATGTGGGAAAAGAAAGACTATAGCCTTTAACAAATGAGCCTGTGAGAACAGAGCATGGCGGCTGGCTCCATGCTGAAAGCATCCGGCCCTGCTTTTAAACTCTAACAATAACATCTCTGAAGAGGCAGCCATATGAAGGGCTCACAGCTTCATGCACAGAGTCCTAGAAGAGTCTCGTTCTGGAGTGGAAGGACTGGGCCATTCACCTCATCCTGCCCAAAAGTACTCAACTAGCAAAAGACCACTCAAGAGAACTCGAGCAGTGTTTGCGTCATTATTCTGAAGTGGAGCCACATGAAAACTCTGCTTCATTGTATCACTCTGAGACGGCTGTGTGTTTCAGTGCTGCAAACATACATTGATACAACAACCGTAGAAAATGCTGTTGGTCTTCTTTACTATTCATTATTTTTTACAGAAAGCTGGAAGTTCATTTTTCCAATATTAATGAAACACTTGGTCATTTTTGTGCAAAAGTACTACCAAAGGTCCATAGGAGACTCTTTACTAGAATCTAGGATGTCTTCCTCTAATGTCCAGTGTTCTTTTGAGGCAGTTGTCAAATCTTATCTGGACACATTCGAAGCCATTTACATACATTTACTGTCAAGGAGAGCCTGGAAGTAAGCGTGAACCAACCCTAGAACCAGACCAAAGGGCAACAGAAGTTAGCATTGCCCTCAGTAGCAGAAAAGTGCTCTATGAACCCATTTTTGTTAACAAGTTGAGCCAACAAACACCAAATCACATCAGCACAAGGTCATTTTTTCAGGTGCAGCACCTTCTCCTTTAGCTGGTTCAATCCAAGCTTCATACGTGGATGAAAAAGGAAGTCAATGCTGAAGTACGCAAAACTGCTGTTCCTCAATTTTACGCTTGAGGCTAAATCAAGAGACCCAGAAGTCACATACACATCCCATATTAAAATGTTCATTTCACAGCAAAAATGGACAGATGTAATGTACAGCTTGGGACTTATTAGTATACACCTTTATCAGCAAACACTATGTGGGAGCAACTCACATATTTCGATTTCATAAAGAGAAGGGGGTTATGCATAATCATAGGTATGACAGATCTGACTTCAAGCAAGCACGTTGTCGTGGTTGGTCATGAGGTTTGCCTGTCATTAGGTGAACCAAAAGTTTAAAAGAGTCAGCATTTTTAATATAGCAGTCGTGTTGGACCGGCTTCCAAAACAGCCCTTCAAAAACCAGTGCGGGACAACACTCATGCTTCATCCACTATTATTTACAGTCTATGGTTCAGCCCTGTCCCATTGCAGCACAAAATCCAGAATCCAGAATAAATATGTATTAATAAATCCAAAACTGCCTTACATATGAGCAAGCAAATGATTGACATTTATGAAATGTGTAAATGTGGTTGCTGTGTGTTAAACAAGATTAACAATACTGTATTTACAGTCAATGTAAAGCTTACAGGTTTACACAATATACAGTACCTCAATGTTCAATCAGAACACGGACGGCCTGTGTGCATGAAAAGCATTGAAGAACCTGAAAATACTATTTTTGCACTTCTGGCTCCCTTATTTCAAAGGGCAATGCTAATTTCCAAGTTTGTCTGAAAAATGCAGCCCTGCAGGAATCTACTTCTTGGCCAGGAGTAGTCACTTCCTTTAGGCAATCAAGTTTTGTTGTGAGGTAACCCCTGAATTACTGAACCAGGTCATTGATAGGAGAGTTACTTTTAAACAAGGAAAGGCTATAGCTGTTTTTCATCTTTCTGCAAACCTAAGCTCGCTGGCTGCTGAATGTAGCTTTATATTTACTGTACATGAGCCACAGGATTTGTGTCAATCTTCTCATCTAACTCTTGGCAGGGAAGTGAATGAACTCATATTCAAATACAACATAATTCCTTTTAAACCTGCAACAGTAGCAAGGCCCAAGCACAGTAGGAATTCAGTCAAGATTTTTCAATTTTAATATAAAAACAGTTTATTGATTTATCAACTGCCGCCATCTGTACAATCCTCATGGATGATGAATCGTGTATGCTACACGGGCTAACGTGTGCTTATGCAGAGACCATTCCTGTCGATGAGAAGATCATTGTTGAATATTATGAAATATTAATGAAAGCAAACTGAGCATACCGGAAATGTCTTAGTGGTGATGGCTTTGTTTTGCCACCTTTATGAGTAACCAAGTAAATCTTGCACATCAATCACAGAGTCAAACCAGAGAGGACGTCATCAACTCTTGGACTGATGATCAAACTTTGCAGAGTGTAGTTGAGACAACAGATTGAATGCAGGTCACAGCTGTTTCTTCATAAAAACCCATTAGTCCTCCTGATGAAAGTTTAAAGTTTTACAGTGACTGAAAGCAGCCAGTGTTCTGAGATTGGTCTTTTTTTCACAGATGAGTATCTACTCAACAGGTCCAAAAGATAGAAATAGGTTGAAATCACGATTTTCTCCTTCCTCCTGTCTGGAAAAAAAGGTCCTTTCTGGAAGTCTCCACGGTTTAAATCCAGCTGATGAATGTCTGTGTTTCTGTGTTACAGCAAATAACGAAGAAAAAATGCTGTTGTCCGTAAAAAAAAAATCCAAATTAGATTTCCAAAAAGGTCATTCTGGACACCGACACAGAGGGAGAAAAAAACTGAAATAGAATATCCTTTTACAAAGTCCTAATCTAATTTCCATCCCCAGAGGGGACATAGAATCATGGCGAAAAGAAGAAAGAACCATCACAAGCGCAACTGGACACCAAAATATAAATCTATAAAAGGCCTTTTATTACTCCATTATGTACACTTTTCACAGGACCTCCGAGGAGAAGCTCCAGAACGAAGCGCTGCTTCTAGTTGTGTCATGGAACTTTATCTCCACATTAAAAAGGACGAATAAAAAAAAGAAATATCCAACAAACAGAAAAACAGCAAGACATTATTTTCTTCTTAGTGCCTCAGGGAACTGCACTTGCTGTACAAGTGTTAGTTATATGAGTGAGGAAGGGCAGAGCCATAAGATTACAGCATCCTGGGTCTCAACATCACCAACATCTTGCTCAGTCTGGCACTGCCAAACTTCCTGCCCATCCACCCCGGGGCTGCAGGCAACATCCATGCTGTCTGTGTGAGGGAAGGTAGATGGAGGAAGTGTCTACTGTTCCTGAGCACGAGCATGCTCTGATCCAAAGCATTCTGTTTTAATAGATCACTTCATATACGGTGGCCTTCTTGTCCCCCGAGCCTGTCACAATATACTTGTCGTCCGTCGAGATGTCACAGCTCAGGACAGAAGAGGATTCCTTGGACTGAGAAAGATAAAAACATGTTAGTCTTGGAGGCAGTGAACATTTAATAACACTCTTTGATGTTATAGAAGAGAGAATTAGCTGACTAACGGTTAAGCTTAGATTACAATGACATCAAGTTTCTGTCTGATGCCGCTCAGAAAGACTTCTTTGTCAGGTCAATAATTCAGGTTCAGTTTTCACTGATACGGGAGTCCTGTCAGACAGCGGTCACTGTGCCCTTCCAACTGTGCATAACTTTGTACTGGCTACAGACACTGTATTGATCTGCATACCTGGAATATGCTGGCGCCATAAGGCGTCCTCCATGCATTCAACAGATTGTCCTTTCCTGTGCTCACGAACCATTTACCTGTGAAGAAAGCCACAGTACAGTCAGCGTCTCTTGGACTTTAAAACTACAAATGAAGATTTTTTAAATTTAAAAGCAAAATAGCTTTTTAGACAAAAAAAAAAAAAAAAAAAAAAAAAAATATATATATATATATATATATATATTAGTTTAGATGTATTAAAAATTAAAAAACAGGAAACCTTGTGGTTAGGTACAGTAACAAGATTCTTATTTGTATATCATACCACAATAAGCAAACTTGAGGGACAGGACACAGCTCTCGTGCAGGTGGAGCTGATACTTGTCAGGCTTCGAGTGGTGGAGCACTTCCACATTACTGCTTTCCATGCCCACCGCGAGCCATTCTCCTGTTGGACAGTAGCCTAAAGAGAAGATCTAGAAAAGGGACAAAGCAGTGTTTACCGACAGTCCTGGAGCTTACAGGGAATACTCCCTCTTAAGTAAATCTTTGGATCAGTGTACATTTTAACCAAGTCTTGTGAATTAGAGGACCGTACTTGTGATGTAAAGTCATGCTGTTGCAGCTGTCGACCTTCCCTCAGATCCCAGGAGCGAACAGTGTTGTCAAGACCGCCTGTCCACAGCTTAGTGCCATCATGGGATATATCAATACAGCTAGCACCATCCGTGTGACCCTGGAACTGCCTGCAGTCAAAGTCAGAAGGCAAACAAATATTTATTGACTTAATCCTTTAGAGTGACTCACAACAGCAATTCTGTCAAGAAGCCAAAGCCCACACAGACTGAATGAGAGGTTTTTTTTCCCTTACCTAACAAGAGTCTGGTTGTGCAGGTCCCAAACGGCAATGTTTCCATCGCTGCAGCAGGAGAAGCAGACTTTGGCGTCAGGGCTTATGGCCAAGGCGTAGCATGCAGGGGCAGAGGAGGTGAGCTCGGCCTTGATGCGGGGTGTCTGAGAGGCCAAATCCCAGATGGTCAATGTGCTGGCCTCGCCTCCAACAATCAATGTGCGGCCATCAGGCAGCAGCTTACAGGAGCGGATGTAGTTATCCCTGTTCTGTTGCACAGAGGACAACGCAGATCAATACATGTTTAAGGCAGCAGAGCTGGAGAGAGTTTAGAAAAGAGGATGAAAACCCTTCTGTCATAATAAAACCACACTTTAGATGTTCCCAAATCCTCACTGATAGAACAAGATTTCAAGCTTTACATAATTTTCATTATTAACTTCAGAAGTATTTTCTTATTTCTAAATTAAACATTGACCCAAGCATTGGCTCCATTTGTGTACCATTAAATTTGCTGTAATATATTTTGGAATATGTTATCCTTTTACTGAACAGATGTTCATTGGAAAACAGTTAAACAGCTCCATGTCCCTTAAAGAAAAACAAAGAACTGGCGATAGAAAAGTTCCTGACATATGAAATGTCGCGTCTCTCACCAAACAGTCCAGTTGGGACACTGGACTCTTGCTGCCTGGTTGGCTAATGTCCCAGATCTTGACACAACCTTTGCCACCAGTGTAGACATGACGCGTTGGGTTGCTAATGGTAACAGCGCAAACGACCTCGCCGTGGCTCAGCGTGTTGATCTGACGGGCGTGGCGTGGGATACCAGGGCCAATGAGGGCGTCGGGAGGGAAGGGAACAGGCTGCATCTGCCCGTCTGCACTGACGTGAAAGGAATATGCCCTGATGGGAAAAAAAAGACACAGGTTTATTATCACTGAGTCTTTTACAGTCTGAACGCATGGCAAAGCACTTCGTAAACAGTTGTTTTTTAAAGTGCTCTTCAAATGAAGTTATTATTATTAGATGTAGGACTATAACAAACATTTGAAGAGAAGCTTACGGTTTGCCACCAGAAATGGATGTGAGGCTAGCTGGAAGGCCGGGGGCTCTCATGTGGGTGTGAGGATCAAATCCCTAAAAAGTGAGGAGATGGAAACCTTTAAAAAAATATTACTATTTCATGACCGCTGATGGCAGTTTAATCCACATGCTGCTAAGAAACATCCAGAGACTTTGGAAAGCATACAACAAAAAAGTCAATCTCACACAACAAAAGAGCTATATAACACTGCTGAAGGTCTACATTTCCACTGGGACACATATGGGACAGATATGAGAGAGGTATTGATCTTTTCATCAACCTTGGTTAAAAAAAAAAAAAAAAAAAAAAGGTTGATAGTATATTGTTAAAAGCCAGATAACTTTAAACTGAGTTACCATTGGGGAGCGTCCATAGGCTGCAGCTGCTGCGGCACTCATCTGAGGGGAGATGTGCAGGCCAGCATACACACCAGGACTAGTCAGGCCTCCATTCATTTCATGATGACCCATCATAGCAAAGGGGGTAGGGTATGAGCCTGCGATGGACAAAGGTGTACGCAAAGCTGGGGCTGCTACAGTGGGAGACAGAAGGAGGGGGGGGGGGGGGGGGGTTGTATGTGATATAACAGTACATAAGCAGAGGATGGAAAAAAAGGATTATCTCAGTTGTTAGAGAGGAAAAAGGCTGGTACCAACCAAGAGCCTCCATGCCTGGTGGTTTGCCCAGGATGGGTCTGAGCCCGGGAGTGGAGCTCGTGCCAGGGGTGGGGGCATCATTGCGAGGTGTGGGGGTGTTGGACTTAAGGCCAGGCGTGGAGGATTTGTCATTCTGTCGAGGGAACGAGAGAGCAAGCACAATCACAATCCCGAAAAGCAGGCACTGTGCAGACTGACAATTTGAGAGCAAACTGAACTTAATCCAATCTAATTCTGACAACCCTCATAGTCCTGCAGAGCCATAAACTGCTATTTATTCTAAAACCTATTATGACCACAATGGAGATGGGGCCGTTTTTATCCCCTTACTGCTTTGGCTTTAATCTTTTAGTGAGGCAGAGGGAGAAAAATCCTGGAATAGTTAAATACATTGAGCTATTAACAGAGAAGACCTGACTGATCCTGACGCGGGACAATATTATCCCTGACGTTTAGTCATGCACTTAAAGCACCAACAGCCATTCCTAATCCACTGCAGAAAACGTCCCAGATTTATTTGCACATATCCCTGTGCTCTCTCTGCAATTCTCATTTAAACCCTCTCTGTCCTAGTTTGTTGCAAACTCTTGGTGTCTTACATGACTGAGCTCCTTGGTTTTGGAGGAGGGAGTGCTTCCAGAGGATGCCACTGATGCTGGGCTATTGGGTGTGTCCTTCTTTGGTGGGCGGGGCTTGTCTATGCCATTTTCTGGTGGCGAGTGTGCGGGGCTAGCACGTGGAGTGGCAGGGTCCTGGAGAATGCATAAAGGATCAACGCTCACGTAAAAGCTTTATTTTACTTCCCATCAATATGTCATCTACTAGAAGCTGCTGCTCTGCTCACCTCATTAGACACGTCTACCACCAGGTCATCACTTTTCTCTCCATCACTGTCCTGTAAAGACAATTGGCAAATAAGACACCTTCACAAAGACTTCTACTTTTCTGATTTTTAAAAAAATATATATATAAAAACATCTGAAACCAACTATTACTTTAACATTTTGGAATATAAAATGTTGGTTTTTAATCTTTAGATTGCCTTTTCCCCTTGTTTCCAATATTTATGCTAAGCTAAGTTAACCAATTCCTTTCAAACATTCAATTGACAAAACTACCTTCTTACCATATTTTCAGCAAGACAGTTGATAAAGTACATTTTGTCAAATACCAAACGTTTCATTTGCAGACTCACATATCTGCTCATGCTGTCCTTCTCCTCCACTTTGCGTTTTTTAGAGTCCAAACTGTAGTCAGAGGAGCTGCGGTGCTTCTCACTGGCCGTGCGTAAGCTTTCTGAAGGGGATATGGAGTTATTCTGCAAACAGAAAATCCAAAAACACTTTTCTTATCATTTTGTTTCCCAACGTACAAAAGAGAGCACAGAGTCATTCATCAGTTACGAATTCAGAACACACTGAACCAATCCAAATGCTGAAAGCACCTCATTCACATCTTGGATGCTGCACGCCCTTAAAAATGCAGCTGCAGGCCCACTCCAAGCAGTACCCTGACACCAGCCAAGCCCGATCTCACACACAGGCCTGTGCCTGGCCAAACAACAGAATGGGCCGTTATCTGAACTGAAAGGAGGAGGGCTTGTTTTCTGTGCTGGGCTCCCTCCTCATCATAACTGGACAACAAACAGCCTCACAGGGACATGAGCAGTGTGTTGTGGCTGAACAGAGGGCCTTTTCTCCAGAGTCTGTCAGGCTTAGCGCAAGAGAAAGAGAGAGAAAGAAATAGAGAGAGAGGAGGAGGGGAGACACAGAAAGGGAAAGAGAGAGACTGTATTTGTAGGCATCGGGCATTGATTGCCGCAGTGCAAAGTGTTCGGGCACCATGTCAACTCAGGCTTTGAGCTCTGATAAAGAAAGAGAATCTATATCCTGCCAGTGGGCACAGCAGCGTGGGACTGACTGGTGCTTCTTCATGGAGCACGCCTGCCCACACAAGCTGGGACAGCTCACTCCAAACACCAACAGAATGGGAGGAACTAGGCAGGTGTCCAGCTGCTTTCACAGTAGTTTGCCACCAGCCTATAAACTGCCAAGTTCCTCTGATTCGCTCTGTCCCTTCCTCTGAAGACCAAAGCAACAACATGGACTAAATCGGTGGCAGCCCAAGGAAGCGAACAATGGCCGATGGACTAGCAGTCTGGGCAAAGGGCCACTGTCTGCATAATGGCTGACCTTTAAAGAGATGCTTAGCGTGACTCATTAACCAAAGTCACCACTCTGCTATCAGATGACCTGGGACAAGAGCACAGAAACAAAATAGTCCTGCTAATCGCCCCAGGAGTTCCATTTCTTCAGACATGACTGCACCCATTCAGCCTGCAGAAACACAATCTCACAGGCCCATCACAAGCCATCAGAGATCGCAGCCATTCAAATAAAACGCTTTAGCAGCTTCAGACAGACAGGCTCGAGAGAAAGAAAACAAAACAATTCTCCATTTGTGTTCATAAATATTCATCACATGCCAAGGAGGAGAAAGAGTGAGCTGGTAAACAAGGGAGACAGTAGAAGGGATCACATAAATCCTTTAAGAAGGGGAAGTCCAGGTCTTTCTTTAATTGTGATGAAATTACAAGGCTTTTAATCTCTCCAGCATGATACCAGTCATTTCCCTTCTGGATTAAAAGCACAGGACTTATATTCCAAACCTCATTTCCAATTAATCATTTTATTGAAAGCAGATTACAACAGTGCATGAAATCAGCAGTGGCATGCTGTTAGCAGGATTTTTTTTTCCTTTTTTTTTTTTGCCTGACGATATGATAATGATTCATTAAACCAACAAGCATTACAACAACAATAGCTGCGGGTTTGGACACTCACCGTGCTCTCTGTTTCCCAGACGTCACAATGGCGATCAAGGTTATGATGAAACCAAGTGGAGCAAAGGGGGGGGGGGGAATAAAAACAAGTCAGTTAGCTTATCCTAACAGATGCTTCTGGTTGAACGTGTGAGAATCAACTGCAGGGCACAAGGCCCCTTTTATCGCCGAGTGTTGGAGCTGTTGAATAGCTTATGCAGTCATAGGCTGGGAATGTACCAGCTCATTACCCAGACAGAATGTGAACAGACAGGGTGAGCTCCTCACCTAAGGGCCCTACCATTCTGCTTTAGAAAGTGACAAGCACGCTGCGCTAAATTGATCCATCCCTCTTTTACCTCTACGCAATAATGTTGAATTAATTTGTTTCACTTCTTCTAAATAAAGCTCTTAAGCAGCAACACGCCCGAGTTTAACTCCTCACCTCTGTGTTCTAGATCGTGGTGGTTCTTCTCGTCCTTCACTGGGAGGTGTGCTTGACTGCCCAGGGCCCCTAGTGCCAGCAGGCCTGATCCAGAGCCGCTCACAGGGGGGATGCCAGGAGGCTGCAGGCCTGAGGGATGAGGTGGGAGCTGGACTGGAGGGCCGTGAGCAGAGTGGGAGAGGTGCTGCGCCTGGAGCTGTTGCTGCTGTAAACAGATGAGGAGAAAGACAGACAGACACCAAGTGGGTCATAGGAATAGGGCAAAGAGAAACCATACACTAAACATGGGGCTGATCAGTTAAACCCTGAATGATATTAGCACATTGACACATCTATTACTGTCAGGATCAGACAGCAAATTCCCCCTCCGTGCTATTTCTAAATCATGGCCAAAGTGGCATAAGCCCTACATCTTTGCTGAGGAGGAAAGAAGTTATGACTAATGATCAATTGCTCAATTTGTCTAATGCAGAACACGCAGGGCCTCAAGACATTCACTCACGCAGTAACAGTCTCATGATTAGCTTTAAAAAAAAAAGAAAAAAAAAGAAAAAAAAAAAGAAAGGAGGAGAGTATAAAACAGCAGAGCATCAATTTTGACACCAACCACAAATGGACAGGAAATCATTTCTCATGGAGGTAAACTAGCGCATTTCATACTGCAGGACTACAGCACCACTGCCATAGGCGAGTGAAGCAATCCTGTTCAGGAACATGAAGCTGAGCAGGAATCTGTGAGCCTGTGGGCTAAACAACAACCTGCTTCTTAAACTCTTCGAAAACACAACCAGTGCGCATTTACTATTCATGGTCCTGGATTAACAGAACATGAATCATTTGCACACCCAAACTTTAAGAGGCCGATGTTACACTAAGTGCCAGAAGTTGGCACTACCTCCCTCTAAGTCTGAATATTTGTGCTTGCGTGCGTGTGTGTGTGTGTGTGCATGTGTGTGTGTGTGTGTGTGTGTGTGTGTGTGTGTGTGTGTCTGGAAGACTGCTGCGGAAGCCAGGAGCAGGGGTCCCATGCTGGCACTCAGTCAACCCTCCAATATTCACCATCAATATTTGAAATGCACAGGGAAATGGATGGGAGTTAAAAGGCACTCAGCATTGAAGTAAGCAGTTTAAAGCAAGGTTAAATAATACTTAGCTGAGACACCAATAAAAACATCAGCAATTTATTACCCGTCTACGAGCCAGCTGAATAATTCAGCGGCTGTTACAGCATGCACCTCCTTTCTTTTAAAAGGCCCACTTCAATCAGAGAACTACTATGGCCAATTAAGGAATATTAGGCACTCTGGAATGACTGGGGAGCTGGTATGACGCATTGAACAATGAGGTGAGCCAGACTAACATGGACAAATACATTAACTCAGTAGGGGCTTGCATTAAATGTCTTCATCTCTCTTTTTTTGTAAATGTGTCCTTAGAATCATACCTGGAGGGTCTTTTTAAATTGCCTTTGCTTTCTGATGAATATCTGCCCTGAAGGTAGAGAATATGAGATTGGAAAAGTCTACAGTTTTTAACTTGCATCCTTGTCCTTAGCTCTATAGGGCAGATGTCAATCCAATTACTAACCGCTACCAGGACACACAGAGAAAGAGAGGGAGAGAAGAGTGAGAGTTTGTTATAATATCGTGTCCATGAGGGAAATTAAGGAGCCAGTTCATTGGCAGGGGAGAGCCATCCTTGCTCATTGTGTTTAATGAGGCACTGATGGGTAATATGCATGGTTGATCAGCAAGAGCCCTCATTAGAGGGCCATAAATGAAGACAATAATAAATAAAGAAAGGAGTCTGGCCTATTTCCTCTAATTTAATATTCTAAGATAAAGACCCACTCTTTGCCCCCCTTTTTTTTTCCTTTTTTTTTTTTAGAGTGTACGTACTTAAAAAAAAAAACACAAAAAGGCAAATCAAGCAAATGTATTATAGTGGTCTCTAGTGTACTTAGTACACCAACTACTTTAGTGAAAAGCATAGCACTTGAACAGGAAAAGTGTGCGCAAACCAAGTGCATTAACAACAGCACACACGCAGATCTATTTGGATGATGATACTGACCATGAAGAGAGGCAGTCTGCCACTGCTGCCCTCTCTCTTATGTTCTAAATAATAAGACCACACTCACTCACTGGGACAAAGGTGGTGTTATCTGAACTACATCTTGGCGGACTTCAATATTTGTGTGCTTTTTCTATTCAAACAAGAAGCACCACCTGTCAGGTTAATCTCCACGCAAGCAGATGCCCTAGATGCATCCTATTAATGGCCCTCAGTCCCATCAATAAGGCATGCAGCTGGCTCCAGGATACTGCCTGTCTGCCTGGCACGCTCTTTCACCCCACCTTGCTTTACAATATGCATGAGGATTTTGGCATGCCTACTGAGCTTCTCCTCGATGAATAACTAATGGACAGGCATTCGTAAAACATAGAGTAGCTACATTTCCACCTTCTCTGACATGAGCACCCACAGTGACTTTGGAGGAGACCTAACAGTCTGTTGAAACAGGCTGATGCCAAAAAAGAGCATATACCAAAGTCATGAATGTGTTTTTAAATAAGTCATTTTCACCGGACGCGTTGCGTTTTTTTTTAATTGTTTCTAGAACAGGATATAAATTTCTGCATCACAAAGAGTCCCTATGTACACACAAAACCCCCTCACCTAAACCCCTCATTTTTCATCACCACGACTATACAAATTTTGGCCTGGGTTATCAAATGTGCTCTATGAAATAAAGGTGCATATATTTGTTACTAAAATATTCTACTAAACTCAGGGATACATGCGGGGAAAATAAATAAATGTTTCCATTTAAGGAAAGATATTAAAAACTAAATGTTAACCTATTTTCAAACATTTAAACTTGCAAACTGTTTATAAAGCACATTTCTGAATGCTACTGCTACTCTTTGGCTCCAATTATTATAGGACTAGTTTGGACTCAACTTCTTAGGCTTTAGTTTCCTTCCTCTAAAATTGCCCATCATAATGCTTTTTTACTTTTATTTTTAAGCCAGGGACCAACAGAGAGCAACACTGAAAGAACCACAACTAGAAATGTTAAAGCACCACAATAATCAAATGTTGCATTGTGAAATGTACCTGAAGAAGCAACACATGAAACCAGCTTTTCTTAAGCACTGCTGCTGCTTGCAGCTGCTTTGGTGAAAGTTTTGATACAGCAGCTGTTCCAGTCAACATATGGGGAAAACTACTCTCTCTCCATTTGTAAGACACCTACTCAGACAAATTCTGTTCAATTATCCGGGAACAAAAGGTCACCAAGGGGCCATTAATTGAATTCCAATAAAGTCAGCCTTTTGGTCCTTGCTCTTATGCATGCTAAAGGCTCTGCGTGATTCAACTGTGGTAATAAGATCACTGATAGCCTGAGTGTTGCACCGAGGGCGACACCCCATCATTTCAGCTTTATGGGGCAGGATAACCAAAGCGGATAAATGAGTGGAGAGTGTTCTGAAGCAGGGATGAACACCATGTACTGAAGTGCAGTGCTGTGGCGGAGAGCAAAGAGAACTGTGCTGCAGAGCTCTGATAGCTGCCTGCTGTCCGTACTGTATTAGATCGCTCGCAGCACGGGCAGCCTGCGTTCTGCTCACCCTCAGCCTTTTAATTCCCACAGCTATCCAGGTCAACATGAGGGATGAGGCTCCTCGTTAAAACCTTAGCCAATTAAAGCAATACAGGCTGCAAAGGGGATCTCAAGAGCTCTCAGGCTTACATTTATAAACACACAACAAGGCAGTGAAGATGCCAAAGAGACCAAAGCGGGAGCAAAAGACCAGCTCTCTCGAGCCGTATTTGCTGTGCATTTTGTTTTGAATACAGTGGTGGAGAATAAAGTGCTATGTTCAAAGAAATATTCACAAGTCAAGAAGATTACAAATTAATCTTTAAAAAGTGGTGTATTAAATTGTAATCAATTAATACTTCAGACTAGTTGGTGCAAGAATAAGACATGTAACAGCATGAAGTGGTCAATTTATGTGCATATTAGTCTCTAATCAAGGTTAAATGAAAGAATAAAAGGGATATACACACGGTGAGAGGCAGATTGGGAAGTCCACGTACCCCGATGATAGCATTCAGCTCGGTCATGGTAACCTGCTTAGCCCGCTCCACTGCCTGAGCAACCTGCTGTTGGTGCTGTGGGGAGACATTTACAGATGATGAGTGAGGCACGCCAACATCTATCAAACATCAGTTCTAATTGAACTGAATTTCCTGAATTGAACTGAAGCGGCTTTTGCTGCTTCAAACTTTTAAAGAGAGGGCCAGAAACAATTACTCAAAATTGCTTAACCTGACATATTTTCTTAAGTAGTGTCTTAAATCCAGGAAATGGGTGGCTTTTATTTTTAGTGACAGTTTTGGCTACATTCAAAACTTACCTCTTGAGACAGGAAAGGCATAATCTGAGCTAAAATTGCGTTGAGGCGTTTGGCAATCTCAGTCTGCAAAACAAAAAGAGACGCAAAATGAGACGATAAAGTATGAAACAAACAGTGACTTCAGCTAACCCCGCCTTTAATGTTTACACCGATTAAGTCAATTACTGCGGCAATCAGAACTGCTTGACTCAACATCCTCTAAACAGCGTGATATTGACATTTGAAATATTTAAAACATTAGGAGAGCCCAGGGGGATGGAGCACAGCTGTGCTGAGAGTGCACTCCATGCTAAACGGATATGAGCAGGCAGAGTGCTGCTGTGCTGAGAGGATCCTCTCGTAACTCTGCCCTCCTTCCCCTCATCTGCAACAGTGTTGTCCTGCAGTTAACCTCAGAGCTAAACCGCACATAACCACACCCCAGGAAGGGAGGTCCACACGCCAGACTGCACTGTTTACTTACATGTGAAAGTGCAGGCAGTTTACATTAAGGGCTAGAAATGCAGAGTAAGCAAAGTTTACAAACCATAATGACCTCAAGAGCACCTTAAATCTATGATCGATACCATTAGAAGACAGCTTCCAGCATGCGGTGTGTTGGAGCTTTCCCAGACACAATCCTTGTACATTTCTAACTGCACTAAGCTGCCGAGCCCTCCCAACCTCCCATCCATCCGCACAGCTCTGACTCCATTCTTAGGCTTGTCTACCAACTGCCATGGCAACGGCTCCAACCCTATCTTGCTAGGATCATTATGCAAATAGAACCTCTGCTTGACCGTAACAGGCTTTAAAATCATATTACGTGCTTAGAGGCAGGTCATTAAATTGAATTTTCAGCCTGTCGATCACATGAACATAGCAAATGAATCATGAGTAAAAAAAGGAGCAACGGGAAGAGGTGAGTGTGCTCCCTCCCCCTTTAAAAACACTGCACAGCCGGCCCGTTCTGCCTCCTCCTTCCTTCCAGGGATGGGAGATGAGACTCTCAGGTTGAATGTCTGCGCTGGGAGCAGAAAAATAACAGTGCCAAAGCTCCATCATCTATGGAATTTATGAGCTGCAGTTCAACCCAAGGCCACTGCGGAACACAAACACATCACAGGGATTTTCTCCGATTTTTCATTTGGAGCAGCACACACAATGTACTTTGCAGACCGCCAGCTTATTTATTACACATGGCAGAAATGCCAGGCAGTTTTGGCAGCTCGATGTATTACCTCTGAGCAGAGCCAGAGAGATTGGAGAGTAATGTCCAACAGAACAAGACCTGCTGACCCAAGCTGCAACATGGACAGCCACTTACCCGGGCGAGCCAGCAGGACAAACAACAAGCCGAAGATGAAATATCACATGAAACAAAGTAAAGCCCGGGATCAGAGGCAATAACGTGAAACAAATATGGCAACATGTATAATACAAAGTACAATGGTCCAGGAGATACCGCTTATAATAACTTGATTACCGTCTGCAGACACTGAACTCCAATCCCCTCTCACACACTATCAATGTGACCTACAACCAATAAAGCACTAGAGGGTTAGATAAAGGTTTTATGGGTATTAGTATTAATACAATGTAGTAAGTGCTCTAGCAAGAGCTCAAGAACGCCCTTAGAAATGGTTGAAAAGCTACAGAGCCTGTATAATCCATGTTTGTAGAGATAAGCCATGTCAATAGCAGTCGAACATTTGACAGGATTTGTGAAAAGGCCTTGAGCGCACAGTCCACTCCTCTGTAGCTTAGTGTCATGGTGACAGCTGGCTGAGAGAGGTCAGGAGGTGGCTGATCCGCTGTGCCCTAAACAACGGGCAGCCTCTACACTCTCACCACACAACATGCAAATGCACGGAAAAGGCATCAATTCGGCTCGCCACTGCTGTCAAAATAGGTACAGTGCAGTGCTAGCAGGATTTTTTTCCCATGGTTCTGCCAGCAGATAAAAATGGGGCTGTTGTCACTTTAAGTAGATGACAGCTCGGCCCTCGAGAGGCCAGCTTTGCGCTGCTGCTACACAATTACAGGTACTCGGACCTGTGTAGCACCACTTTAAGAGCACTCTCAGGCTGGCTTGTCAATGGCGTGCGGAAAGGTATTCACTCGCCTGTTGCTATCAGCAGTGGGAAAATGGAGTTGAGACACTGATGAGTATTAAATACAGAGGGAGAAACCACTGGCAGGATTTGTCACATGATCTGTCTAAACAATACTTGACCTGTCAGATTTAAAGGGCCTCCAATTTGTCCAAGATGGTAGCATTGCCTATCTCCAGATTTTGTAGTGTACTAAGATTAGACAAGCACTTCACACGAGGCTGAACAAATCTAGAAAATGAGGCATGTTTTGAAAAAAAAAAAAAACAGTCTTTGGTAATGTGTCCAGAACACATTTCTAATTGTCCGTATTGACCCAAGCAAGGCCAAAAGTCTGCCTAAACTAACACGAGTCATGACTGTAATTCCACTTTGTCAGTGGCAGCAGTCAGACATTATTCAGAGTCAATGTGATCTTGAAGCAATAAACTCTCCAGAACTAAAAAAAAACAACCAAAAAACAACAACATCAAAGCCTTCTTCATGATAAAATTATGTCTTTCTGCTTTTGTAAATAGACCTGAAACTAAGTAGTCAACAGCCAGTAATCATTACCCTCTAGTCTAGTCTCACATGACAGACTGGTGATGTTGGAGCACTGATGGCTCGGATAGCCACAGTTTCTTTAACCACATGTCACTGCACACCTCTTTAGTATGAACACTGCAATCTACTGGCTGACACCGTTTTCTTTGGCTCTTTCTATGACAGATTGTTCGCTACTTAGCAAGTGACTTTCACAGCCATAGGTCTTTTAGTGTTAAGACTATATGTAACAATGTTATTGAAGACAAGCTCTGGATGATGGGAAATAATGGCCGACATCACACAGTAGAAATTAGCCTTTTATACCTACAAACAATAACGGACGGATCGCATCAGTCAAGGCTGTTCCAGCGTGTGCTTTCCGAAGTCTGAATGATGCTCTTGCACAGTAATGAAAAAGGCACAGTTACAGGAATAGATCACCGAGATGTGGAATAAATCTCATGGCAGGAAAATAATATGCCTATGTGCATCCAATAATCCATCCCAACCCAGCCTGTTAACCACTCCCCCTCTTCGCCACCTACTCTTCCACCAGCGCGGTAAGCTGGGAAGCTGCTTGGATGGGGCCCACACTGTTTGCTCACAAACACGCCGTTCAGCAGGTTAGGGCCCCACTGATGAATTATTCAGGCACTTCCATCAGCTCTGTTGAGGTTCCTGATAAAAGTCAGGCGCTAAAATGGATCAGTCGATTAACCTGTTTACACAGAGCCAGGCTGTCGACCCCCCCCCCCCCCCCCCCCCCCCCGAGCTCTTATGCTCCTACGTGTCTCTCTGGCTCCCCATCCCCCTCCTCTTTCTTCTGGTTGGCGATAAGTGCCTGACAGCAGCTATCAGAGCAGCTCCAGCCCTGACAGACATGTGGCAGTGTGACACACTACCATGGACGCTGATGGATCACTCCACCGCACCAATCCGCCATGCTACCAACGTCATCATTAACCGAGCCAAGCTGTGGTAGGAGAGGGGACAGCCCAACTGGTTTAAGAGCAGCATGCATGGGAATCTCTGGGTTACTCATTCATGACACAATCTGTATCTCTCCAAGCATCTGTGTGATTGATCTGTGGAGCAATAGCAGATAGGATCTTTTTGATGAAGATAAACGCAAAATCACAGGACTAAAAGACTTTTGCCCCAGTCTTGTAATTATTTTTTCTCTTAAACAGAAATACTGACCCATCAGCAATCCTCTCTCTTTAATCATTAATCAAAGGCTAGGCCTGCCAAAGTCTACCTTTAATCTTATCACAAGGCTGAGACTAATCCATGGTTTACACCACTGGTAAATTTAACACAAAAAAGAGCCACAGCAATCGTACATGTCGTGGTACAGGTTTGCAGTTGTTCTGCCTTGTTTGTGTGCAGCAGATCTGTGTGTTTACAGCCCATTAGCACTGCTCAGTACACAGTCTATGAGCAGCTCCCCCTGGGTCTCACATCCCCTGACACTGGGAAAAACCACTGAGCTGCAAAATGTGATGAACATGATGGTACCTACCTGTTTGTGCATCTCTATGTTCAGCCCGTAGGACATCTCGTAATACTGAAAGGAATGCAAAACAATTTGTTGTTTTAATGAACAAAGATGTCAGAGGAAGAAGCAAGCTGTGCTAACATCGACTGTATAAATAAATCTCATAGATGAGCATGTAGTCTTTATTTCTACACACATAACAATGTTGTCTATGCAACTAGCAGCAAATCAATTGTTTTCCTGGTTACAACAATGATTACATCATTTAACGGTTTTGACCAGTTTGATAGGAACTTAAATAAAATGAGGCTTCTGCAGAGAAATGTGATAAACTGAGACGAGACAAGAAAAGCAGTTCATTGAGCAGCTGACAGCGAACAGCCAATACATCGATATATGGTTGTTTATAGTGCAGGCGAAGAGAAGAAAGGCTTAGATTTATTGATCACCACCTTCAGCCCTCAGATCTCCAGGATTTCTGTTTACTTAGCGTAACGCAATTGCTCAACACTCTTCATATATCAGGCCAGGTCGCTCTGTCTGGCTGAAATGTAATCCGCTGAGCCCACAAGTGGCAGCCAGGGCAGAAATGGCTTTCCAGTCAGCCTGTATTTGATGAGGCCAATGCATTATTCAGTCCATTAGCTTCTTCGAAAATTACTTTCAAACAAGAGAGCCATTCTGTCTGAGATCAGAGCCCCACAGCCGGAACGTAACCTGACACCCAGTGCTGACTGTGGGATACTTCCCTACATGTTTACCTAACCTCCTCCCGTCAGGCTGACATGTTGTTTTCCTGTGAGAAGAATGTTAAACTGAAGCTTGCATGTATTGGTTTAAGTCAACCCCTATGTGTTTACCTGGGACAACAGAGACCTGACCACAGAGGAAACCTTCTGATTGCATCATGTCTCAGCTAACTGCACCATACTATAGCACACCTGTTTTTTTTCTACAGTTAAAATACAAACTAGCAATTTGGGTTCAAACTGAAACTAACATTAAGACAGTGCACAGTATACTGCTACATGTGCTCCACGTCCTCCATTTTGTTTGCTGTGGTGCATTTCCCACGGACTGACTACTCCTGCCCTCCACCATCAGCTCACAGCTAATTTATGGCCATGCGTATGTGTGAGCGTGGAGTCTCCTAGGAGAATAATCAGATCAGCACGCACAGAGGGCAACGTTGCGGTCGACCCTTTGAGATCAGGGGCGCGCTATAATGGAGCCTCAGCCCACAACCTCCCACTGCCCGCCTGTCAGGAAGAGCTTGCAGTAACAACCGCTCACATCAAACCCCCCGGGGGCTTTCACAGGCCTGTACCTGACACTCAACCCGCCCTAACCACCACACAGGTGATCACAATAGCCTGTCTCACTCCACCCAAACTACATCTTCAACAAGCCTTGCAATTTGGAACCATAATTGCTCCCTATTGTAACATAATCTTACCATGACATAGTGGCGCTGCATCTCCGTCTTCTCATTGGCCAGTTTGTCGTACTCCACCTTTAGACTAAAATAGAGGACAAGGTGTCAATTTCAGTCATCTCTATTTCTTCATTACCTCATTAACACTTAACCAATTGATAGCAGTGTGTTGTTTTTTTTTTTGCTTTCTAGCAAGAGTCAACAAACAAATAAGTCTAAGTCAGTACATTTTAACAGAGGGTACATGTGGAAGACTCTACGCAACACTTTGGTGTTTGTAATATTTACCTGTGATACTGGGCTTGCAGGAACTGAAATTCATCTTTAATCCTGTCACAAGACTCTGCTACAGTGAATTTGAAGCCAGGCTGGCCGGGCTGATGTGGAGCCTGAAAAAAGGTTGTATAAAAAATGTTTTGAAAAAAAAAAATCACATCAATCCAGTCACAGGAAAAAAAAAAACTCTGTTCATCATTTTCTTAGCATTGTGTCCCATGGTGCTGAAGGGAGCTGAATATTTCTCACATTATTGACTACTTTCAAGATCATATCTCCTCTGCACTGGTGAGTAAGACATTACCACAGCAAAGAGGTGGCTCAGCTTCACACCTCCAAAAAGCTAATAACACAACTTGAATAGGTTTTCACACCGAAAATGAAATGTAATTTCAGAAGTGAACTGCTGTCCCCATACTCAGCACAGTCATATGTTAGTGTACGGCTGAGTGAATATCTCCAGGCATGCAAACCATCTGCATCCATTTACCACTAAGTGCAGAGTCCGTGTAGCATAAATGTAGGCTATCGTAGTATTGAAATTCGATGAGCTACATGAAGAGTGGAAAACGCTTTTTGTGGTAGACTTCAGAGAGAAACGGCACAGTCAGGAGCCATGTCAACACTGTCAGATAAATATGTAAGCTGTTGTAAGTGTAGAGGAAGCGCTTCTTACCGGATGTCGGCCTTGTGGATACATCTTGTAATGTATCCTTTGTTTATGTCTCCAGTGTGCAGGTCCTTTGGCAAAATGGTTGAAATGTGCTCACAGCCACACCAGTCTCAGTAGACGGGGGTGAGGGTAGAGGGGGAGGGGGGGGTCGAGAAAATCCTGTGTTGGAAAAGGACGCTTTTTTTAAATCTAGCTATAGGCGAGAAAAACAACAATGTTGTGAACCTTATTCGCAGGCTGCTGCAGGGTGCATTGCAAGTGCATTTTCATTGCATGGATGTGGAGTCAAACAGCAGCACAAGTCCAGCGCTTCTGTCTTTTTGATGACCTTATTCGGTCAGTGGTCAGCGATACACAGAAACACAATCCTCCTTCAAAACTGATGTGAGCACACACTCAAATAAAGGAAACACTTTCGCTAAGGAAAACGCAATTGTTTGCGTAAAATTTGCTATTTTGTTCGCCCTATTTTTTGACCGATGTTCGTCAAATGACCAACAACGTTGCCGAGAGCAGCTGGTTTCACCTCCTGTTTGACTCCGCGTACAGAGCGACGGGAACCGTGCGCTGTTTGAGCGTCCGCCCGATATATAAGAAACTAAATACAAGAAACAGTTCTTGTAAAAAATAAAAAGAAAGGCAACCAACACAGGCTACATACCCGTGCGTGCGTCCCAACCTTCCGCCCGACTTTTAAGAGGAAACAGAGTAGGCTATAATTCATGCGTTGAATCCCTCCTAATGTAAGCGTGCTGGACGTAGATCTCAACAAGCATCCTCTCTCTCTCTCTCTCTCCGGAGCGCACCAAGCCACACTGAGGGAGTAGTTGGGAGAAAATTTGGTGCGGTGGGGCTCGATTAAAGTACTTTATTCTGCCCCGCGAACCATCCGAGAAATGTCCGCCTTTTGTAGAAGGTTAATCCAAAAAAAAAAAGAAGAAAAACAGAGAAAATGTATTTAAATACGCTTCCAAAATCTGTCTTCCGACTCGAAGAGGCTGTAGATTCTTTAAAAGCGTAACATGGTACTCTCCACAATCTCGCGTTTCCCCCCAGTTGTCCAGTTTACCCCGGTTGCCACACACAGGCAGCAGGACTGAACTGCCGTGAAAGAGCCTATCTGTCCAATCGGATTACTCGGAATGAATACGGTCACATCTGCCTATCGGAGAGCGACGGCCCCCACGTGGGGTGCAACGATACATGACATCATCCCGTTGATCCACAAGGCATCATCCGTCCATCCCACCATGTACAACAACAGCAGCAGCAGCAGCAGCAGGCATTGATGTGCCGACGATGATATCCAAATTTGACAGAGACAGCACAAATTCCACATCCGCCTCTCATTAGGGTTGCTTTTTTTAGCTGCCGAAATAAAGTTGATGAATTTTCGGGTGAGAACACCACCAGTGGGACGGGGAGAGAGGGAGGGAGAGAGGGAGGGGGAAGGTGTGAAGTCGCCTACAACAAGAAGTCTTGATTTCCCCACCACGAGGAAATCATACGTGAGACGTCTGTATAACACGGATATAAAGCTGAAACAATATGCTTTGAAATATCAAACATATAGCTTTAAATGTGCAGATTAAACTCCCGTTAGCACCGTGAAGGACACATAAAGACCAATCGATCGTCGATATCTTCAAAATTGAAGCTACCTGACTAACTCGGCATTCATTTTTTTTTCCGCCTTAAAGATCTGACGCTTCTTTCACGACACACCTGCGCGCCTCTTCCTATCAGCATTTGTGTAATAGTTGCACTGCGGGGGGAGGCGAGATGATTGCCTTTGTCTGATATGAACATCAGCCATGTCTGAGAGCAGCCTTGTTTTGAAGGATCAACTCTGGCCCCACGTGGGTCTCCTCTGCGGCTTCAAGACCTCTCGACCAATGAGAGTGCAGTGCACTTACTCGCTGTCTTCCTATTGGCTTAGCCGCGTCGAGCCTGTCATTCACGAGGCAGCGCTGTCAATCAATACCACGCGGGGTCAAGCGCTGACAAATGCCTGTGCTCCTCGGTCCTCTGCCTGTGAATAGAGCCTGGAATGGCTGCTTAATTAGCTTCGAATGGCTTTTCTCTCCAGTTCAAACAATCTGTTACCACCACGTGGTAATGAGAGCCTACATTAAACAAAGGAAGAAAGGAAGCATGCAAACAGTTGTAACATTACAACCTGTAGTTTTTCTTTACATATGGGCCTATGTAGGGAGCAGGCCAAAGGATCTTGTTTACCTTTATCACAAAGGCTAATCGAGCTGTGCGAACATAAGACACGAGTGTCATCCTGATATTAATTATGATGTATGTGGTGGATGTGATGCCCCCAAAAAAGACATAAGAAACAGAAAACACTTATCTTCTTGTTTTATTATGGATGAATACTAAATCAGCTTCTATATGTTAATTCTAGACTCTGATAACAAGCCAGTGAAACACCAGATGCGGAAAACAGACTAATTATATTATCTCAAGACTTTTAATGCATAACACATGCTCATGAGTTGCAAAATGAGGAAGAGACAAGAGTAGTTTTTACATTATACAAACTGTTCCTCATTATAGTCATCCTGATGAACAACATTCAAATGAATGACTTTTGAAGTTGAAGTTTAATTTTTGGACATATATAATATGACTAGAATTTTTAAAAAATACCAGCCATGTTTCACAGCAGAAGCTTTTCAGGAATGCTGAGGTCATATTGTCATGTTAAAGTCTGAGATTGCCCAGCAGTCGTTTTACTTGTCATTCTTGTCAGCCACCTTGAGGATGTGGCATAACTGTGTTATTTCCAAATGTATGGAGGCAATCTGTGAGAAAAAACTCAAGCACACACAAGAGCCGGCGGGCTAATCTCAGCCAGGCACCCCCTCATGCTTTTCAATAGAGAGCCGGGCCAAACCCCAGGGAGCGAGGGGTCTGTCCGCCCACTGAGACCCCCACACTGTTTATTTACATGGAAACCCCAGCCACAGTGAAACTCCTACCCCCAGGCATTACACACTGGCCTATTTGCAGAGGTGGCTCTAATTCTTGACAGAGCAGGGATTGTCCTCACTCTTGCCACTTTGAACTGAAACTCTCTTTCCAAATCAGATAAAGCTTCTGTAAGGATTTCTTCTTTCACATCACAAGAACTGTTTGGTTATTGTCCAAAGGTATCTAAAATTCCATACTCCACGTTCTGTGAAAAAATACTTCACTAAAGCACTTTTTGAAATCAGGGTTTTGCAGGCGCAGAGCAAGGCAAAGATCAGCGACATGTTGGAGCTATTTATCATGAATGCATTTGGAGATTACACAGTATTGGCTCATTAATGTGATTCTGAGTTAATAAATGACTCTGCCATTTTTCTCTCTCATACAGGCTTACTTTTTCTGTTCATGAGGCAGAAAATGAGGGCCCTGTTACTGCAGAGGCTGTGCTTTGTATAGCAGCAACGTACACTTCAGGGTGCTGTGGCGTGCTGTTTATATGGAGATGCACGTCGACATTCTGCACATTCACAAACAAACACACACGTGCGCTGTGTATTGCGGTAAAACGTCATTCACAAGCAGGAGGCAGAAATTCACACAAATACACACACATTCCAGGCAACAAAGGGCCCACAGTGTGTGGTGGAGAGATGAATTGGCTGCACTGTATAATCAGGATGAGTCATCAGACAGTAATCAATGAAAACAGGATGAAAGTCCTTATCAAAGAAGAAAAATGCAAACATGAAAACTGTCTCGAAATAAAAAAAGGTCTTTGGCAGGAATTTGCAGCTGTACTTAACCCTCTGCTGAGGAGGACATGGAGCCAATTGCTTCTCTGCAACTAATATTCTCTGCTATCAAACAGCCTCACACTGATAAATACAAGCAAAGACATAAAAGGCTATTCCCTTCCCTCTGAATGAGTTTACTTTATATGAGTCCACTTTACAGCCAAGTAGAGGTTAAACACAGGTGAAACAGATCAGTACTCCAGTGAACACAGAAATAAATGTCCAAAACTGTCAATTCTTTTTTTGTCAGTACTATAAAAACATACAGTATGTAAACCAATAGCCTTCCTCTATGAAAGATGCACTTTTAGTGTCTTTTTATTTTCTTTCCATTTTACAATATTTTTTATATTAATTACCTGACAATATAAAACTATTGCCCTTTCTCTGGGGGATTAAATGTACTCTAATTTGTCTCTACGTGTACTTAGCAAATTTAAAACTTCAGTGTTACAAGACAAGTTTAACATGTGCTCTGTCTGCTATAGGTTATAATACAGGGTAGAATAGATGGGTATTTAAAAACAATCACATCGTAAGCACTATTTTCTTTTATATTTGTTTTTTATGCACACAAGTCAACAAAAACGTGTAAAGTTCTTTCATAAATGTAGACTTTAACAATATTAAAGCTTCAACATGCTAAAGTTTGGATTAAAAGACAAGGTAATTTATGAAACCACCCCAAAAATAAACAAAAGCATCAACAATTATTGTTTGTGCTTCTTAATCTTGCCTAATCTGTTTTCAACACGACCCAATAGCCGTTAAGCTATTTGGGTTATGTATAAGGGTTAGCTACAGTCGTAATCTCTTTAACACAGTTCAGTCATAAAAACAATGAGGGTTTAAATTCAACATACTTTTCCTCATATTTTCAGTTTCTGTATGTGTTTATGTTCATGTGACGCATGAACACCACTTCCTCATACCTACTGTTTCTTGCTATTGTTATCATTGTTCTGTATACACCACACATGAATAGATTGTGTGCAGATTACATTCTTCTCCACTTAGAATGAGCAGCCTATCAAATAGGTGATGAGATGCACAGTTAGTCCCTCTAAATGTAATGTTTTCCTCACACACTCGCACTAAATAATCTGAAGAATCAGGGCTGTAGTGAGAGCTTGATCCACAGGCCCTCGGTTCAGACAAACAAACAAGCTGCTTATTTCCTTTTTGACAACAAATGACAGATTATAACAAATTACCTAGAGCCCTAGAAAGAGAATGTTTTGAATGTCTCCCCGCCCCCGTCTGGATGTGTTCAACGATTCAGGACACAAATACTCTGAAAGGATCCAACATAAACTGATCATAGGATCAAACGGTACCAGTTGATTGAGAAGACCTTGAGCTGTTCAACAAAGATTTTGTTCCTCTAATCCAGTTTTGCTAAATGGCTAATGTGATTAAAAGGATTCTTTAGGCCCTAACTCAGTTATGGTTGCTGATTACATTCACATGGCAGGGGAATGACTTCACATGACTGTCTCCAAAGAAAAATATGTTGTCAAGGTAACAGCCTCATGCAGGAAAAGTGTAACCCTTATTGAGGTCAGCGTCCGTGAGTTGTTAGCAAAGTGTCTCATAACAAGGAACATTACATTCAGTGGCATAGAACAGACAGGGTGAATCCTCATAGTGCGGATGGGATTGCATGTGTAGATGTTGATAATGAGATTAATAGAGTGTGATGAATGGTAAGGATAGCCCTTTAGCTAGCAATGATAGTATGAGTTGTGCAGTATCTGAAAAATCTCTGTTTAGGCTGCAATCTTCTGTCCTCATATGCTGTATTTCAGCACTTCTGTCTCACCGAGGAGCATTTCATATTCCCTGGCACACAGTAATATAGCGCCACTCCTCCATGCCAAATTGACTCCACAAGTGCTCCTATACCTGCTGACTGACACATGCTCGTTGAAAATCCAGCAGCAATCCTCCAACAGCAGCCAGCATTGCTGCTTGCTCTGGAGGGGCTACTCGATTCCATTATTAAGTTGAAAAAGAGAGACAGAGCGAGGGGAGGGGGATAGAGAAGTTAAAAAAAAAAAGAGAGAGGCCTGACTGGGTAGAGAAGAAGAATAATAGAGAGCTGAGGAAGTTATCAGGGCAGGGGAGAGTGAGCCTGCCGTCTGTCTGACAGCAGATCAGAGAGCTCCTCCAGCTGGAACCCCGGCTCACAAGCCTGGCAGAGCAGAGCCCAGCCATCCAGCAGCAGCTCCATATTATACTGCAGCATATATCAGCTGTATGTCTAAACTACAGACCATCACAGAAGTATTCAGATCTCTCACAGAAACAGTGCTACAATGTTACTTTCTAAATATATTGCATCCATTTTCCTTTGCTGGGGAATTCTACTTTTTCACACCAACTGTTGTTTGGAGCAACTTTTGTGAGTAAAAGTTAACCTTAAAAAAAACATTTGACAAGGACAGTAGGTAAATCTTTGTCCGTCAAGAAAGTACACTCTGGAGTCAGGACTTCAGAGCACTCTAAGAGTAAGTAAGTAAGTTACTTACACTCTAAGAGTCTCATAAAGAATCAAATACCTGTCCACTTTGTAGATATTTGATTGGATTTTGTTTTTCATCATTCAGTTGTTTATATAATATCATGTTTTTTTTATCTTACATTTGAAGTTTTGTAATTAAATTTTTACTCTATGTCACTTCTTCAAGCTCTTAATGTTGTCAATGTTAAGTTTGAAACTGTTTATGTTGCATTATGAATGATGCTCTATATGAATACTGTACAAAGTAAAGATATCTATATTACACAGACACACAGTCAGTTAAAGCATGCCAGCCAAAGTATGTCAATATCACGAGCATGGCTTACCAAAGGTATCAAAAGTAAAAAAGTACTCAATGAAGAGTGATTAACACTTTATACAGCATATCATTCGATCAGTACCAATGTCCTATAAACATGTAAGTATTGTGTGTTTGTTGCAGTGTGTCCATTTTAAATTCAGGTCAGTAGTGAATCATTAACAACAAATGACCTGTCATACAATGATCATGAGTTGTGTGTAAAATCTTGTTGTTGATGAAATATTAAGCAACAGAAAATGGAGCACTGATGAAAGTAAAAGTACCAGCAATTTGTAAACGATCTTTTATGTCCATATGAAGTTTTTGAATCAGTGGCTTATTCACATAGGATATGTCTTATAGGTTTGTGTGTTAGTAGTCTTGTGAATTTTACTAAAAGTGTAATTTGTTCCCTAAACGAAGACACGCAAGGGTTAAAGAATTATGAGCCAGGAGCCCAGAGAGAGAAAGCGACACCACATCAACAAATTAATGCCTGTCCTATGAGAAGCTAAGCCTCTTATTTTTTTATTTCAAATGAGGATAGGAATTGACTTCCTTATTAAATCTAATTATTAGCTAGTGCCCTCCAAAAGTCTTCAGATATTGCCTGCAGCGACCAGGCTATTAGCATAAACACCACCACGGGCGAGCTTAAAACAAATGGTATATTTAGTCAGTGTTAATTGGATTAAAGTGTGCTGGATTCAGGAGCAGCTCTCCTAACAGTGAGCATCACATCTTCATTATGGGTGCCCTGACTTCTCAAGTTCCACTCTCTTTGTTTGCATTTCATTTCACTGTGCTGCCTGCATACTCCTCTAGGTTATTCAACAGATTGTGTTCGATCTTGATCCAAAAATCCCAGACAATCATAAATAATAAAGGATTACACCAGTCCCTGAAAAGCTGATGGCTGGCCAGCAGCAATGCACACACAGAAATAATTGTTGGCCATCTGTATACCAGATTGGTTAGGGAAAGCGTAAACAAAGAGCACAGTGTACCTGCTAAATCTTTCCCCTCTCCTCTGTCTCTCTCTTCAACAACAGAACTTTAATGGCTTTGATGACACTCAGCCCTGCAGAATCCAGCGGTTTGTTCCAAGAGATTTTTTGATTAGAGACGTTTCAGAACCACAGACTGACACCCCGCGCTTGTCAGGAAACTAACAAGGCTCAGGGTTATCGCTCTATCAGCAGACAATCCATGCTGAAACACTGCACAATGCCAGCCAAAATAAAGTAAGGATGAAGGATAATTGGCCAGGCAAATGATCACATTTATATGTCGATTACACAGCTCTCAAGGAAACAAAGTGAAGTCATGAAAGCTTTTCCTCCGCAGTCTCATAAATCACTCCTCTGTGGGCTGAGATTGGATTTACTGGCACAGAGTTGCTAACACAGTGCCAGGACCACTGTTAGGGATGCACAAAACTCCACTGAACATTACAGATCCTTATTAGAGATTATTGATCGTGATGCTAAAGATTGTGCAGGGGTCACTCAATACATTTTGACGTAAGCTGTAAAGTTAATATGTGATGTGCTTTCGATTTATGGGTCAGAGAATAAATCAATATGAGATGGATTTTGCATGGATTGCTCTACAGTGTGTATCTCTTTGATCCCAGTTTGTTGTCTCACATTCAGAATTATTTAAGACTTATTTGATATGAGCCATCACATGTTGTGTTTTGATAAACACCCCAAAAAGCAGGATTTTCCACACAGGTTTTCCCACCTTCCATTGGAAAGCCTTTTTTCTCTCACAATGCTTAGGTGGAGTGAAAAATGACCTCACAGCTTTGCATCCATCCCAACTGGAGGGCCCTCATTAGGGTGTGAGATTTATATACAGTATGCATATACAGGGGGGGATAAATAGTCTGGGATACTGGAAGAAGGAGGAGACAAAAGATAGGGCAGAGTCATAATGAGCTGTGTTTATGTGTAGCCTTGCTTGGCCTGTTGACAGTGGCTAATGAAGTTACAGTTAGTGGGAGGACCTGCTGGCACTAATTAAACAGACTGTCATGAGCAGTGTTGAAAAAAGGAGGTGCTGAGGCAGGAGTGGGAGGAGAAAACACAGGCTGATCCATCAGAGCAGGAGGCACACACAAACAGATACACATTCAGGTCCAAAACATGCATACCTTTAATGTATACAGGGAACTCCTGGCCCTGCATTTAAGCTTTTTACACTGACAACAAGCCTTTCAAAAAAGACACAAAGAGGCCCTATTTTTCTCAAAAGCAAATATATTAACTATATCTATGTACTAATCTATTTACTGTTGTCGTGCGGGATTCAATGTACGTATTTATACATATATATGTCTATCAAGTACCCAAATAAATACATTTAACTGAGTTTTTATTTAACAGCAGCTGAAGAAAATATTTTACACCTAACTGAGCCTACAGCATAGATCGGCTCCCGTAGAAGCCACAGCTCTGACATCTGGAAATGTTGCAGCCACCACTGAGCTGTTAGAAAGTGGGAAAGAGCTCGATTGACTGTCACAGAGGCTGAGTGGAGCTCAGTGTGTGCCATCTTAACCACAGCTCCATCGTAGCCTGTAATCCAGCTCACCACCAAAGCCACCACTGGCTGCCTGCACAGACCGAGCCTCACTGTTTGTTTATGCAGCACACAGACCCAGCCATTAAAAGTGGGAAGCCTGTCAAAAATAAAAAGAGACTTTTCATGTTTGAGGGCTGCAATTGTGGCTCTTGTGTGATGTTTTTTCTCCACACTGACCCCTCGCTTTGAGGTCAGGAAGCCGCTTAACCCTGGGCCGTGCAGCCAGCTTATTGGCCGAGCCGAAGCAGTATTTTTGAATGTGGTGGCAGTGGGAGCCTCCAGCAGAAGTACTGTGGTTGCGTGCAATGACTATGACTGTGTAACCAATGTAGTCTACACATCATTATAATGGCTCCTCAGGCAAGGGAGCCATAGATCCTTCATAAATGTGCCCATGATTTCCCTTATTATGTCCTAGATACCTTTCCTCATGTTCCTTGAACCTCAGTACAAGGCAAGGGTTGGCATGCAACAAGCTGAGCAATGGTCTAAGACTTCAATGAACAAGAAGTGCAGGTATAAAGCAATATGCTTGTACTTCATTAATCGACATAAAAACAACAACCATGACGTTTAAAGAAGCTGCTTACTAATAATTTAAGCTGTTTAAAATAGCTATTCCCTCACTGCCACTCAAATACTACAACAGCACAGGGAGAATGTGGAAATTTGCTATTTAGTTAACCTGCGACAGCCATCAATTAGGTTTACGATTTGGGCGCCTTTGGGCCACTGTCGCCAGGCCTCAGTCTCCCTCTGATGTCATTACACAAATCTGCAGCAGTCAGACAGAGCAACAGGGCTGCAGGACACAGGGGAAGAAGGAGAGGGAAAGTTGGCTCGGCTCCTCTCTTCTGATAGCTGCAGATAAACCGGCCTTGGGGCCTCTTATCTCATCTGTGGATCCTGTGTAAATATAAGTTTAAGTCTGGCAGATTACATCAGCAGAGGCTGTTGGGGACAGAGGCCGCCCGCTGGGGGACCGTGATGACTCCCCTCATGCGACAAATGCATCCCCTCCACCCTTCATGGACTAACAAAGCAGGACTGCAGTGTACTGTGGGAGATGGCTCCTCTCAGCCAGTTAAAGTGAATCCCCAAAGGAACCTGAATTAAAACTGTCAACTCCCATTTAATCCAAAATTTTCAGCCCATAGCATTTGTTTCCAGTGTCAGCTGCACACTCTGTTTGCTTTGATATTTATGTTAGTGGACAGCATGCCTCACTTTAGATAAATGTTACAGCTGTGTTACGGTGTGTGTTTGTGCTGACAGGAGAAGAACTGACCAGCTGATGAGGGACGCAGACTCTGTGGTCCAAAGGCCACAAAGGTGCCATGTGACTGTGAGAAGTTCATTTTAGGATACATAAACACACCCTCCCTGTTTGTCTAAACATCTCTTTCTGTCTACTGTATGTACAGGACATTCCAGACAGATGGACAAGCCACATCTGGAGAGTGACAAATAGAAGGCTTTACCTCTTACTTCTCCCCTCCCTGAGTCTCTCATCCCACCCAGAGAGGGGAAGTGGTGAGGTTGGAGTGGTTGGCCAGACAGGGCCAGCTGTGTGACCACAGACTTCTGAGTGTGTATATATGGGAGGGAGGGAGGAATCTACAGGCCTTATTACATGGGCCTTACACACTGCTACTTCACAGCCAGTAGCAGAATCACTGCAAAATGTGCACTATGACAGCATGAAAATGTGTGTGTGTGTGTGTGTGTGTGTGTGTGTGTGTGTGTGTGTGTGTGTGTGTGTGTGTGTGTGTGTGTGTGTGTGTGTGTTGCAATCAATCAAAAACAAGCTATTGCATTCTTCTCAGACATATAGGTGGCTCATTGCCTCATGAAAAAAGAAAATAAACTGCAGTATGTTAGACACAATAAACAGTCCAACTGTGATAAAGATGTTGAGTCCAGCAGTTAGTGTGGAATGTGTTGTGCCACAGTCTGCTGCCATCTCATATCAGCTGAAAGTGACTGCTGCTGCTGGACTGCCCCGTCAGCTGGATCACAGGTCAGACGGTCTCAGAGTGATGATGTCACTGTTTTGGGTCCCCAGGGTGATGATTTATGATCTAATTTGAGTCTGTCTCTCCAGATTCCAGGTCTTTTGCTCCCTCGGGGAGCTGCTAGTGGTACAGAGGAACAGAGCCACCATGCAGCAGAGGTCCTCTCATCTCACAGGCCCTGACATCCATCTCTATGATCACACACTAAAAGAAGAGGGCAGAGAAAAAAAGAGACACAACCGTGTTGACTTCATTTTGCAGCACACATAGGTGTACATAAATGCAGACACACACTCATACAGGCCAGGCCACCACACACACTTGCACAAAGGCAAATACAGAATGAATTAAGGTTTGCATATATAACATTGGTTATTTGCAATTTGTTATGCAGCCCAAGAAAGATAATTGAAGCAACCTCCCGGTATGCAAATAGAATGATAATCAGCCTGCGCTGCTGTGCCAAACGCACATGCATAGAAGAAAAACATGGTTACATTGTTAGCAATTTCTAATAGAGGACACCTATTGACCCATTTTCTCTAGGAAAGCAATTTGTCCCTCCAAAATAAAACTAATAGGTGGCAAGATGAATGGATTAGAGTGGGCCAGACTGGGTGCAGCATGCCACAAGGCACTAAATCACCAGATTATTAGTTTTATGAGCCAAGCCCAGGAGAGAATAATTGCTAATGTTCCCAGAGTAACCAAGGGAAATAAAGGTAATGGAGCAATTTATAAATTCTGATTGGTATACATAGAGAACTTCCAGCCCATCTCCTTTGTTATTTTACTGCTCTCAATAATATACGCCCCAAGCCACACAAACACTGGGGCAGGCTATCAAAATCAATACAATCACAGAGCTGTGAATGCTGCATCGGTTGCTTTGTTATTTTTAGAGCAACAAAGCCTGACTCACAGTTATAAATCAAACTAATGTAAAAAAAAAAAAAAAAAAAAAGAATCTCGAACATCATCTCCTATTTCTTAACTTCATTTAGCCTACGCATGATGAGTCAACCCCAACACACCCTAAACAGGTGTGTGTTGTTGATGATAAAGACAAGCTTAGTCCAACGTTTCACAATGAAGCTTGTGAGGATTGTTGTGACGCAGACAGACTGACATGCAGACAGGATGCAGAGGCAGGTGTCCTGTGTAATCCACCCCACTCAGATGAATAACCATCTTTCACTCATCCGGTTTTTGTAACCACACAAATTTCCATCATCCACATCCCAAATCCCTAATTTCCACCACTTCACAGCTCTCTGATGTTCAAATTGTAAGTTGCACTAAGACCATACACAGCCTGAAATGTTCTGCAGATGTACACACCTCTCATGTGGTTCATGAAAGCAGAGATTTATCCTGCTGGAGAGGGGGGCTTGTGGCTCTGCGGCTGTAGTCTGTAAATCAAGGTGGGCGGTCTTATTACGCTGTCTCATCTCCATTTCTCTGGAGGATAAACATCCTACAAAGTATCCTGCAGCAATCAACTTCTGTTTTTATTTTTTAAACAAATTGGCAAATTACAATTGGATTAAATTGAAAGAGGGCGATATGTTTAAAGTAGACATGGGAAGCTATAGCCTCTGATGTAATTTGACTCACTGCTGAATTGGATTACACATTCAAAGCAGGGTAAGAGAGGCAAAACAGATTGAGTGCTGTGAACAATATGTCAATATGAAAGCAGGGTTGCAGTCTCAAATCAGCTGTTTGGTGCATCTGTGATTAGGTTGCTGTGCTCGAGCGGAGACATATACATATATACACACACACAGAAACTACTTGACCTTTTAAAAGCAGTGATGACAGCTTAAAAATCTGCTCTTGCAACTGAAAATCTCTTCAAATACTTTCCGCCCACTTCTTGTTTTTTCTCTACTTGTGTTCTCACTTCCTCATCTCACAGGTATGAGGTCACCCTGTGAACTGTGACAGCACTCTGCTCAGACTTGTTAAGGTAAGTATCCTTTTTTGTGTACTTAACGTTCATTCCGAAGAGGGTGATTCAGCAGAGACAATTCAGCGCCAATAGGTATAAATCTTTCAAAACTAGACTCCCACATATCTGCACTCTGTCATCCCATCTGTACTCCTGTAGTCCCACTGAGAGGGTGTTTGTGGGTCAGATCACTGCTTCATCATCACCTTACAATTCCTGTTATGAAATAGCATGAAGCCAAAACACATTGTAGAACAGATTTTAACAAAACTGCATGAGCTAAAACTTCGCAGGATGAATGTTTATCAAACAGTGGAGATTTGATTTTTTTTTCATTTGGTATTCTGACGGTTCAATTTTATTCCAGCTTTACAGTATCATTGAAATTGGAGCAGGTTTTTAAAGCAATTCACTCTCAACCTCACATGTCAATTTAATTCTACACAAAGCTTTCAAGAGCCACTGACAGCAGGACGCAAGCTCAGACATGGGAATTGATTTTCCCAAAGATTGATTCCAGTCCAGATCGTGCACTGATCTACAGAGAGAGATGCAGTAATGACACATTCTGTGATCCCAAAGTTTCCATACCATGCGGTTAAGTTATATCCAAATGCGACAAGGCCTGTAATAAATCTTGCCTTCCTTCCATCAGCCTGCCAGCAGCTGGGAGCCGTCAAGGGAAGCCACCCCAAGCAAAATGTTATTCCAGCTTGTTAGTGTTTGAAGTCACAGTGAGCTGGGCTGCAGAAGCTGCTGCCTGCGGTTTATGGCTTGTGGGGTTGCTCAAGATATGGAGTCTCACTTTCCAAGTCAGGATGTCTCACCGCCATTGAAGCCACAACTGTAGCTGTGAGATAACGCAGGCACGTTGAGAAGAAAAGACTTCAGAGCAGACATGTGGTTTTGACTCAGTGAGTGACAACAGGGAGTGTGAGTGTGTATGTGTGACAGTTTATTTTCCCCCCACATTGGCCTACTGAAGCATTGATGCAACCACTTGCTGAAACACTATTGCTTCCTCCTTTTTCCTCTTTCGAATACTTGTTTCCACCAAAAACATTCATTTCTTTATACACTTTCATTAAAAATAGATTATGTTCCCCTTTTTATTGTGACAATGACTTCCTAAGGCGACCCTGACACGCTTCAATTAGTACTCAGACAAACATAAATAATGAATTCAAAATAAATATACATAACTGTCTGTGTGTAATTTATTATATTATTGGTACTTGTTCTTATTTCATTTTAATGCCACTGAGTCTGATAGTTTTGATGATTGCTGAAATTACAATAATGTTCGAACACTTTGTCTCAGATCAATGTTTCTGGGATTTTTTCAGCCATGATGGGTCATCTGCTGTATTCACAGCACGAGTTTCTGTTATTGTATTTTGTAATCCCTTATTGTTGCACTTTCAGATTAAAACCTCTGATACCCTGGTAGCAGAGCGATCAAAATAATCTGTGATACAAAAAACAACTTCTATCCAACAGTTTACAATCTACAGCCAGTTCTCTGAACAGTTTGGGTGAGAACATTGTTTGTTGTTGTTGTTGTTGTTTTAATTTAAACAAAGTATTTATATCTGAATGATTGCAAAGGTTTTCCCTTGGGCAAATTTACTTTATATCCTTTGGAGTAAAAAGAACAAAACATAGAGGTGTAAATAAAAATGTTCAATAAAACAGCAGCGCAACCCAGAATCATGTTTTAATTATGAAATGTTATTACTGAATAAATTAGTATTTAGTAAGGACAACACAGCAGCTCATCAGCATTGTCATCAGTGCTTCAGCTAACATTTTTAGCTTCATCTTCAAATAATTGAAGTAGCGTTTGTTTTATGATTAATCATTCTCTGTTAAATGTCAAAAAAAAACGTAAAAGTCTTGATTAACATTTTGCCCAAACTGAAGGAGCATCTTCAGAATCGTTCAGTCAAACTATAAAACAAGTTTTATTTACGATCAACAAAAGATGAACAAAAGAATTTACGCAATTCAGGATAAAAAATGTAATTCCTAAATTTTACGATTTAAAGTGTTAATAATCAATCGCAGTTGGACAAGGTGACTGTTAATACTAATACTAATACTTCATACAAAACAGCAGAAGGGGGACTATTTTCTTTGCTTTGCCTCTGTAATAGATGATAGTAACAACCACCCCTCCAAACCCTCTGAGCTCTGTGGCATACAAGCTTCACATGACAGAAACTACAGGAGGAAAGGTTTCTGAAGAGTGGATGACAGGGGAGGATGTAAAATCGCCTCCAATGTTTTAATATGAATAAACCACTGGAGCTTAAGTAAAGGACATCTAGATACTAATTGGATATGCTTGGTTGATTCTATTACAGCTTGAAGATAAGCCTAGGCAGAAAGGTCAGGAGGTCAGATTCAGTGATAGTTTTCTCCTGATCCTCCCTTCCCTGCCCTCCCTCGACCTCACACACACACATGCACACACACGTACACAAGTTCACACACACAGCCTGGGGGTCAGCTATCGTGGCTGCTGCTCCTTCTTGTCCCTGAGGCATAGAGGGCGGACAAGCTATTGATCAGCTAGACTATTATCAGAGCTGAAGCTGTTTATCATGCTGTCTGCTCTCAGCAGGGAGCCTCCGTCTCTAATGGACCATTGCACGCCGCTCCCCTGCACCTGTTCTTGTGGGAAATACCCTCCACCACCTTAAGCACCATCGATCCCCACCTCACCCGTCCTTGTCTCCTGCTGCCCCACTCTCTGGGGGAAGGAGGCTCGTCCTCCTGCACTGTCAGCAGTGAAATATGTTTCTCATCAGTGTCGCTCCTCTTTTCTTTGAGGAACCACCAACAGCGTGATAAGTTCAGTTTGGAAACAATCATCAAGGAATCTGACCTCTCAAATATTTATGCTTATTAGACGATAGTAATTCAGCAACAACGATTCACAATTTTTAAGGGTTCATATATATGGACGTTTGTGTCTTTGATGAAGTAAGTGGTTCTTGTTAAAAAAGTAATGGTAAAAATAAAGCAGCAAGGGTCCACTTTTTATTCCACCGGGTGGAAGAAAAGATCCCAAAGCGCAAGTTCCTACATTTCCTAAAATACAACTTGACAGCCCCACTTCTTAGCTGGTAAGCTACCATGTCTCTGAATCATGATTCAATATTAAATTTATCTATTTATTAAGAAATGTGCCTTGGGCTCTTCACCCACAATGCGGCCTTAAAAAGACAACAATCAACGGCATTCAAATTATATATATAAAAAAATATCAAATAATGTCCAGATGTTGTGGTTATTTTTGCATACTAGGGGCTCCAGTATCAGCAGATAACATTATATTGTTCTTACAGACTGAGTAGATCTTTCTTTTCATGATCTTTTTTTTTTCCTGACATTTGTCCTGATGACAAATCCAAATCCAAATCTCTTCTCATGTTTGCTGACAAAGCTTGAGTGTACTTTCCGTTGACCTACTATATCTGCTCATTCAATAGTATAAAAACATGTCCAGCCACACGCTCTGAAGCAGTGGTCAATATCAGCTGTGTGTACAGCCGAGCTGTTACACTGGCATATCAAAAAAAAAGCGGCAGTAAATGTCACACTAGGAGCCAGAGCCATAATCAAGCTGCTGGACAGTTGTTATTCTGAGGTCATGCAGAGTGCTCAGTCGTCTGTGGCGGCTGGCTGGGGGAAACAAAGTGATGAGGATTTAATGATAGCCAGCTTTGTGGCTATTGATAGCAGAGTCAATGGGCTGCACTGTGGGTGTCTCTCAGATACACAGCAGATTAGCAGCTCTGTGCCAGATGAAAACGTCAGAGATCAATAGGACACAAGGGAGAATCAATAATCGTCCCACTACTCTGTGGCTTTCATTTGGTGGATTGCTCTGGTCCTTTATGACCCGCCGTGCTGTCAGCGTGCCATTAACTGCATTCATAAAACATGCATCAGAGATCCGTCACGGGCATCATATGTTAATGCCTGTTGCTAATGAATATGAATGCTCTGTTCATAAGCCAAGTCTCTCTCTCATTACATTACTTTACACCTCACTGAGCCCACAGAGCTAGCCTTGGATCAAATGTAAATCACTGCTTTATTGGCAGTAACAGCAATCATACTAAAATGCAGATGCAGAAAGGGGAAAAATATACTTACTTTGCAGTGTTTCAATGCTTTGAAGCCTATAGTCTTCTAAAAGTGCAAGGAAAGATTGGGCTTATTGCAGCATCATCATCACCACTGCCTGAGGTGAGGAAATAACACAGAACACTCAGCCATGTCCTAAATACTATAATCAGCATTACCTGGGCTTGTCTCGCTTCATTATAGTCCAGCAATCTTAGATTAATTAGGATTATTGTGCACAGTGAGTGAGAGAATTGGACAGTAATTACATTAACCTTCGGGATCACACCTTGTCTTTCTACAAGACATGTCTGAGCAATAAAAGATTGCTGCTGCATAGATGATTACTCTTATCCTTGACAGTGTCTGCTTCCCAAATTGATCCAATTAGCCATTCAGGGCTAATTTAATTACTTGGGGCTGCTGTAGCCTCTCTATCTTTCTGTCCTTGCCACCAGGATAATCACAACTCTGAGCGCTGTAACAGATTATCTTTAGCACATGCATAAAGAAAGCTGATTTAATCTGATATGGCAAAACATGAATTCAACAATAGTTGTAAGAGGCATTGGATGCAAGCATTCAATCATTTCTTAGATCAATATGCTCAAGAGTTGCAAAATTCTTACAGACCTGTGACAGAAAAGACATTGAGTCTGGTTTTGTCACAGTTGTTAGTCTCAGAAGTCCATATTAAACTTCTCTGGAATATCAATCACTGAAAAAAACCCAACCTAAGTTTCATTTTAAACACTTGTGAAGGTGAGCGCTGGCAATAACATATTCGTATGATTAGTATGCACAGAGCTGTCCCCAAGTTGATATTAGGTGAAACCATCTCCATGCACACAGAGTAATCTCTTCTGCTTCATTTTGAGCACAGTAAAGGGACGCTGGGCACGTACCAATCACCTCCTCTGCAGGGACGAAAATGTCTTTGAGAAATGAGAGGTGGAAGCTGCAGCGTTGCCAGCCTCATCCATAATTGGCAAAGATGAGAATGAACTCTGGGCTTGGCTCGTCTTTGTTGTAATTAAGATGAAATTCAGCAATCGTTTAAACTTACAAATGGCGGTTTGACAGAAGGCCAAGAGCCCATCGAAATACCATTGGCTTGCAGTTTAGGTATTTATCTCTCTCTGCAGAATGGAAGAGGCGGTATTTAAGCTCCTTCAAACAGCATTCAAGATTTGGATTCTGGCAAACCTCAAAATAAAAGGTCAGACGGTAATATATCTCAAGAAGCAGATACCATGTGTATTATAATCAAATTTTAAATCAGACGCAAGACAATATATCACATATTAACGCAGTATGCTAGGAACTTGTTTTTATGTAGTTTACATCTGAAAGAGAGGCAAATGTAAGCACCAAATCCTGCATCATCTGTTGAACATTTTGAAAAATGTGTGAAATGTAAAATCCCAAAAAAGACAAACAGTTAATTCCTGAAAAATGTTTCTTTATATCCTTCTTCTCCCCTCATCTTTTTGTGGATTGGATTCCTGAGCAAGACATGTTATTTCAGGCCAAGTTTTGCGGCTAATGAGTTGAAATAGATCCAGAGTCTTGGTTCAGAATAGCCAGTGGGAGCCACAATAAAGAGGGTGTGTAGATCACAGCTCTGCTAATCCTACAGGGGGCTTTCTACCATGAATCTCACTTGGTTATGAGCAGAGAGTATAAACAGCTTTAATCAGGGAATTGTTTGGGGAGAGTTCTTCTTTAATCTGTGATTATAACACCAGATCATAGCTGTGAGCCTTGTCCGTGATAAAAAGGCAGATTTACATCACATATTCAAAGCCAGCTTTCCCAGAGGATTCACCAATGACTTTTTAGTCTGATCAGATGGAAAAACAAAACCACAGAGTGAACTTCAGGCAAAGACCGAGCTGCTCCAAATATGTTCTTATGTAGGGAAAGTTGCAAACTGCAGTAATTATTAACTTGTTGCTTTATGTGCTGCTTTAAGTTTTGAGAAAATACAACTTCAAATAGGAGAAAAATGTGCTTTGTTGCCTTTATCCCTTTGCAACCAGTGCCAACAACATATTCGACATGATTACACAACATAAAATCAGTGAAAGAAGTCTGCGAAGACAAACTCTGCCCATTCATCAGATAGTGTTACTATGTTTTTTCTTTATAATTCGGTCTGAGGGAATAAGGCAGAACTTAGGCTGTTACTTTGGAGTCACGATTTGGTTCAAACAATTCACAATGTTGGTGTAACACGTCTATTTACAACTCCATAGAATATAGAGAACCAACACAGGCTCAGAGCAATGTGAGCCAGTTTAATCTTTTCTAATGTTTGATGGTATTTGCCTGAAAGCGAAAGCAACAAGTACATAATTATCTGTCTAATTAAGCTGCCAAAACACAAGCACAGTGCTGGAGCACCTCTGAAACAGTGAGTGCACCATTCATTAGCATGTGCTATAAGCTTATTAATCATCTAACAGCCAATTAGCACACTGTTACCATTTGCAGTGGGTGTGTAAATAAATTCCTGGGTTAATTTCTTCCTCTGATAATAAAGGGAACATTATGAAAATTAGCTCTGTGACTATGTAAATGATCTATGTTGTTAATTGCATTGCAGCAATAGATGTTTGCCATAAACCGGGCTGGTGAGGCAACAAATATTTCCCAGGCTGTTAGAGAAATTAATCGGGTAGCTGCTGATTCCCCAGAGGAATCCACCAGCTACAATAATGACATTTACCCGGCCCTCTGGCACGCTGATAATGACAATGTCGCCACTTGGCAGAAGGCCAGCAGGAGGTGAGGGCGCTGGTGTGGGGCTGGCAATCATCTCTGAGAAAGGCGGCATTGGACCCACACAGAGTCACACACACACGTCCACACACACACACACACACACACACACACACACACACACACACACACACACACACACACACACACACACACACACTGATAGACAATACAATGAGCTTTAAGGACTAAATCTGCTCACCCACTGGTAATAAATAATAATTGCTTTCTAATAAGGGTCATGCCATTAGCAAATTAGCGCTCCACTGAAATGCAACCACAGCAGAACATGCTGTTATTGAAAATGGAATTTAATGGGATTCACTTGACCAAACTAGAAACACACACATGAATACATTGAATGTAGTGAAAAGCAACCACTCAATGCTAATGGAATAAGATGCACAATGCACCATGACTGTTAAAACAACGTCATCACCTCCACAATCATCGCACTGAATCATTTTCAAGTCTGACAATTAACTACTGCTGAGCTTTCATGTTTATGTTTTAAAAGGGAGAGATGTTTTGATGTGAGAAAAACCTAACCGTTTTAGTATCGCCCCTTATATTGCAGCCAAAGTTTGACCACCAAAGACAACATTCATACACAAATAAAAGTGGCATTCATCTTTATATTTAACAGAATGTATTTATTTTTAAATAAAATACTTCTAAACAAACATTCTAAAAATTCTTATCGATATATACAAAATTTAAAAAAAATCAAATCCCCAGTGTGACAGAACAAACAATATCAAACAAGCCGGTGCTGTTCTTCTTTTTCACCGTTTGGCTCCCGGCTACGGTTATTACTGTTGTTTTTTACATTACAATCATTCAAATTCATCAATAAATAATAGCATGAAAATGATCATAGATGAATCATACTGAGTCATATACATGGAGGTTGGCCACGGGCCGACCCTGAGAAACACACATAGCAAGGTGTGAGCTCTGGTTTTCTTTTGCTTGAACTCCAGAAGCAGCCCCACTCTTCATGTTCCGGCCATGTGATAAATACTTTGTGCTGGTCTTAATCATGCGTGTGACAGAGGAGGAAATAGAGGCCAGGGCACAGACAGGATGAATGGAGCGTTTACTTCGGGTGGCTTCCATTGAACAGCCTTTCATGCAATAGTACCCATGTAGTGCAGTCTGGATACTGACCGGCTGGATGAAGTGAGGCTTTCCTTACGCAAAAATTTCAGAGTGTCCAAATAGAATGACTTATAGACTTTCAGATTTGCATTGTTCACATAATTAATCAGTTATGATTGTTGTTATCAGTTGCTTTGGGAAGATACACCAGAGCCTACGAGTCTGCACTACAGTACAACAAAATAACATCATTCACCAAGCTGTCATGAACTGAAATTTCTCTAACCCTTCTCACCTACACCAAAAAAGTCAGAAATTAATCATGAAAAACACCTCTTCTCTAATCTGAACATTGCAGCTGCTACTTTTTCTTTGATTGTATCTTTTCACCGACAAACTGCAATACTTTTGAAACTCTTATTGTGTTGTGTGTCTGTGGTTTTAGTGTAATTTTGGTTTTCTTGCACATTAAGATCTGGGAAAACGACATTTCAATCATCTGTATGTTTTGTACATGGTTGAATTGACAACAAATAAAAAACTATTTGCTTTTTTCTTATTTTTACCATGTGAATATTTTGGTTTTGTCCTCATTTATCAGCTGCTTCCATGATTCCTGCCTCCCTCTGCTGCCCAATCAATTAACAAGCAGATAATACCAGGTCTGTTAGAAGCAGCCCAAACCTTCCCAGCCCTGTCATCTTCTGTTGGAACAATTGCTTAATATAACACCAGGCTCAAAGGAGCACTTACCGGGGCCCAATCTTCTAGAATCAATAACAACAGGCAGGCTATATTGTTTCAAACAAGGAAACAGTGGGGGATGAGAGGAGAGAGATGGGAGGTGGGTCAATACAAGTGCTTGGGTTTAAGAGACGCTGCCTCAGCTATAAAAGAAAAAGAAAAAAACATGTGTCTTAAAGTCTTGCTGGCCTCCAACATAGATATAAGCACCACTTCCTGTGTAGAGTGTTTTGAGGTCTGAGAAAGGACGTGGCCTATCACCAGGCCTCCCTACAACTATGAGAAAAGTCATGAGCTTTAACCTCTGAGCCGCAGCAGTACAGCTAAAGGGCAGCAGCCCAGAGGGAGATGCTGTGCAGATGTCTACAGCTTTTGTCCCTCGCCCTGAGGGATGCCATCAGGCAGTGGCTGCAGTCATGGCATTTAAGGTCAGGAAAGATTTAATTTTCTTAATGATAATTCTTCCAGGGAGCTGTCATTCAAAGTAGATGAAAATTCAAATTGTGCTGTGAGCAGATGATTAGAAAGGCATTTGCCAGCCAAATAACACAAATGTCACTGCCTCGCTAGCATAACAATGACAGGGCAGAGCTACCCGGCCGTGCTAATGGAGAGCATTTTTCTAGTAAGTGAAGCTGTCGCCTCTCAGGGACCTGTCAATGTCAGATCCTCATGGATCGCATCATTTCCTGTGCCAGCAAGTTGAGCTGGCTGGGAACACCACAAGAATCGATCTGTCTGTAATCACAACAGCAGTTTGTCCCTCAGAAAAACTTCATCCTGAAGTGCTTATCTCTAAGGGCAGGATACAATTTCTTTGCACCATGCAGGAGAGGACTAAAGGAAGAAGGGAGGAGAGTGTGTCAGTGATCTTTACTACAAGTCTGAAACAGAAGAGCAGACAGATATTTACAGTATGATGTCTATCATCAGAGCTCGCCTGTCTCTGCTGCTGAGTGACCTTATAGAATCACTTTGTGAGACCTCAACGCCTCTAAATCCTTACTCACCACTGTCCAAATAAGAGTGCTGCCATTTTCTGCTTTAAATTTGATTGGGTTCGATCAGTTAAGTGCAGGAAAAGAACCTGATGCCAGGATATGTCAGACTCTTCTCAAAAAGGAGCATCAGAGAGTCTGCAGATCAATGATAAATGAAAACCAACAGAGGAATGAGACGACACATTCCTGAAATTCTGGGTCTCCTGTTATCAAAGCAAAAGAATGCGTTCTGAATGCGCACTGGAGCATTTCTATTAAAAATGATCAGTGCGGCTGAATGGCTTTGACAAATGTGAATGTCTGTGTAACGTGAAGCAAAAAATGACAGGCTCTCGGAAGATGGGAATTTGAATAATTGTCTATTTTGGGAGTAGAAGAGGTGGTTTTGACTAACAACAAACGGGTGAATGATCACACCTGCATCTTCAGATGAAGACGGCGAACCTCGATGGACAGAAAAAGAATTCAACAAATGAGAGAGCTAGGAAACAGGTGAAGAGGAGGTGTGAACTGAAAACGTTCTCCCAGGAGGAGTGTGATCATTTCTGCCTCTCATCTCACTTGTCTCAGATGTGTTCACATTAAAGTATCGCCGACTTAAAATCTCAAAATGAATCGAAAAAGGGTTTTAATGTCTAAAACAGGATTTTGACATTGTAAGCTAGTTTTTGGAATCCAACACTCCTGTTCTCAATAAATAAATACTACAAGAAATCTGTTGATTAAGTATTTACACACAACATTTGAGGGGATTATTGGAGAAATGTTGCCTTATTGGGTTTGCATGAGATTAAACCGATCCTATCGTATGTGTTTTATTCAACTGAGTATGTTCAGCAGTAGTAGAGAACAAAATAGGTAAGAGAGATAGATCAGTAAATCTTTGGGGGAAATCATTTAAATTGTGAATCTGATTTAATCGCCTGCTTTCTCATTTGTCACTCAGCATGTGCAGAGGAACATTGATTAGCAGTACGGTGCTGTGCTGCTGTATAGCTGCTATCAAACACAACATGACTTCCTCCAGCTTCCAGCACACTACCTGCATACTTTCCCCGTTACTATGGTAATACTGAATGGTGTAAGTAGTGACGGGCCGACCATAGACACCAGAGCGGCTCTTGAGCAGAAACATCAGAGCGGCTGCTGGTAGAGGTAATATATTAAGCCCATGTTCAAAGTCCATCCGAACCATTACAGGTCTATAAGCATGCAATGAATTGAATACATTAAACTAGAGAGAGCCCTCTCCCTCTTCATTACAGCGTTCTATTACATTCCAGCATGCATGAAAGGCTGAATGACGGACAATAATCTGAATATAAATACACTGGAGTATACTGAAAATCAAGCTCACGTTCTCATTTTGAGCATAGGATGTTATGCATAGAGTGAGCTGTGATTTGCTGCTAAATAATTGACTTCTGAATTGTCAAGATCTCAGGAGAGCCTTTCAGTTTATTCATTGCATGGCCTTTGCGGCATGCGCTGCATATTAGCCTTTCAGAAACGTCTTGTCAGGCCTGCCACCAGCCTGTACACAGAGCCTCTTCTCCTCCGCCCCTTTCCCTGAATAGTAACCTTCAACTAACCTTTAAACCACAGCGAATAATTTCAGCCCTATTTTCATATCAATGGCTGAGTCAAGCCAGGCAATTATCTTTTATCCGTATCCTTTGCTGTCAGTGGAGAGAATAATAAAGTTTTCCCCTGTGAGGAGCTGGAGAAGGGAGGAGAGGGAGGGAGCCAAAAAAAGGAGAGCAAGATGCTGGAGATGCTATCTAAAGACATGAATGCGCTGATGAATTATTCAGTAATGACTACAAGATCTGTCATAAAAAAAAGCTCTGCTAACATCTGCACTGTGTTCTGAGGGGGCTGAGCAGAGCAGGGCACTGAAGCCAGAACGCCTCTGAAGATAAACATGACAAATTGGCAGATCATCTGTTCAATTAGGAAAGCAGAGCAGGTGTGCCGCTACGACGCCTGTGCCATAGGATGACACAGTTACCAAGCCAAACCAGAGGCATGATGGGAAATACCTTGTTTGTATGACAGTGATTTAGAGCACTGCACCAGAAGGATACCCCAAGTAAAAAAAATAGGATATTCCCCTCGGTACTCATTAAAATTCGACTGCAGACGGCACCCTTTCCCCTCTCCTCCCCCTCTCCATTTCATCGCTTCATCCTTCTCCTTTTGGCTCCTCAGCTGCCTGACTGGACTTTCCAGGATCATTTCTTATTAATCCATAAAACATACCGTGCTGGTGATTGGAATGAAGGGAGCAGTGGAGCAGCAAAACACAAGATATGGAAAATATCACACATTTCAGCAAGCTAGCAGGCAGAGAGGCAGGTTTTGGGGGGAGGGTTGGTGTTGGAGGGGTTGGGGAGTATAGAGGAAAATAAGTGGTGAACAGGGAATGGGCTGTGTGTGAGAGATGATGTTGAGCAGGGGGGTAGGGGGTGGGGGGGCAAAGAAGGGAAGAGAGGGGGGGGGGGGCGCAAGCAAGAAACATGTTTTGAAATATTAATCCATGGTTCTGGCCGTGGGCTGGAGAAAGAAGATGAAAAAAAAAGAAATGCAGGGGGAACCTTTGAAGCGAGGGGAATCACTGCTGTATTTGTGAGACACCCGCTGCAAAGACAGCCATGTTGGTGGAGAACAACTGGGGCAGGTGCAATGTTCTCCACTCTCCTCTCCATACAGCTTATTGGTGCAGCAGCGTGTACTTAGAGTGTTTCCTTTCCTAGTTATGACACACATGAAATGAGGGTGGTGTGGTCTCTTAATCCCCTATGCCTTGTAAAGCCTTTGAAAGGAATACTTACTGTGGCATTAACTATCGTCTTAAAGCAATCTCTGAGGACAGCCTACATACTGCGCCGGCTGCAGCATCATCAGATTTGGGTGGAGAGTAAAAGTGTCTAACAGGATCTTATTGAACCTTAACGACCTGAACCTGAATGGCTGAAACCCTGCTGAGGGGCTAATGGATTCAGCACTCTGTTGTGACAGCCCCGTGTGCCCGTTATGACCACAGCCTGCTTACTCACAGCTCTCTGAGGCCTATCCGCTCAGTCAATCAGCTCTCAGTGTTATCCATAGACTGTAGATAAAATGGACAAAGTCTCACTGATGTCACTGCTTTCTGAAGATTATGAAGACCAACCATGGCCATTACCAAGGTTGAAATGCTGACTCAACTGACTTCTAGCTAATTTGGAAATGGACAAATATGTGGGGTTAAAGTGGGCTGAATAAAAATACTCTTACTGAAACACACTTCACTAACAACCTTTTTTCTTCCAGGCCATACATGTTTATTTACTGCTTTAAAATTAGCATTTGAATACCAGACATAATAGGGATTCCCTGTTTTGTTTTGCTAGCCAGCTTTAAGTGAACATGGGGGGAACCACAGTTTTTTTTGCACTTCCGACCAGCTTCATTTCTCAACATTGTAGGTTGCGGTTTGGTGCGGATGCACCATTACTTTCAGGTCTCCACACAAGCACTCCCATACAGGAGCCACAAAGAACACGTAGCAGCATGAAGAAGAAGAAAAAAAGGCTCATTAAACAATGGAGACAAAAAGCATTTAGCTGGATAACTGAATATTCAGTCCTCAATTTAGCACCGCAAACACGTAGGCTATGAAGACAATACATCGAAACACTTTGAAGAATCTTATTGGGAAAAGTCATTATCATTAAAGCGTACTCGGGCTAAGTATCTTAGATGAAAAATGCTCTCTGCATCAAAAGACAGCAGGCATAACATTTAGTGTGTCCTTTCTCTCTTCCTTTCTCCGGCAGCACCCTGCTGGGAAACTTGAAAATACCCTCTGTCTGGCTAGCCTCAACTAATAATAATGACAAAGTTTTTCTCCCTAATTATGCAAAGAACTCTCAATTAGCATAACTCGTCCTCTGTGTCACTACAAACAGTAGAACACCCGCAGGCCCATGATATTTTAATTCTCATCCTGCTCTGTGTTTTTCTCTCCTATTTCTTTCTCTGGTGAGTAAATTAAGATGCAAAGCTAACTGTGGCTGTTCGTTTTGGTGCAGGTGTGATGATGTCGTGTTTAGCATGCTGCCCTCTGCAGGCCCCCAACGGGAACTGCAGCACCTTTTGAAAGCTAAGCCCGAAGCTTCCGCAGAGAGGCAGCGACACACTCTCTCACACAGCCTGCAGCCAAGATTAAAGATGTATGTTTAGGGCAGATCAAATAGAATGCAAGAATCCACAGGCCTACAGAGAGAAAACAACACATTAAAAAAGATTTTAAATACAACCATACATACTGCATGCTCAGGGCCTTTGTCGGAGCCTGCAGTCGTGGTGGCTGATAATGTCCATCAAGCCTGTTATCATCAAAAGAAACAGGCATCCGGAAAAGCAGAGCTACTGGTGGATATTTGTGAATTTTAAGGACAATGCTTTCCTGAGGGGAAATTATGAAAGGAGCTCGGAACAACTGATGGCTGCTGTAGGGTGCTCTTTGTGAAAATGAGTGTATAATGGTAATGTGTTTTCATGTAGCGTTGGCAATCAGTGGTGTCAGATGCAGATAAGTGATGCATGGGACAAAGACTTGTCTTGTTTTGTTTTTTTTTTGTATAATGTGAGAAGAAAGTAAGATATTAAAGCTGAGGAACACAGGGGGATGTGTGTACTACTTAATGCTGATGAAAGTGCCTGGAGTCCTTAAGGGTTTGGCAGTAAACACTACAGGCAGACAATATCTGTTCCTCTGTGTAAGTTCTCTTCTTTAGACTGCATGGAGGCTGAAGACACAGCATTTCTTAAAAAAAAAATTAAAAAAAAAGCCAAACCAGATACCAGTCATCTTTGAATAGATCCGTGGCTTTTGCTGACTTGTGGTCTCTCAAGTATCCTCGAGCTTGGAAAAGTCACAGCTGAAGGTGTGAAGTGGACACCCAGCCACCACATGACACAGCGATATCCAATCAGTGAACAAGGTTTTGACACATCAGCAGCACTTCAGAGGGGGCTGTGTCGACTCAAGTGTCCACATTCTTGCTAGATGGGCGCTAGGCCCGGCCTGGAGCACACACACACCTCAACTGACACAGGCATGTAAACTGTGCTGGGTGGAGCAATGCTTCCTATAAGAAGTGGAGATGAAAGGTCACATTAGGGTGTCAGATTAGACATGGCTTTGAGTCCAGGCTTTGGTCAGACACATTAGAGGGACATGTTTTCCCATCGCCTCATTTAAGGTGCGCTTGTGAGCCTTGTGAAATCCTCTCCCCTCCTTACATCCTACATCCACCGCCTCAGGCTTGAGCAGGGAAAGAGAGGCGAGATTGAGAAAGAGAGAAAGTGTGTGTAAGGGAGAGAGAGGATTTCACGAATGCCTTCATCATTTAAACGGCTGTTCTGTCGCTGGAGCTCAGCATGAATTATTCAGTGAGGCTGCTCCTTCTTCAAACAGACAAATAGAACAGGATTACGCCTCCACAAAGCAAACGGTAAACACCACAATCAAAACAACAGAATTAATTAGGTAATTAGGGAGACAAAATAAATGTGAAATAATGATAAACTCTTCTGAGACCACAGCTGCAACTTGGTTACAGTCTGCAAATATGCAGATTTAAGAGTTCAGAATACACTTCCAGGCTCAGAGGATTGTTCACAATGAATGGCATCGGCATCCTTTTTAAAAAAAAATTATTACGAGAGTCAATGCATAATCCACATCCAAACACTGCTGAGGAGGAATTTCAAATGTGTATTTGCAAGACACACATCTATATGAAGCAAATCAATCAGCAGAGAGGAATATTTTAAACCATTTTAAGAAGATCATCATTGCTTACTTTATGTTTGCATTTCATAAAACACAAAATGGACTCTTATTAATGTTTGTTCTGAAAGTTTAAATAGATTATAAATCTTTTCTGGCATAAATCTTCTCTGTTGTATATACACACTGAGCGGGTGAGTTGGGAAAAACAGATGGGGGTCTTGCATAATTGAAGAATGAAAAGCAATCCAGCTCAAGGATTTGTAGTTCATTTGCAGTCTTGAGTTAAGGCATTTATCTCCTTCTTATTCCAGCTCTGGTATTTCACTGCTGTACAGCTGATTAAAATGTTAGCAAAGAGAATCCTTCTCATCTCAGAGAAATCCAACCATGAAGAACAAGTGACAAAAGTGAAGATAGTAGCAAGCCTAAAGAGAATTTTGTTTGCCTTGTGATCTGTAAAGGTCAGGGCTAAACCTCCTGCTAGCAGCAATTAAACGTCTCCTACAAGGTGCAGGAAGTGCAGTCGTCATCAGCCAACATCCCCAGCTTTCATCACATGACAGTGTCTGGCATGGGGGGAGGGCTTACAGGTGAAGCCTCTTATGAGCGATCCATTTGAAGCAATATTTAAATCACATTTCCAATTTGCAGCCTTAGAACAGCAGTTACGAGCAGAATGAGGAGATTGAGGCATACTGACAGCTTCTCCGGGGGGGCTTTTATTGAAAGTGATGAATGCTCAGAAGACTGGATTGCTCAACGTGAATTCATGAATTGGAGAGATTATTTAAGTAGAGATCAATTTAAAAGTCTTACAGTGTGCAATGTTTCAAGGGCGCAAAAACTACTGAGCATGACCGAGGGAAAAAGGATCTCTTTAACAGCTTGAAAAGCATTTTGCTACTGGAACAAATTAGCTCTCTAAATCTGATAATGCCTCTATCCAAAGCAGTTTCATCAGCAAAACCAGGACAAGGAGGACAATACACGACAGAGTGCAGATACTAACTGTCTGTGCAGCAGCTGCATGTAATGATGGATGAGTAAGAGGATGAAAAGTAAGCCTTGATGTCCAGCAAAGCAGCAGGAGTCACGAAAATATGAAACAATCTGAGGGCGTTGTGCCTCAGAGTGACAAAAATGTTCAGACCGACAGCCTTTAAACTGCTGGGACAAACTATATTAGCCATCGCTGAACACAAACCCCTGAAGACAGCATTAAAAGCTCAACCAGACAGACTGGAATACAGTGTAGCTATCAAAGGACGATGAAACAGATCCCCTGTGTGGAAGGAGAGAAAAAAAAATACATCACTAATAAATGAACATGAGGCACAAAGAGAAAAAAGGGAAAATCTGGGACAAAAAGAATGAGGCACACATATTTCTTGTGAGTCAAATGGAATAGTGAATGAGGAGCTGCTGCTGCTGCTGTCCTGCAGGGGCAGGATGGCTGTTTTTTTTTTTTTTTTCTTTCTCCGGAAGCACATCCCCGTCTCTGCCAGCACTCATTTACTGATCTCATTAATATCCCGACTCTGAGGAGGAGAAAGACAGCAGCCTTGAAACAGCCTCCCCCATCTCCTCCTTCCCCCTCCCATCCTCCGTGCGCCAGTTCCACTGGGTCCCCCTCCCTCTCCTCTCATCTCCGCCTCTCTCTAGTTCAGTAATTGGGCTCAGCTCATTGTTATTCAAAACCCTGTAGAACCAATTAGCTGCAGACCTTGTGACCCTGGGTTGCTATGTAATGGTGCAAGCTAAAGACTCTAAGTGAGGAAGCCAAGAGCAAAGGTTTTAAATTCCTTTAGTTCCTGATTAATAATCCTGTCAGGGCGATCAGAGGCATTAAAGAGAGACTCTGGTTCGGTTCCTGCTTTTATGGCTTCCCCCTCATTTCTAGTCTGTCCATTAAAGCTTAATGATGCCGGGGGTTGCTCTCTCTCCTCTATCTTGTCAGATAAATGTACAGTTAACAGGATGATGAGGAATCCTGATCCTCCAGCAATCTGGGACAAAGCCCTGTGACCCCGCAGGGGGGAGAAGTAGCGCAGGAGGGGAGAGAGGAGAACAGTTCAGAGAGGAAAACAGAGGAAGTGGTGGTGGCGGTGATGGCTATTGATGGCGGGGATGGCGGCGGCAGTGCGAATGGTTGACCGAGATGTCCGGCTGCTCTGGAGGATAGAGATGAAAGAGACAGGGTGGATTAAACCTGGGGTGCAAGGCAGAGATGAGAGGGATGTAGATAACGCCTCATGCAACATTGATGAGGAGAGCAAAGTTAAAGGAGTAGCCTGGTGACGGAGGCAGTACACAGACTGATGCTGCATGTGATTTCTTAGAGAGCAGATGTTGCAGTGCAAAAAAAGACTGCCACTGAAGATATAATTACTAATCAGCTGTGCAGAAGGATCTTTGTTTACACCTGTTTATATGAGCTGGTATCATAAGAGCATATGGTCAGGAATTGATTCATTTAGCAAAACAGCCATGGCTAAGCCATAGCTTTCTTAGGCTTAAAGGGATACTTCACCCATTTACATGAAGCTGTGTATCTAACCCTGGAAGTTTTCTTCATGTGATGCAAAATGACGCTTTTTGCATCACATGAAAAAAACTTCCAGGCAAAGAAAAACATATTTTTCTCGTCTCAGGGCAAAACGAGGGCTGGATTCACGACCATTCAACACTACTACCATGTTTCTAATGATACACAGCTTCATGTAAATGGGTGACATATCCCTTTAAGATGGCTATAATGAAGGATTTTCCATGATAACACAGTATCATGTTCCCACATGTATATTACAGAGGTTGCTTTTTGTGATGAAACAACAAAGGATTATCACTCTTCCAAACTCATGTCTGAGGGTCCATAGTGGTTTACCACATTTGTTTGGCTTCACAATCCAGTTTACAGTTCATGCGAGGTGTCATGTGTCATCCCTCTAATCAACAAGTTGAAACCCTATATGTGCTTCATGGAAAGCCAAAAACTGCAGACAACAATGCCAGCAACTAACTCGTCAAAATCGGAAACATTTAGAAGCTTACAATCAGATATTTTCCAAAATAGCTGGTGGAGATGAAATAAAGGCTAAAAGGAGAGTCAATATAAGACTTAGATTAACTGTGTTAAGGGCCATGGCTCAAGATGGATACTTATGTTGCTCTGAGTCTGATGAAAGTCTTGAGTCACTGTTTACTTAGTTACAAACTTTAGTAAAACCATATTTGTGTTAAGAACTTGTTAAGTAAGAAGATATGTCTAACAATCAAAGAAGAGGCCCATATAATCTACACTGAAAACAGAAAAAGGTTCAAACCTAAACCTTGCGTGGTCCAAAGAGCTCCTCAGTCCTTCCACTGATATGACATTTTCTTTACTCTTCACAAAGCATAGGAGCTAATTACGCCTTCCTTTTTATTCTTAATGCTAAACTGGCTATGCTCTAAACTTATGCTAAAAACACACATAAGCACCTGTTACTGTCCTCTGGAGCTCCAGGAAACTTTGTGCTACCTGCTACTGTAGCTATAGTTTCAGGCTTTTTAGATAGATTTAAACTGCGAGTATTATTTCTTTCCTCAGCTTACTCTTAGCTACAAAGTGAATAAATCTCTTCTCTTTTTTTTCTCTTCAGAAAATGTTTTATTCCTCTGACATACGCTGCTGAACTTTCATTTGCTTAGCTCAAGTTCAATTTACTTTTAACCTTCAAATGGTACATTATGCACTTTTTAGTTTCAGTTTTATTGAGCAAATCATTTCATCAAGTCTTTGTGTGACCAGAACATCTTTTCCAAATCGGCCCATATATGGCAACCTAATCGTCTTGTTTGTGAATCATCTCTGCAGGCAATTACATTTTCTGAATCGAGCTGACGCCAACTCACACCTGTTTTCTGAAACCTGTTTGGAAAAATGTTGGTGTTTGCATTCCTGGAGCTGAAGTGCTTATTTGGTTCACTTCCCCAGGCTTGGCTGAGAGTTGTAAGAGGATTCACATGCAATGCTGTAAACATGGCTGCTTCGAGCCCTCTGACACTGATACATCGCCTCCCCGGCTGCTATAAATCCTTTTACAACAAACTCCATAAAGCTCTTTGGTGCCTAAATATTTATGGTTGCCTGACTTTCCCTTGAGGGTTGTTTTCTGTCCAAGTACCAACATCACTAAGTCATCAGGAGTGACTCCAGAGATCTTATCTGAAAGTCAGGGTAAAGGGTCCCGGTGGTCTGGATTGCCCCTACAAGAACAACGCAATGAGAGGAAAGGTTTTTACTGAAAGTCTCTCCTGTCACTCATCCTTCTCTGTTAGTGCATTCAATTGACCCTCCAAACAAACATTCATGCTGTGTGACCTCTGCTGACCAGACAGACAAACAAACAAACGTTTCCGAGTCAAAACTACTCGACCTGCCTCTGTCAGGGAACACAAGGCAGTCAATACAGGACAAACATGCCGGAAACATCAATGGAAAGACGACAGGCTTGGCTGCTGTGTGATTCATGGATCAGAAGGCCAAACTATGCTATCATTGAAGTACACAGCGGAGTGTAAATACAGGTGTGCTGATGGTGAATCCCATAGGTGGATCTATTCCTGAAACATGTCATTTCACACAGTCGCGCTGTCAGCTGCTAAACAAGGTGGCTCCTTGAAACAAGTGTCTCTAAAAAAGCAGCAGCAGGCTTGATGAGTCCTTGAGCATCCTCCCAGTGCTGTGATTACTGACGTTTACCCTCTTAAATATGTGTAATTCCCATTTTCTCTGATTCACGAGTAAGAGCCCTCTGGGGGACCACACTAAGTGGCAGTCTGCCAAAGCCCTCCTGCAGGAAAGGCTGTAAGTCACTTCTCCCTCCACAGAAAGCTACAGCACGACAGCTACAGCATGGCTCACGTTATACCTTCATTATTGTTATTTGCATCAAGGAGCACTTATGATAACACAATGTCTCGTGTTTTGTGCCGCACACAAAGGTGTGACATAATTATGACGAAAAGACAAAAATAGTGATAGCTTCCTCAAACAATCACTCTATGTGTATCACAAAGTGCTGCTTATTAGAGCAGATATAATGACCCCTGCTTTGTACCGCCAGCATGTCTGACCACAGAGGACACTAAGACAAGTAATTTCCTGAACCATTCTTCCAATACACTCAATCATACAGACTCAAGTCATAAATAGGTTAAACACACGTTGTGTCACAACATACGGGCACCAGAATTACATTTGTGACTCTTGACATGATGAGTATTTGTTTCAGTATTTTAACTGAGAGGTGCTGATGCAGCTTAAACCTGTTTGCTTTATTTCAGGCTAAGTTAAGGTAAGAACTTCTTCATGTCTGCATTCACACATCCAGATGTTGACTCTGATTATTTCTCAGTCTGCTGTTTATGTTTTTACTAGGATGAAGATCAAGTTGTTCATTATCTTTATGCACACCAATCCTGCTTTTGAATTTCCAAGGATTTCAGCAATAATTTACCTCAATTCCAAGTCTCACAAAGTAGCATATGAGATTGTCAAAAAAAAAGACGCTCACAAATACAATCAGTCTGTTTAGAAAATCAAAAGAAATTCAGTGACAAGCTCATAATATTGGATTTTTCTAACTTCCTGGCAGGAGGTTCTTCTCAACTTTAACAACAGAAGCAATGTGAGAGGTAGTGGTTTCATTTAATGTTTAGTTAGTGTATTCTTTTTATGTCTGGGTTACTTTGAGTGTGCCACAGGCCACGCACAGAAGGCCCACTGTTGGAGAACAGCTACATGATGACAGACCCACCAAGAATGTTGCCCTGACTGCCATGTGTAATACAGCACCCTGGCTCCCTTATTAAGGAGTGAAATAATTTCCACCAAAGCGGTTGTGGGTGCTGACAGCTCAGATTAATGCTCTCTGTAAAACAGCCAGAATAACAACTGCTCCTGCATGCATCGTGAAAACCAGTACGTTTGGCTGAGGGAAGCGTGCCAGCTCTACAAATTCATGCATATTTGGGTCTGTGAACATCTGCCAGCACAAATAATTTATGCTGTTCTCTCAGTTAAGGGGCAATGAATCCCCTCTGAAAACTTTTCTCCAACTTCTACAGTAAGCTTCTACAGTACGTCCCCCTCTCTCCTCTCCCTGGTGTTAAGAGGTGCAGACACACGCTCCAACCACAGAGCGGGCTGGATGAGGAGAATCCTGAGGCGTGTGGGAAAGTCCCAGGCACCACTTCTGTCGACCAAGATCCAACTGTTTCCTGTCCCTCTCCATGCCTTGGGGGTTAGACCGTGCTGTCAAGATCATATCCATAACATCCTCCATGCTGCAGCATGAATGAAGCCTTGCCTTGGGTGGGATCCCAACAGCAGCCCCAGACACAGAGCAGATATCTGCATGCACAGCTCACAGTAGGGGCCCCTGCAGACCCATTTCTCCACTGGAGCACTGAATATCTTATGAGCATCGTGGAGGTGGATCAAAACATTTGAGCTCACTGACACTACAGCACTTCCAAAAGCTCTGTTGTTGTGTTCCAACACAATGGTAGCAGGTGATTAAACATCTGAGGGGAGTCGTGCTGATATTCAAAACGCAGCCACCAACAGATGGCATATTAATACATTAATCATTAATTGATTCTCTGCCATTTCTGTTTGATCTGCAGCACAGATTCTGGGCTAATTTCTCTCCTCTTTGTGCTTCTGTGCGATGATAGATTGACTATTTATGAGCACTGAGGAAACCTATCATTTTCCTCTAAATTATAATAATACATTTCTCTCTGTGCAGTGTCAACACACCTGTGGACAGGAAGCCAACTCAGGCTGCATTAGATCAGCTTGCAAATGAAATTACAAACTGTCAAAATATTTGTGTCATTATATACCTGACAGCTAATCCCCTGACAACTAATTATAGCATAAAAGAAGAACCTGAAAGTAAACAGAAAAGTAGTCATTTCATAAATGATTACTTTGCCCTTTGACTCACACAGGGAGATGTGTGTGCTGAAAGCGTAAAACAACCTCAGGTTAACCAAATGTGTGTATTTGTGTGTATCAGGCATGGCGAAAAGCTGTCAAGAAACTTTCCTCTTCCCTCATTACTCATCTCGTCTTCAAGCCTCTCCTCCGAGAGCAAACCGCTCGCCTCCTCGCCTCTAACAGAGTGGCAGGGGGTCAGCATCAGGCTGATCCCCGGCAGGCCCAGAAGGAGCTGCTGTCAACAAGCTACATGGATAGTTTGAACAGTGAGGGCGCGGCTGTGGCTCGCCGAGGTCAGGAGGAATCACTCAACCAAGAACAGGCCAACGCTTCACACAGAGGAGATGTAACTGTCAGGGTTCAGGCTTACGAAGAATAAATCACCGTTACATTTTTACGCCATTCTGCTGAGAAATTAATCTTGAAAAACGTTATATTTATGGATTTTCATTCAGGGTTTGAGATAAATCAATGGTGCATTTGTAAAAAGCATTTTTGTTACCTTGAAGTCAATTCCACAAAAATGTGATTACATACAAGTGCTTAAGTATAGACTCCCCTGTCTGACATGAATGCAAGCTCATAAAACTGGCTTGCTGTAAGTCATAACTTCATTAAAGGTATGACGCTATACACACCAGTGAGTTGTGTTTTGACAAAACGCTTAAGATCGACACTCTAATCTCTCAAGAACAAATTGAGTTGATGATTTCATCTCAGTTTGATTGTTATTCTTTTTTGCTTTGTTTGAATTGTTATAGTGATTTTTTTAGGTTTAAGTAATGGTTGTTTATGGCAATGATAGTGATGATAATGTCACTTTTTATTGCACCTTCATTAGAAGAGGTGTGAATTAATTAAGGTAGGTTTCTATTTAAGTTTAAAGTAGGGGTTTCTGCTAAAATGGTAATGGTACCTTAGTGTAGTTTCTCCCCTTTAGCTCTGCTGATTATCCCTGAACCTACTCTGCCCTCTGCAGGTTAAAACAGGTAATGTTTGTAAGATCATTTAAATTTAATTGGCCAACTATTTTGTTTTCTTTTATTTTGATGAAATAACTGTTATTTTAGTTGATAAGTAAAGGTAGGAGAAAATCAACTTTTCAGGTGTGGAGACGGTTTAGGGGCCATGCTGTAAGGTAAGATTGGCACTGTCACAACCTGGAGCTTGCATTTACAGAGTCCGCTGAAGTTTGCAATGCTGTTTGGGTTGTGGTGGCCAGGTTGTGAAATCACTGTCTGTGTGTGTGTGTGTCTGTGTGTGTGTGTGTGTGTGTGTGTGTGTGTGTGTGTGTGTGTGTGTGTGTGAGCAGCATTCATACTTATAGGACACAAGTATCGTCTATAATTTTAGCTTAGACAGTTCCCTCAAGTTCACTGGAATTTCCCTCAATTCTAAAATGTCCAAAACTTCAGGTCAAAGGTCATAATCAAAGTATTAGAGATTCATCTCTTTTAGTAACATTTCCCCCTTTGACCTTTTCTGTTACTCATTCAACCACAGCTAATGATGTAATAAAGAAAAGTGGAAAGATAAAACAACAATTTTATACAATGTAGTTTTTCAGTTTAACCAAACAAGCGCAAAAATAAAATATTGTTCACACAGTAAACATAATTATCAGCAGTCCTTTCCATGATTGTGTTTGGGATTGTTGAGAAGTGTCAAAGGTTAAATGACACCTCTGTTCTCACATCCATTATGTGAAGGAGGCTTTTCTAGAAGGACTCATCCAAAATCTAAATTAAGATACAAACCTGCAGCGCTGAGGTGCAATCATACCGCAGCACTCATGCATGGATCAAAGCTGCGAGCAGACACAGGGGAACAGCAGATGAAAGTGGAACACATTAAGCTGTTTACTAATGTGACATGAAAAGATTCTAGATGGGTTTTAGCTTAGCATTCAGCCTAATAAGGGTTATCTTTGTAGATATTCAGAGCTGATGGTTCACAGCCATTTGCGTCTCTGCTCAACTTCAAAAGAAAATGTAATTTTCTGGCAGGATAATGTCTCGTAGTGGTGAGGTCGCTTTAGATTAAATTATTTTTTTTAACCAGCATGTTTAAGAGTACTTTTGTTACGTTTACATTTGGCGGACCCCAAAATGCAGAGACATAAAAACCCAAAAATAGTTTTAACAAAAAGATATTTAATGTTCCAAGGGAAAAAACAAAAGAGAGAAGGCAGTGAGGGCAGGGAGCTGGCTGGCTGGAAGATCCGGAAGACAGGGGACTCCGACAAGTTCAACTCAAGCAGGAGGCACACAGCAAGAACTAGAGATAAGAAAAAACACAGTCAGTCCATAAAATCACCAAAACCAAAAGCACAAAATCCACGAGAGACTACAAAACAATTTGCTGGGCGCAAACTTGACGCTACCGAACAAGACGGAATTATCTGGCAGAGTAGTGGAGGGCAAGCCAGGCTTTTATGGAGGAGTTGATGAGATTGAAGTCAGGTGTGCCTCGTCTGCTGCCTGGAGGGCAACTGAAACCTCACAACTTTGGCTTTATATCTCGCTTAGAGTTCTCTACACTTTCACACTTTGTGCTTTTGAGGACCAACAATGGTTCAGGACACTGACAAGGAGTCATGAGAAACATTTATGAAGTCTATTTACAGGAGAGCAAACAAGTAAAAAACTAATTATTAGCCTATAAGTTTTCAATTATTCATGTTCCTAGAATGACTCTTTTCTGGTTCATTTCAGTTTCTATTCGTTAATGTTTTCATGTTTAAAAAAAAGCTTTTAAGAGTTTTTTGTAAAGCTTTGTAAAGAAATAAGATATAAAATGTCATTTATACTGTTGAGTACAATACAGAACAGACCCTTTGTACCAGACTCTGAGTTGTTTCTTGTGACAGCTGAGAGGGGCTCATGACACGCACACTTTGAATCCAGAGTGTAAATGGAGGAAAGGCCTTTACATGCTCTGAAGACTCCATAATTTCTCCCACTGAGTCCAGATCCTGAGCACAAAACCGCTACTACACCACATTGCAAACAGATGGATCAAACAGTCAAACAATCCCTTTATTTGGACTTCTCTCTGTTATTGGAAATAATTTGAGTGAGAATTACCAAATCTGGCCTCCTGTCAGGAAAACAAATAGACACAGATGTAGTTTTCCATTTTACAGGCTGTTTATGTCTTGCAAATTCCTTCTCCAGAAGAGCAGGGTATGTTCTTTCATGTTTCAATGGCTTACAGTGACCACAGCCCTTTGTGGTAAATGCACTTTTCCAATGCTAATGATATACAGTCACACAAGGCTCTGGCAGCAGTGTGCCACTGAGGCTCCGTGCCCACTGTGTAATTAGTGTACCACTAACTCCTAGTCTGGGGAAACATTCACAACCACATGTAACACTGACGGTTTTTCACCTCAGAGAGCCCCAAGCAGCTGGATACACTCTCGATGGAGCACAAATGTCTTCAACAGCCAGTTAAACAGATACAATTTGTTGTCTAAGAGTATTGAGGGCTTCTCAGCGGCCCCCTATGGGAGTTAGTCTGGAGACTTAGAAGGATAAAACATTTTCATAATTCAATGTGTCTTATGTTATAATTTGAAAATGAAAAAAGACAAAAGCCTATACAGTGCCAGTAATGAAAATGAAAAATCCCCAGCCCCTCACAAAAAAATACTTCAGTACATAAAGAATAAGATCACTGTAATATGTTACTAAAAACATGCAGCACAGTGTGGATTTACTGTTAATCCTGTGAGACCCTGCCATCTAATGTCTACAACATGAAGAGAGGCAAGATAGGGAAGTTGATCTTTTTGTCCACCTTAACCACATTGTGCGTGCACATGCATTCATACACAGATAAGCATATATAAGAAGCATTTAAATGCAACTGCTATTTGGTGGGGCAGATGTTTTTAATGTTTGATGCTGTTGCTATTTCATCTGTAATAAAGCCTTGCCTTTTAAAATGATGTAGGAGTAGAAGTACTAAGACATTTCAGGTACTTTCCTTCGTTTGATTTTTAGTCAAACACATAAAAAGCTAAAGTTGATTTGTTCTGATATGTTAAACAGAACATCACACATGCGGTAGGGTATTCTGTGAAATCCTCTCCGTGATCATCCCCAAAGGGCAATAAACTCAGCACATTTCTGATCCCTGATCCAGTGCTTCCTGCAGACCTGTCTGAAATGTGTCCTTTTGTTGGCAGACCAGAGCCGACTCATGTGGAGGACAATCTGCTAAAACCATCACTCAGACTGAAACCAGCCTTTTTAGCTGTAGCTGTCTCATGCATATGTCACTCTCATCTCTAGTTAGTTAGGTAACCGTGTCTCCATCCTAGAGGATATAGTGTTGATCGCAGTGGTAAAAGAGCCAATAAGGGAGCAGTCTCTCTCTGCAGACCAGTTGTTTTGTGTATCAGTCTTCATGATAGGCTGTTAAAAGCCATCAGGGCAACATGATCTGAGAGCACACTTCAGTGGAAACACATATGGTTCTGTTTTAGACTCAAGGAAATTGGATTAAAGAAATTCTTCTTGAAGCAGACAGAATTGTTCTTGCCAGAACAACTATGAGCGGCTGACACAGATGAAACCACAAATCAGTCTGAAACTAATATTTTGCTTCTCTTTTTCACGTTAAGTAAGTCACAACAGAGGAGAGGAGGCTCTGCCGGACAAGTTAGAATATAGTGGGTGAAAAAAGGAGCAGGCACTGGCTTGGTTTTTATATCCCTCTACATTTCATAACTGCGACACATGCTTTCCATCAAGGGGGATGTGACTCCACTGTGGGCAGCAGGAGATGTTGGCTATGTGATTGAACACCATCATCGTCTCAGCCAATCTAATAGGAAAAAGTTCACAGGTGTCAGTGCATGATCACGCTCTACACTTTGCTTTAAATCATTTATTTTAAGTAGAGCAAAAAAAAAAAAATTGGAGCAGAACTTTAGCTCAGACTGAATGAGGTTTCTTTTAAGTGTTTAAATTGAAACCCCATGTCTAGGCCATAGAAAGCAAGTAACATGTTATAGTGATTTTAAAAAGGTTAGAATCTTGGCTGCAGTGAACAAACCACGTTAAACTCAAATTCAGTTACATTTCATAGAGTAAGCACAGAGAGAAAGAGACAGAGAGGAGGTGGGCATGTATGGACCGTATGAGAAAGTTGTAAAGCAGCTTCAGAACTGAACGAGAAGATGAACAGGCAGATTGATGGACAGAGAGAACTGTTCAACTAAAACAAAATACACACGTTAAAACAAACATAAAAAGGGATTCGTTGCAAAATGATTCAACATGTTTCTGTTCACTCCAGCTAAAAACATTTGCCTTCTGAAGACACTGAACAGGTCTAGGGAAAGGCAGAAAGAGTGTAACACTCAAACACCCAGCCTACAAGCTTGTTGCACTGGACACCAGATGGTGTGGCTTTTGACTTGGCACTGCTCAGTGATAAACTACTGTCAGGCCATTCAGGCTCATCTCCACATTTGGTGACACGGTTTAGCAAAGGTAGCTGAGTGTATCATTAACATCAGTAGGTGACATTACCTGGATTATGGATATTGTTTTAAATCCACATTAACACTCAGACATTCAGGTCAGCAGAGTGCATGCATGTGCTGTGTGCGTAACGTTTGTTAGATCAAGTCAGTTTACATCCATTTAACCATCAAAGATTAAGGCTACATTACTTCTTACATTAGTTCAACTTGTTTGAAGTCATAGAAGATAAAATGAAAAACAGCTCTTCATGTCATTGTATCAGGTTAAGATTAAGATTAAGCCTTAAAGATCTAATGGCACATGATCACTCTTCAGAACGGAGGTTTAAGAATCAATCATTTTTAAAAATATTTGATTTTAACGGTTAAATATTATTCTATTCTCTATACAGTAAAGACTGCAAAGACAAGATGGAATAAGTGGCATTAAGTTAAATCTTCACATTAATATAACTTAATCACAGTTTTTATAGTTAGGTTTAGGGTTAGGGTTAATGCCTTGTAATACCTTTCAATTACTCATTATTTAGAGTTAGGTTTAGGGGTTAAGCCAATAAGGCTTTTACTAAAACCTTTTTAAGACAATCTTAAAATTTTGTTTTGGATAAAAAGGGTAACCGGACCACCTTGCAGGGTCTGTTCAATAGCGGTTAAAGGAGTTCTCCCCCGAGGCGCTGGCAGGGTTAGGTTTGGGTAAAAGCACAGCATCCTCTAGGGGACACGGGCTCTCAAGGGTTAGGGTTAATACCTTGTAATACCTTTTAAATACTCAATATTTCATTATCTTTTGGCAGGGTCTGGTTTTTTTTTTTTTTGCATTTCTAAAGCACTTTCAAAGTTGGTTGTTTGAAAGGGCACTTAAAAGAAGTTACATGAGTGGAGTCAATTCAAAATGTAAACTGTTTAAAAATGACCACACAAAGTTCTTCGCTGAAGCTTCTTCTACAAAATATTTTTGTTCCTTCTACAGTGACTCAAAAGCTTTTATTACAGTAGGATAGTAAAGGAAGGTTTGAACATGCTAAAAGGAGAAACATTTAAATTGTCTGCTTAAAAAAAAAACACTACAAGCGGAGAAACAATCTACAAAACAATTTACTTCACAACACGTCGGACCAGCAACTTGAGAATGAGCGACTTTTATTAGAAAATGATGACAGCATACTAGACAAATTTATCCAGCATCTGAACCAAAACAGGAAACAAAAATATAATCATGATGAAATTCCTTTTTCAAAAGATCTTTGTAAACAAAGACAAAAATAAGGACAATAAAAACTAAGAAGTGGTACTCAAAAACATACCAATACAGGAAGGGCGTACTCAGCAGCTTTCCACATGATAGAAAATGAATTTGTCCGGGGAATAGTGCGACATCTCGTTATGATTCGTCCACAATGAATCGACCGATCTTGCGCAATCCGTTCTCTGAAGGCTTTTTGTGAAATCAGATCGACAGTTAAGAATGTTGTTTCCACACTTCAGCACACAAAGGCTTCAGACAACAAACAAACTTCAGACTGCTTTCCGGTGGTACTCTGGAGGCGCAACCTCATAGTCACTAGCATTGAAGAGGGATGCAGAGTTCTTTACAAGATACCTGGAACAAAGAATCAGTTTTTAAATGTACGTTTAATTAAAGATAAAACTAGTTTCTACCAGTGTGTGATTACTCACTTGAGGAAGTCCTGTAGATAACTGAGTAGCAGTGCGAGGCTCTTTTCATCCAACGGAGTGTATGCCAGCATCGCTCCTATCCTCACTAAATTAAACAAAGACAGAATTTTACTCTCCAAAGATCCTTGAGTTTGTCTTCATAATTACCTTAGAATCTTTTTAATTTTCTCCTTCACTCAACCTCAAGCAGAGGCTATTCAAGCAGTAAACAAGTGTTTGTCAAACATTATTATCCAACTGATTAGCTCATTCTGGCTATACATTCTATAACTTTGTACATACACAACTTTAACTGTAATTTGCAGGGGAAAAAAGCAGAGCAGTTTTTTTTTTTTACCAAAGAGTCTGAGTAGGTGAGGAGCGCCATAGATCTGTGACATAGACGTATCTGGGTGGTTGGCCAGGATGTCTGCGTACTGAGGCCTCTCAAATTTGTAGAGAAGTTGTGTTCCAAGCATGACATTAAAATATTCCCGGATCCCAGCGACCACCTCGTTCACAGCAAACTCCCTAAGCAATGAAAGACAAACTTGATAAACATATGTATGACAAACAAGATTATTTTTAAAACGGAAAAACAAGAAAGCTGGGTTTCTTTTGAATCGTCTTTGTGATGTGCAGTTGGACATCACAGGAGGAAAAAGAGAGATAGTGTTTTTATTTACTTGCTGTCAGAGTTTCCTCTTGATTTCTTGTAGTTTGCATATTCTTCAAGAACAGCATCAACATTTTTCTTTGCGGGTAGGTGAAAAAGCTGAGGACATGAAACAGAAACACAAAAACAAACCTTTAGTAATGTTCAAGTGAAAAGACATGCGAATGCAAATGTTGATGTGAAAACGAATGTCACTGTGGGACCTGTTTTTGCCGTGTTATCAGGTCCCAGTCATCCACAAGCCAAGGTTTCAACTCTTCTGGGATTTTTACTTTAACTTCAACCCGATTTATAAAGGTCTCCTCCTGCACACAGGAACAGATTCAAGAAATGACCTCATAAAAAGTCTTCAAGATTTAAATAGATAAAGTGCTTCCAATAAGCAGCAATTAGGAAAAATAACTCCACTACTCCATTTTAGCTTCGACTGGTTTTACATTAGTTGATACATAAAAGTGGTCATCAGTAGATTTAATTTACACTTTCAACTGTTGGGTCAACTCTTGCCCTCTTCTTCCGTGGAGGGTGGGTTGGCTCTCCTCCTGAACTCGTCCCTTCACCTGCACCAGGAGCTGCACCAGAAAAGAAAAACACAAAACCATCATTTCATGACAAACAGGAAAAAAGGGCAACATTGTTTTGACAGCGTAACGTAAAGATGACATTTGTGCAGAGCCTAAACAATTTAATTTTGTGCATAAACAACTTAATGAACTTACTCTTTTGTTTGTTCTTTTTTGTTTTCCTGCACAGGAAAAGAATACATGTTTTAGTAAGTGAAAAATAAGTAGATATGACTGAAAGGGAATGTAAAGAAGAAAAGAATAACTCATCATTATTACTCACACATCATTTTTTTGCGGTGGAGGTGGTAACTTCTTATTCGGTGCAGCCCCCCTCATTCTCCCTTCTACATAATGGTCTCTAGTGAAGAAAAGACAAACGTTCATATAGCTACAGTAACTCACAGGAACTTTTATCTCTTTCTATGTTTCTATGTAAAACAAGGTTTCTCAGGTTCGAGTGTTGTCTGGTCTTTGTCTAACACTGAGCAGGTAGCAGTGATGGGACATTCAAAATAACTGTGTACAAATTCTATTCTTCTGGACGGTCTCTTCTCTGTTGCAGGTCATAAAAGCATCAGTTTTAAACTCAGACTACTTATTTACAGTTAAACCCTCCTCACATAATTAACACGTTTCATGTCAGATGATCTTAAAATCAGTTCTGAGGTTTACTAATCAACACATTTTCACAAACAGAATCTTTAAGTCGTGTTGTCAATATGGTTCTAATATTTCTGTTAACAGTGTTAAAAAATAAATTCAAAATAAAAACATTAAAGTTGATTTTTTTTAACTAGCATTCCTTTAAGAAAGATGACGCAGACTTACTGATTGGCCCTCTGAAGCTCTTTCTGTTTCTGCAGATTACTATCCACATACTTAAGCACACGGCTTTCAGGAACCCATTCGTCCCAGCTGAAGAAATAAAACAGGAATAAAGAAATCACTCACTCTGTAATCGTTCGTGTACATTTATCTTGATTTGAATGACACAAAACTTACTTCTTGTTCCATCCACTGTAATGAATAAAGTATTTGATTTGTTTGTCCTTGATGTTTATCTTAACACACTGCAAAGACAGAAATTGTGTTTTTGTCACTATCTTTTCTTTTTAAACAGAGAGAGAGAGAGAAGAGGATGACCTGATGAAAAGATCAGCCTACCTTAGCTTCGTAGAGCAATGGCCCATGAAAACACAGCACTCTTTCACCTAGTCAGGTCAAATCAACATGAGAGAAGATCAAATAAAAACAGAAGAAATGTAAACAATCTTTACACACACACACTGACTACACAAAGACAGGACTCCTGTATGAATCAGCTTATAATACATGCTATTGTTAAAAAATTACATCCCCTACCAGACAGTTTAAGTAATTTTAAAAGGTGTATAACAGAGAGAAGTAGAGAAAGCTGGTTTCTGTAGTTAGCCATCCAGAAGGCTAACAGAGAGGCTAACGCTGCATGAATTAAGCTACACCTGCTAATCTGCCTACCGGACATTTAACACACCGACTTTATTGATATGCTCCTTTCCAAGGTATCTACATCGTGTCGGGGGAAACGCTGAACTTTTAACTATCGCTCCACATTAATGATCAAGACATGTTTTGTGCACCAACAATGAAGGCTAACACCGCTAGCTGCTCCACTGTTGTTTCTGTCTGAAGCTAGCTAACATGATTGAGCTCTACAGCAACATTCATCTATCAGTGGGTACAGAAACTGAACTGCTACCTTCTTGAAATTTAGGTTTCGGGTCCTGTTTCGGCGCCATTCACGGATTAAACTATCAAAATGTGGGAAAAATCGCTAGCTCCCATTCCAGTCTGAAACGGCGCCGCTATCTAAAGACGTCATAATCGTTATGACGTAATTGTGGCGCGACCAAAGATGGTAAAGAAGAGAAACGAGGCGACGAGCAATGGTGCGTTCATGATGTGCCGGACACATCGGGGAAAAAGAGTTTCCGAGTTTTAAAATGCGCATAAAACCTCAAGTCGAAACAACTGAAGTGTACCCAACTTGACGTCAGAATCGTCTTTTTTTACGAAAGTATAGGGAATAAACATAAATGTATAAATGCATAAAACAAACATACAAGGGTACGCATAATTTATCCTAATTTCTCGTTGTGAACTCTCCAATAAAGTCAGAAATATACGGGCACAGTATGTCTCTGTGAAGTAAACGCAGTTTATTCTAACAGTATTTAATATAACAAGCTTAAACCTGGGAGAAACAGTGTCAACGGCAGAGCCAGTTTTAGAGGCACATGCAAAGTTCCCTCCAGATTTGACCCTGATTGCTTTGTTCTGAGGTAACCAGACCAGACTGTCGATTAAACACTTTTATGAAATGATAGACTTGACACCACAGGGCAAAAGTTCCACAACAAGGTCAACACTTAAGCTGAGGAAGAACAATCCCATACTGTCAAGACTGAGCGTAACACCTATTAACCTACCACACTAGTGTGTACAGTTCACAAGTGGTAGAGTCTTGGGAGGCATAGTTTTCCATCCATACATTGTGTCAGCCAAAAAAGTTCTGTTTCGGATATCAATCAAAGGGGATCTAACATTTGTTATGTTGTGAGTCAGGCACTCTTCCAGTCAGTCTGATAGGAGTGCATATTAAATTCCCCAAAATAAAAAGAAGCAGGTGAGAGTTCTCAATATCCAGAGAACCATCAACTTCTTAATGTCTTCACCAAGGACAGTAAAAACCAGCAACCAGCTGATATTGTACACGTGTGCACGCACATATGCCAGTGTTAAAAGCCAAACTGAGTTAACTGCTAACAGACCGCGTGCATCTTGATCAGGACTGTCTTTTGATCAACTACAACATACATTTTCTTTTATCTGTTTTATTCTTAGAAATATCAAACAGCACAGTAGACCTTGAAGCGGTTCAAAATGCTCAAAGCCTCTATTGAGTTATTGACATCATCTGATCGTAAAACGGACAGGAACAGAAAATGTTACAATGCATGTCAAGCAACAAAGACATCTTTAAATAGCATTAATTATATAATTACAAAAGAAAGATCACATACAGTGACAGCAATGCATCTCCACAAATCAAACAAATGCTGAAAATATATATAATAAATAATCCTAATTATAAGCACAAGTCCAGAAAAATAAAGGGAAGGGAGGCGTCCATATTAACTTCCATTGTTTTTACTCTGGGGCCGAATGTGTTTGGTGATAGTCAAAGATCAAGCTATCACAGGTCACTTAGAGCCTGTTGCAAGTAGGCTTCACTTAACAAATAAAAAGCTACTCACTAAGAATCAGCAGAGGACTTAAATAAAAAGCTTTCAGATCATTTGCAGACATGCGAAGATGAAAACTATTCTTTAAGCGTTTACTGCATCTGTGAATACTTAACTGCTCCAGTCAGCTTTAAGTAAAGCAGCGGAGGCTAAAATCAAACAAAAACACATGGTGAAATATGTTTTAATCCATTTGCAACCACCTAACAATTCTAAGCCTTTCAGTTAAAGTCATATCTAAAGTGGACCAGAAACTAGCCTTGTCATGAAAATGGAAGAGAATTAACTTTCCTCTTTAGGCGTAACTTCTCAGAAAATGTCACTTTATGGCATTTGTTGGATGCACATAAAATGTCTCACATTCACACACTGAAAAAGTCTGCCATTACAACACTGATGCACTCCCAATGTATTTTCCAGTACAGTGTACAAGCATTGTTCACCATCAATTTGATTGGACTATAAAAATGCGTTGAGTGCCGAGTTATGACAACAGAAGGATCTAGCATTTGCTTCTTGTATTTCTAGTGGCAACAGTTCCTAGAGGCAAAGGGAATGCTCCTTTGACAAACAGCATATCAAACATAACTTACACTATAAATAATTCTTTAAAATAATGACCACAGCATGAATGTCCTACAGAAAAATCTACAGTGACGCCAAAAATCACCAGATCTTTCTGCTGTCAAAACATTTGGACGAAGATGGTTCCATTTAGAAAATAAAGTGATTCACATGTTTCTGCTTTGCTGTGATTTGCCATTTGTATAACTTACTATTACAATGCCCATTTTCTTTATATTCTAAAGATATTGTTCCATGTGTCACCTCGTTGGGTGCTGTGCACATAATATTTGACTGAAATAATGCCATTGACATAAAATATTCAACAAAACTGTAAAAACCAGGTACAAAAGGTACAATATAATCGAAGGACCACATGAAGAGGTGTGAAAAAAGTCTTCAGTATTCACAGAAAAATATCAACTGAAGTAACTCATTGGACAAGAAGCGTCCTAAGTTTATATACATATGATAAGTAAAATTGAAAATAGATTTTCCTCTCTGTACATAGCACTGTATTCTTTCTTCTTCCTCTTCCTTATTTACAAAGAGCTCCTGTGTTGAGGTCTCCCATGTCTTTCAGTTCTGTGTGGATCTAGTCAAGTGAGATAACGTCAGACATGGATCCATAAATGGCCGCCGCTGCAGCTTCCACCGAGGATCTTGACAATCCTGAGATGGAGTGGCTGTCTCTGTCTTTGTCTCGATCCCGTAGACTGCTTGAAGAAACCAAACTACTGGTGCTGCCGCTGTTGCTGCCTCCGTTGGTGGCTGCCAGCGTGCTGCTCCCAGGGGTCCCCGGCGGCTCCCTCAACATCTGAGAAGAGCCGTACGGCAGGAAGCGGTTGAGGAGCAGGTCAGGGTCCTCTGATGCAGAAGCAGCTGCGGCGGCAGCCATCACCATGTTGTAATGCTGAAAAGAAAGAACAGAGAGTTACCTTGATCACAACAACCAGACATAAAGAAACTGCAGTATGACGCTGCTTTCAGGTCATGTACCTGATGATTGTCGCCTTGGAGGAAGGAGAAGAAGTTTAAATCTGCAAGAGAAAGAGAAAGCTCAGTCCACTTTGTTCTGAATATGCATTATAATGACTTAAATCTACAAACACGAAGAACTTTAAACAGCGGTTGCTAACGAGTAGCTAACTGAAACTACGGTGGTTGTTGCAGACATTACACGTCATCACGCTGGGAACTCTCTCCCTAATCCTCCTTACAGCCTTCATGTTTCTCAGTGTTCCTGCAAATATTAGGTTAATAAACAACTTATTAAGCTAACGTTTAGCTATCTTGTCAAATCCGCTGATTAGATCGATGAAGCATAACGGTCGTGACGTCATTACAAACCGTAGTTCGCTAGAGCATAACGTTAGCTTTTTACTTCTCTCGGCTGCATTAACTCTTCAAACTTCATATAAATGATGTTCTTCTGTAAAGATTATCCCGCTGAACAAAACAGCAGAAACGTGTGTTTGACACAGAGCTTATTTTCTGCAATGATCCAAAATCCAATGCAAAAATCCCATAGACGAATTTTCGTACGAACCACCGACGCAATTTTTTCGGGTGGGCCTACAAAAATACGTCATTACTATACCAGTCTAGTTAATTACCTTTAAGAAACTAACTGATGAAAAATGTATTAACAGACAAGCTGTTGACAATTTTACCAGCAGTCACGTGTTATACTGTTTTATACCAGAAGAGGGCATCTGTCAGATTTGCAACTCAGAAAAACTCCTCTTATTATTACAGAAGGAAGAAGAAAAGTGAGGCACTCAGCAGTGTTTTCTGCAGCTGGACTTATAGTGAATAGACTCCTCTCTCCTGAACATGTAGACATGTTGATTTGCTGACAAAGCAGAAGAGTAAGTGTATAGTGAAGAGGCTCAAATGGTTTTATTTCACTTTTATACAGTTGGCTTTGTTAGTCTAAAAACAGCAGTAGTGCCACACTAAAGGTTACGAAATTGACATTTACAACCTTAGTTCAGAATGATTGTCTGTCACTGATTATTACTGCGTAGTTGTAAAGAAAATAATAAAATAAATCACATATTGATGCTGGTAGGGTATTTGCCGATCCCTGATCACAAACAAGTGCGCTCAATGATCAATAATCAAAAAGAGTCGCTGTGATAGTACCGTGCCGCGGTGTGCTGCAGGGAAAGCTGTACGTACATGAACGAATGACCGCTGTCGTAATATCACATGACTATACTGGCTGTGAATATTTCCCTCTCTACTTTCATTTCCCATTATTACAGACATTGAGGTGGCGGGAAGGTTTCCAGTCTCTTCCAACTAACTGGCTTAATGGCAACGATTTACTGACAGTTGACCAATTTGTCTGTATTTGTGAGTGACTTGTGAAAATGTTGACTGTAACATATCAGAGAACTTATCTTCAGTCCGGTTTCTGTTCTTAAACTGATATGAGGATTGAGGTCTGGATTAGTCGAATGAAGAGCGTCATTTCCTCCTGATAGTGAAGGAGGTATTTTAGTGTGTTCACCACTTCTCAGTAGGGTAAAAGTGTTTGGGGGAAATGAAAGACTACTAATTAAATCAGCTAACTTAGACTACATAAGAATACCCAGAGCTGAAGTCGAATATGTATTTCTTTACAAGTTGACACTGTAGAGCAAAACACATATCTGCATGTGATTACTGCTTGAATAGATTTGAGTTTAATGTGGAATCACATCTTTTAAGGTAAGAGACAGCTCTACCTGGAAGGTCACTAGCAGAGTGGTAATAGTGGCGGTAGTCCTGGATGAGAGGGGGAGGGGGAGGAATGTAACTGGTCTCCACGGGGGGCATGCTGGGAGCTCTGGTCACAGGCGAGGCCTGGCTGTGTAGGTTCAGTACTCTGGAAGGAAAATGGGGGTATCAGGTTAGCGACCACTAATGAGCATAAAAATGAATGTTATGATGATGACCGTGCTCTGTGGTCTGGAGACTCACCCCTTGTTTGGAGGCGGAGAGACAGGTGACAGGGAGGGACAGGCTCTTTTAAGAGGCGGCTCATCGTCAAGCTCGTCTTCCGAGGAGCTATCCAGGGTCAGGTCAATCACGTCAACTTTCTTGCCATTGTCTGTAGATCCCCGTTTTGGCTCGTGTGATTCAGACATATCTACAAGAAAGCAGCTTGCTCTTACCGCGTTCACAGATCACTAAGACAGATGCACTGAGATAATCTAAACCGTGCGAGCTTCTTACCGCTATCTACACCGTTGTAGGAAGCAGACACCTCCTGCACCTCTTTCTTTGACCTCATCGGTGACCAGTTTCCATCTTCTTTGAACTGGATTTCATCACAATCAGAACAGCTACTCAAGATTTCCATGAATAACCTGTGGGGAAAAAAGTAAACACGGTTTGGTAACTTTGCAACCCAATGACTATGACTAATTCTTTCAATAAAAGGGGCACTTTTATTGACTAAATAATTCTTCTATAATAAAGTGGGAGGAGCTTCTTTTGTACAGGCTTGAGTTGTCAATAATCAAACTCAAAATGCTGCTGGAAGGTGGATTAAAGCAATGATCCCTAAGTTTGTAAAAGATGAATGAACTGTGATCAGAAAGGCACTTTTTTTAGTCTTCCGTCAAAGTGCTTCAACGCTACGCATCAAACTGAGCAGTTCACTCACACATCCACACACTGATGGCAGAGGGTGCCATCTAAAGGGCCCTTCAGTGTTAGCAAGTCCCATTTATACAACGGGAATAAGGTTCAGTATTTTGATTAAGAACACTTTATCATGTGTTAGTAAACAAAAGGACGGAAAGTGAGCTGGAAAGTGACGACCACTGATCCACAGCTTCCTCGTCACATGCCAAGACACAGAGCATAGCATCATGAAACCTTCGAGAAGACTCATTCCTGTGAGTTTCCAACCACGTGGGTTATTACCTTTTCATTACTCCAGGCACTAAGTCATCTGTGATGTATTACGTAAAGCGCTGGAGTTATTACTGAAGCTATCCCATCAGATTTGAAGCTCACATTTAAATATATGTGCAGCGTGTTTTATGGCTGATATGACAGACACTGTGGAATCACAATGTGTTGCCTCACATCACATTCATGCACAGCGTGCTCCGACCTCCACCTCAGCAGCAAGGAAGTGTGGACAACAGGAGCGCGAGGAAGACAAAGGAGAAATCACTCCCTGCATCTTCTCTCTTCCAATGAGGGAGGTCTTTTGTCACGCACCTCCACATAACACTTGATAGGATTTGGCGCTGGGCAAATAATGAGTGATTGATGATGAAGCAAGTGTTGTGCTCACCCGTCAATGATGAGGTGCTCATACGGTGCCTTCTTGTCGCAGACTGGACACACCCACGTGGGCTTCTTCTCATTCATTTGGATATAAAGTGTGGCGTCGAAGCACTGAAGGTGAGAGCATGTTATCGATCTGCAGGGGATCGTAAGCCTCATCTTCCCCAGCTTAAACACAAAATCACACACACACACACACACACACACACACACACACACACAGAGTAAACAACAGGGCACAACGTTTGATAATGATCTTATATATAAAGAAAAGTGAATGTGTAAAAATCAACTTCAAAAGAAAACAAGTTACAACTTCTTTTGGTATGAGGAGGAATAGAAGAGTATTTACAGGACACAGGAGAGACACTCGTAGACTGGTGGTTGCTATCTCACTTTCTGGATCAGCAGTTAGTTTCTCTTTGACTGTGAGCAGAAAGCAAAACACAAACATCAACAACAAGCAACAAGAGTCTTAAATCCAAGTGTCTGTTTCAAAAGACTCCCTGAGGGAAATACCATGGATTACTAACATATCCACATTTGGGTGTAAAAACCAAGAAAATGTAATCTGAGAATGTTTAAGGAATGCAGAAGTAGCTGCAGTAACTTTATAAACAAAGTAAATTACAACATGACAGTCTACTTCATTTCCTTCTCTCTTACAAAAATAGCAGCGACGCAGGTTCTACTGTAAAATCCAGTGTCAACTTACTCAGAGCTCTCGAGTGATCGGGGTTTCTAATTCCTTTGGCCCGTAGTCTTTGCAACAACACTGCAGACGACTGCTGTCTTACTAAATAAACAGCCATGGAAAAACTCTGGGGGAGGATGAGAAAAATGATGAACAAAACGCGTCTCACTGTGGTGACTCAAGTCCTCTTTTCAGCGTCAGTTTGACTTGACGTTCGATTCATCAAGCGTTGTCTGGGTTTTCTTACCCTCCCAATTTCTGAAGTCCAGGAAACCACAATCGTGTTGGGGACTGTGGTGGAAAGTCGGACTAGAGAGGTTATGTTGATGGGGCGACTGGGCCTTTTTGGTTCAACTCCATTTTTGGTAGGAGGGAGATATCCCTGCAGACGACACATCGAACATCGTTGAGGAAAAGAGAGAATTCAGAACGCTGAGAAGCTGAGTATTAACAAGCCTTTAAAGACGTCGAGACAGACCCACGACAAACCGTCTGCACTCACCGGGAGATTACAGGGTTTGCCGTTCACCTTCACACACAGATTTGGGGGGAAGTGATCCTCCTGGGGACAGCTTGTCTCTGATAAACAGAATCTGAAAATAATCAAAGAAGTTACAGAAGCTGTTAGCTCATATTTTGAAGGACAAAAATGTCAGCTGTATTGCTTTAATTGTGTAATGTTTGCCAATCATCAGTACAGTGAAAAATTAATCCACCAACTTAGAACTACAATATTCTTGTGGCCTTATGTGTATTTACTTGAATAGAAAATGCAAAGTATAAACCCCAGAACCCCACTTTACCTCAACGCCATAAACTTTTGATTAAAAGAGATTCTTTTTACGAGTCAGAGTACGTAATACAAACCTTAGCTGAACTTGAACTGCAAAGTCACATTTGGTCCCAGATATGTCCCTAAAGATTTAAAGGAAGAGGGACATCAGGCGGGTCATAACAGTCAAAACACACAACTTCATTACAACTCAGTTTGCTCTTAGTGTGTGTGATCAGCTGTAATCATGAAAAGGAGTTTGGTTATAGTTGTTCTTATTTGGCCCTCTTTCTTCTTTGACAGCTGAAGACGTGGAGAGTTGTGTGACTTACATGGAGCTACTGATCTGTTGAACTTGCTGTGGTGTTAATGCGAAGGCGTAACATGCTTCCTGGAACCGCTGACTGTTGTCTGAAGCTACAAAAAAGAAACCATGAACAGAAAATCAAAGAGAGTGAAAACACTAGGTATTTAGCATCAACCTATATTGATGCTAGCCATAGTGCATGGCTTTGACACGTCACGGTTGAGACATCTGTTGTCAAATTGTTCCATCATGTAGTACTTACAAGAACCTAGTATCGCTAAGTACAAAGCTACGCAGGAAGTGAAGTACTCACCAAGACTGGTTGGCTTAATGAGCTCATCCAGCACATCATAGAATGGCAATCTCTGAAGCTTGACATCCGGGTGTACAGGGTGCAGGGCAGAGGGAAGGTGAGGCAGGCTCAGCTCGTGCTTAGGCCCGAGTAAAGACACAGGCAGCAGAGGCGAAGGGGAACCGTGGCTGTCGAATCCCAGCTGAGCAAGGCCAGCGGGAAGGCTGGAGGCAGAATGAACACCAGGCAGAGCCATGTCCACTGGCGAAACCATTTTGGTTGGGAAGCGTCGTCTATAGAGTTCTTTGATCTTCATCTGCACAGCTGGACTGCATCCAGCCTTCAGGAGATGGAGGGCTTTGGTCAAGAGTTCATGTTTGCGTCCGTGCTTATTCCGTCCTGCATACCCCAGCAGCACTTGGAGCTCTGAAACTCGAAGGCTCATTACCATTTGCTGAAGAAAAGGAAGAGTTGGGAAAAGTGGTCTGTTACATTGTGTCAATAACATTATCTCATACTTCAAAATGTTATTGATAAGAAAATTCTTCACTTTCATGCAAAGTTTCATTTTTGAGATAAAGTTGAAACAGGAAAACAAATAATGTCTTTAGCTGCTGTCCAGCCAAAATAATAGACCAACATTAAGAGTGTCTTCATACAGTACGTTTAACAAACACTGCTGCTGTGAAATGACTTAGCAGAGATAGTCTCTCAACAACAAGCACAAATTTCATTTCTCAGAATCACTCTGTGTAAATCAACAAAAACATCAGACATGCTCAATAATGTGATCATAGTGGCTGTTAACACAATCACATGTATCAAAATAAAAATAAAGTAATCTAACACAACTAACATTCACTGAGCCATCCGCTTAGAGGGGCCAATTCAACACAGGATTTAAATGCGATACACTGTTACATTTACTTTACATCCTGCAACATAAATATACACTGTTACATTTATTTTATATCCTACAACATAAGAGATATGTGATGTAACACCACACATTGATGACACATTATTATATTTTAAAGGCAGAGTGTAAGTCAAATAAAGAAACAGCACAGACGTCACACATGTTCAAGGACTGGACACTTGTATTTCATAGGGCAAATCCAATCGAAGATTTTAGACTCCAAGTGTGAAGTTTGTTGTTTATGACCCCTAACATGTAGTAGTTTCTAGTGAACGTCTCATGAGTTATAATTGTAAATCAATGTCATCCGATTCCCCCAATTGATGAGCCAAATTTGGACTGGGGCATGTTAACGTGCCAGTATCATAAAACGTTTTGAGGATGCAATGTGGCCTACATGCAGATACGTGTATGTGTGTGTGTGTGTGTGTGTGTGTGTGTGTGTGTGTGTGTGTGTGAGAGACACATTCAGATCAATTGTTTGTGTTAAATGTGAGAGTAAAGGAGGTGTGCCAACACTACATATGTATGATGTTGAGGGGTAAAATCTCCACATTGACATGTCGCACCTCCTCCGTCAGTTTCCTGACTGATTTCAGAGGTAGTTTAGATCTAGTTTATTATTTTCAACAAAGATGAAGAAAAGACGGCGTAGATTTATTGTTAGCATAAAACAGCTAACAGCGCCTTTACCAAGCTGCTTTAATGTGCTTCAAAAAAACCTTTATGTGGCAATGTTCACCTTATCTCTGAAGTTTGAGTAACATCCCCATCTCAATATTTATCAGAGATACCCAGACAGCTGTGGTTAGAATATTTGATAGACTATTATCAGATGAGAAATGACGCTAATGGAGGCTAAAGTGCGCCTGTCTTCCAGGTAATAGACAAGAGCCCATATCTAAAAAACAACAACATTAAGGTCCGCCCTGTAAACTACTGAGGATGTATCTGTGGGTGCTAGTCGTTGAATGTGGTTTTAATCTTTATTATCATCGATGGCAGGCCTGCAGCTGAGCCGCACAGCCTAACGGAACATCGGCAACAATAACAAAGCTAATGCTAACGAGCTAGCCAGCCAGCTAACAGTTTGTCGGCTTTCCGTTGCTTTAATAATGTTTCTGTATTATGTCGGCTACTTTAAAACAGCACTCCTTTATATTCTACTGTCAAATGAAGAGGGGTTGGGATGCTTTGAAATTCAAATCTCACAGTGTGAAGCCTCTATTTGTTAAGCTAATGCAGGGGGCTCGCTTTACCTTCAGTTCCGCACTCTCCGCCATCTTGTTACATTAGAAGCGCATGCGTAAAAGTCATCCTCAAGGGACGGAGAGAGTTCATGACTGTCCTTCACTTCTTCCAAGAAGTCAGCAGAGGGCGCTGTGGCAGCATAGACAAAAGGAGGCTCTCTTAATCAAGAGTTACAAGGTTAAATAGTTAATCGGAGTTACTGATAGCTAGAAAAGTTAAGGACCATCTCTTCAGACAATCATTGATTTATTTGTTATCAAGCTCAAACGACAATGCTGCTCTCTTTGTCTTAAGGCCATTAACAATAACATATAAAGCTATATTCAATCAACCTAAAAAAACCAATTAGGCCTACTTATTTTACATGTTTGCGTTATGTTTTTAGATTGACATTTTCCAGTCCAACGTAGTGTCAATGCGCTTTATTTAGAAATCTAACAGACTATGAAGAAGTATACACGGTGGTAGCTCTGGAACAAAATCAATATTTCTTTTAATAAAGTGAGTTTTTTTTATTAGTGATGAAAACAAATATCACATGAACAAATAGTATATTCTTTATAGAACATGTTGCTATATAACAAAGTCTTGGGTGTAGTTTAGCCTACTAACATCTGTATTTTTGAAGTATTCAGGAATAAAAAGGTACAGTTTTGTCCGCTTCAAATGATTATTATTTTGATCTAATTCAATACACAAGCTTTTTTTTCTGAGAAGTCCCATAACTTGTTAAGTGCCTAACGTTCAAAGTGAGCGATACTGGCCGGCAAAGATGACCACAGCAAATGCAGTAGGCTAATACATATTAGCGTGAGAAATAGGAGCAACAAATTTCCTAATCAGAGAAGCTATTCTTGATAAAAAATTAAAAAAACCCAAATAACAACCTTTAAAGTTTAACATCACAGAATACATACGTTGTCATTGCACTTTGCCACAAATAATAAATATCATCAATGGTAGGCTATTATTATAGTAAAACAAAATTCACTGTATGCAAGATGGTTACATAAACATGAGGGATGGAGATACATATCTTCAAATATTACAAGAATTTACAATTTGTTTTCTTTCAATTCCTCAGTGTCCTTTGAGCTTTGCTGCAGATGTGTCTTTTGTTCCTCTGTCATTTAGTGTAAATGGGATGTGATTCAGGGAGGGAGCAGAGGAGATTTGAAGGAGCAGGATCCGCTGCAGTGGCGAGGAGTCAACATCTTACAGGAGAAATGGTGTAAAGCGTCGTGAGCTTCTGAGAAGAAGGAGATATGACATCAATAGTGTACAGGCATGGGAGTTTAATTTATGAAATCAACTTTATATTCCAAAAAAACTATAATAGGTGTGACTTTGCCAATGCAGACATCCGATTTCGCAACATATGCCACTCACTTGACGGTACAACATTACGTTCTAAATGCCATCCCCAACCACAACATGGACCATGCAATGGGCTATTATATGATTGGGCTAGACATGAGTTCTGTCACAGTTCGAGTATACTCCTTGCTTTCCATCCATTTTCATTAACCAATGAGTGTTGCCTCATTGTGAGCAGGTGTGTATTTAACTTTTTTAAACCTGCACCTGTAATGCTAGACTCTGAGTAAAACGCAGTGCGGTGAAATGTTAGTCCTTTGTACCTTTATTAAATGTGCCTTTAGTGATTGGTTTGCTCCACTATTTTCTTTGGCTCCTGTTTCGAAGAAGGTATCCACTGAATTATTATACTGAATAATGTTTTGTAGGTCGTCTTAAGTCCTTTTCTGAGCACACCGACATGCATATGTGAAGTGGCTGAAGTGAAAGGGTTTCCTTTTACTTTGCTAACAAGTTTTAAACCTTTGCTGACTAACACAACATGTTTGTCTTTCTCAGTACAACTGTCAGCACGAACTACCAGTGTAATGAAGAACTGAAGGCAAACTGAACACTGAAATTGAGTTTAATTACTGAAAATGAGTGTGAGATTGAGAGATTTTAAAATTAGGTTATCATAGCCTTTAACTGAGCCAATATATTATCGGTGTGGTATTAAATACATTATTCACGGTTAATGGTGGAAAAACATGATTAATTTGAAGTGCTTGCTGCAATGAGAAGTTTGGGTGAATTTCACTGATTGCTTTATTACGGTATTTATGTCATTGTAGCAGCATTATAGCAGACTGAATGATGATCTGACAGACAAGTTTAATATCCTAGACATACAAATCACGTCTGCAAATCTGCCACAGTGATTCTATAAATCCACAGTGAAAGTGGACATACTTCTCCCGCTGCCTCTGCTTTATTGTTCTCACCTCTGACGATGTGAAGCTGCTGAACCATCTCCTCCCTGTAGGAGAGCTCTCTCTTCATCTGATCTTGAAAATTATCTGTAGGAACAAATTGCAGATGTAAAACACACACTTACATACAAACAGAGAAATTAACATAAAAGATGAAGCTACATTTTCTAGGGTGAAAAGCTATTTTTTGAGAGATCAATAAATCTATAATGCACTGAACCAGTCTTGTCTGTAGTACAACCTGCCTCTAGAGGGCGATCTTGTAAAGGAAAAAGTCTGGTAAAGACATAATGATCAATGTCTCACTGGAACTAACGCTGTCATTCTTTACAAGGGAAACACTTACGTTCATGTATAATGTTGGAGATTTTTTAAATGTAGCATTTCTTTTTATCATTATTTAATTGATATTATCTATAGGCCTACTTCTGAGAAAAAATACATATTTTATGGCCACCAGAAAATGTGGATGCATTGAGCATAAAAGGGGTGTATATTTATTTATATAACATTACATATAACATATAAATTTATTTATTTATATAACATTAGATAATTTGTGGATATATATATATATATATATATATATATATATATATATATATATATATATATATATATATATATATATAGGAGTTGAGAGTCACCCCTTTGCACCCCTGATACTGAAGGTAAACAAGTTGTGCCCAAATTGGATCCAAATACTGCCAATGAAGAAATCCAATACGGTCCTTTTTATGGAAGTTCATGATATTATACAGCATTAGGTCAAAGAAAAAAAGAAGAAAAAAAACATTATCTGATCTGAAACTACTATCTGAGCTTACTGATAAAATAACAATAAAGTTATTATTTTAAAAATGCGATAAAGATTTTATTGATCTTCATCAATTTGACAGACGTGCTTTTAACGTTTACATGTTCAAAGTATTTAAAGTTGCACAAAATTTAGAACAAATAAAAAATCTGTTCTTTTACAAGTAAAAATGTTTGGAGTTTAAAATATACCCCCACAAAACTAAAAACAATCTCCAACATATGTGCTGGGAAAGCACCAGTTTTTATTAATATTTCATTGTTGCCTTTGTAATTTGCAGGGTGCCTTGTTTTTCCCATTCTAGATAGTTCAGGTTTTCATCCATTGAGATTTTTTTTTTTTTTTTAAGGGGATGCATGTTATTTCTTGAAGAGGGCTGCTCTTATAGAGCAGATCTCTACAGTGCATCCTTTTCCACATTTTTATATCACATTCTGAAGTAACATGTACGTGAAACAGAGTGGAAAGAGACTGTTTTAGGGATTGTGATGAGAAATTAAAGGTTTTTAGGGTTCAGAATGACATTTTTAGTCGTTTTTACAGCTGGGATTAAAACCATATTAGCAGTGGACCAATCTGGCCATGGGTACAATTTCAAATGATAGAGTGTGTTCTTCACAGCATGTATTCTGTTTTGGCAATCCCTTTTTTGGACAGAAGGTTTAAAATTGCAATCCTATCAAATGAGCAGTTTTACAAACTCCTCTTCCAGGGTAGTATGTGTAATTTTGTGATGGATTAGGTCATAGTAAGAAAATGGCCCTAATCACAAATGTGACAGAAGAAGAACAGTTCACATGAAAGTCCGAACAGAGAATAACTTCAATTAAGCACTGTTGCAGAATCAAGCTTGCCTTTCAGGTGCTGAAATTCACGCTCCAGCTTTTTCCTCAGCTCAACTTGCTCCAACAGCTGCTTCTGTAATTCCGCTAAAGACAGAGATAGATGAGAAGGTTTGAGTGGGACATGTGCACATTATTATAAGAACTTCCTTCTAGGACACTCTGCTATTTTTAAGGACAGAGTGGAGGACATTAACATCATCATCATTTAGATGGACAATTAAGAGCAGGTCTGTGTGGGCCTGCAGATAAGTAAAAAGAAGGGGAAAAAAAGAATTGTATGCACTAAAAATATGACAAATTGCAATATATATATATATATATATATACATATATATATATATATATATACACATATATATACATATATATATATATATATATATATATATATATATATATATATATATAATTATATTTTTAATTTTTTTCAAGGCCATGATTTTGGTATAACAGAAGTGGGACAAATTAAAGACACTGTCTGTTTAGTTTAATTTAAGTAGAAAAAAGCTTATGCAGGTCATTTTAAATTTTAGTTGAGTAATAATAATAATGATAATAGGGATAATAGAATAAACATTTAAGAGCCAAGTTTGAACAAACTTATATAGCTCTAATGTCTTACCCTTTGCAAGACCGTCCATGGCTCTTTGTGGTGGCCGAGCTCTGGCTGGCGCATCTTCGCCTGAACACAGAAAATAAATGACATTTCCTCTTTATTTTTACAGATGGAAAGTAGAATCGTGGGCTATCTCTAAAAAATGAACTTAATATTATTGTTTTTAATTTATTATTGTTATTTCCAATCCCCTGTGTTAGCTCGTTGTAACTCACCCTCTTCCGCCTCGCGCTGGCTCTCCTCGTTGCTTTGTTCATTAAATGATTTGGTTTCGATTTCCTCCACTGTGGAAGACGGCTCTTCTTTGCTCGAGCTCTCATCTTAAGGGAAAATAAAAGGATGTTTTTCTCCCAAAGTTTTGATTTCTTTATACTACTTTTTAAAATAATAAAAAAAAAATATTAGCAAAAAAAAAAAAAGTCTAACCATGTGTTGTAAGAGCTCCAGTGTGGTAATTTGCAGGTCTGAACTGATAAGGGCTACCCCGTTGTTGCAGCTCAGCTCTTTCCGGTGAGAACACCTGAAGAACAAAAATCGCCAACTTTTTAGCAAAAAAAAAAAAAAAAAGGAATTCTGTAGAATAATTACTTGTACACAAATAAAATTATAAATGAAAAATCTAAATTGAAGTTTTCATGTTTTTTATTTAAATGAAATATTTATGTGTTTGGACATGGTCTTTGCTGTTGCAGTTACACTGATATAAATACACATAGCACTTTAAAAATACACACAAGCTCAGGAAAGAAAATGACGTATAGGCCTACATAAGACAATGTAGAAAATGTAATTGTATCATAAGCATTGTTTTAGGTCAATAGTCACTCACTTCAGGGAAAGTCCCAGCTATGTGTCTCTCTGTCAGCTGCTTGGTGTGCATCTCTCCGTCAGAGGACTGGCCCACGTGCACGTGCATTTTCTGGGACTCCACTACCGCGCTCTCGCGCAGGCCCGTGGACTCTGAGATGTTTGGGGAAACGCTGTGAGCCAGGCTGGTAGGAGTCCGTGGACACACCGAAGACAGAGACCGGGAGTCCTCCTCCTCTTCCTCCTCTTCCTCCTCTGCCGTTTTATTCGTTTCCACGTCCACGTCTGGCTCTCCTTCACTGTCCACACACGGGGACATGGACCGGTAGCTTGAGCTCTCGCTTAAAAAATCAGGTGATAAATAGCCAGTGCGAGAGCCAATATAAGCACTTCTGTTTCCGTACAACTTAGCAATACAGTCCGCGTCTTTAATCACGGGCCTGAACGCGGAAACATAGCTGACCTTCCTGGGCGCGAGGGTTACCATACCCTCCAGTTGCCTCGCCTCGTCCCCGGACTTGTCGTCTTCATTCCGCGTGGACTGAGTGCTGGAGCAGCGCTCGTTCTCCACCATGCTGTCGTTAGAGGTGTTGGTGCTCCGGTCACTGTGCTCGGATATGTCCATATCCGTCTGTCTAGGGGGACACAACAGCTCGGGTGGGGGTTTGTGCTGGGTCTGGGGGTAAGGAGGAATGGGCAGGGCGCCTGTCGCGGGCCAGAACACGGGGAAGGAGTGATAGGCGCTGTCCTTGGTACCAGGCCACAGCACACCCGGCAGACCCGCTTTGCTCTGCTCTCCCATTAAGCTCTCGTCTTTCTTCTGACAAAGGCCGAACGCTGGGAACCCGTAAGGATGAGGAAAGAGTGGCGGAGGGATCTTTTGCAGCATCCCGAAGCCCTTGCTGGGCACAGGGATGACCGGGTAGCTGCGAGCGCTTGGCATGCTGCCCCGGGTGTCATCGCAGCCGAGGATCTTTGCGGGGATCTCGGTTGAATCTCTGGGACGGTTGGGTACTTGTGGTTTTAATGAAGAGCTGGAGCTTGACCCACTGCCTGGCAGCGTCCTTTTCCGGCTGCCCCCATTGAACATGGCCTTAACATCCTCCCACGCGTGTAAAATATCAGTCGAGCTGCCTTTATCTGACAATTTCAGATGCCGCCTCCAAGAATTAAAGTTCGCTGCATCTGGCTGCGTGTACTTAGATTCTGGTGTGCGATGCGAATGAAAAATGAATTTGTTAGGAGAAAAATACATGTTGCAGTAAGAACACTTGATGCACTTGGCCCTGGAGCTGTTGTACCTGGCCGGGATGAAGTTGCCTCGACTGCCCCATGCGCATTCGTGGGACACATCGAAGGCGAAATTCTCTGGAAGTTTCGGAGGTGAATGAGCTCCTAGAAATGACTTACAGAGTCTCTCTGCCTCGCGCTTTGTGATCATCCCGCAGCGTCGGGAGGAGATAGGCATGGCACCGGCTCTCCGAAGGATCTCTAGCTGGACAGGAGTGCATTGTACGCAGGTGATCCCAAGCGCCACGCGCCGGTTATGGATCTCGTTGTAGCTGTAATTCTTCAGCAAGGTGTTCGATATTTGTGCAAGGCAAAGTCTCTCCATGCCGTCTATCACCAAAGACACTATGGGTATTCCATACAGCACCGTTTCCCCCACCTGGTTGGGCTTTAGGTTCTTGGTGCTTGGGTAGGAAAGTTCCTGTTTAGAGCTTGGAGAGGAGCTAGAGTCTCGTCCCGCAGGTATGGAGTCCATACTAAAAGGCCTGGAAGCTGCAAAGACGTTAGGCATAAATGTGTGAGTTTTTGTTCAAGAAATGACAACCTCAAGTCGAGCTTTAAAATACGCGTAATTTCCCCATATTTAATTGGCCAATCTGTTAGTTGCCTGACAACCAGACAATCAAGTTTCATGAACCCGAATTATAATTATTGGAGACTTACCCTTCACAATAAAAGCAAAGACCTAATAAATTATAATAGTGACAAATGGAAGAAAAAAAACATATGCACAATCTCTAGCACTTCGAATTCTACACAATATATATATTTTTGGGTTCAACTTTAGCTTTCAGCTGTCTGCGCGCACATTTAAATCATAAATAATGTCAATGAAATTTGAGTAGATATTTTTTTGAATCGATGGCTACAAATGTAAAAACAGGCAGTCACATTCAGTTTCTAAACTCACCTCTAATGTCCGCGCAGCTCCCCTCCGTCGTGAATGACAAAGCTGTGATCAGGTGAAAGAGGGAGCGATAAGAAGTCTGCTCTGTGCTGGAAGATGTAAAGATGTTTGCGTCAGGAGTGAGACGCAGCTGCCCGTGCAACCTCCTCTTTTGGTGCGCGCGGAAGGTTTGTGTAACGCGTGCAGCAGTAGCAGCACAGTCCACTTGACAGCAGATTGTAGTGCAGCCCCCTCCCTTACGACACCGGCAGCAATTTAGTGACGGCAAAACTTATGGCGAGGCACTCCCAATCACACAGGCAGTCTGCATTAAACATGGATTCATGACCATTGAACATGGAATTAGCGTTCGGACCAGTAACACCCATAGGTCCACCCACAATCATAAAGTTTTATCTGTAAGGCGGTGAAATATAAAAGAAAATACAAACACAACGTAAAGTCCTGTTAAATAAACCCTATAGGTTTAAACATAAATGTGCTTATATTAAAAAAGAAAACATTCATTTTGGTTTAGCATTCTATACAGCCTATTGTGTTGATGTTATAATTAATTCTTTTTACTCTCTTTCAAAAAAAAACCAAAAAAAAAAAAAACAGTTATTGGAATTATGCGTGGAGAAGGCTGCAATGGGATTCGGCTTAAACATCAGGGACCCACGCAGCGATGTATTGTTGAACGCGTGGAGTCAGGGCCCGCTGATGAATAGCGCGTGCAGGCCTTCAACACGTGCGCGGTTCCCACGGATTCATCGTTTACAAGCTCGAGCTCGCCAACACGCGTTTTGACAACAACCAGCTGCTCCTAAGGTCACTCTCTTTGATTTTGCCAGTAGTGGTTTTTTTTGTTTGTTTTGTTTTCAAGTTGGAAAAAAAGTAGAATAGTCATGGCTACAATGCGTGATTCCTTTCACCTACGAAGGCCATTTATTTATTTATTTGTTTAAAGTCAGTTAAGCTTTGCACTTGTCTTTTTCTGATTGCACGCACGTTTCGGGCTGCTGATGTAGTATTGATGAAGTAACAGGACTCGTTCCTGTTACTTCGTCCCGTTGATCCTATAAGGACTGAACTTAACAGCTGTAGTGAGTGGAAATAATCATTTAAGGCATTAAAAATGAAAATAGGAAGCGTTTAACGAGTAATTTCGTAATGACAATAATAATATCCTAAATATAAGCCTATATAAAATAGAAAATAGCATATCAAAACAGTAATCGTGCCACACTTTTTACAAAACGAAAATCAAAATAGAACAAAAAAGTTACATATAATTTTTTTTTCAAATCTTGTTTGAACGTGAACATATAAAACCCAAGAGTGACACATTATGAATGATTTCTTCTTACATGTTTTTTTTGTTTAAGAAAAAAGCCTCTTATTACTCAAATTAATGTAAAAAAAAAACTTGCACAAAAAAAGAAATGAAAAGCATTTTAGTTGAGAGTCACATTAGTAAACAGAGTTGGTCCATCAAAAGGCGTCTATACACTGTATTCACTGTTAAACCTTGCTTGTCATCTAAATAAACATCTTAATTAAAACTGTTTTAAAACGTGTGCTTATATAAATCTAAAGCCTTATTGACAGTGAAAACTTCACAAATAGATCAGATAAAATGACTGTTTAAGAGCCAGAGTATAAACTCCTTAAAAAACATTGAGACATTTATTAAGTGCATATTTTCTACCGTGGCCTCCCTGGGATCTGTGCAAACCTCGCGGCAAGAATGATGAGAAAAGTAGCCAAAAAGTCAGTGAGGTCATTATCAGGTTTCTTCTACCTTTTTGTGTGCAGTGAGAAGAGCTCATTTAAAAGTGTGTCTGCATTAATCACAGTGCTGTATCATAGTATGATAATCACCTGAACACTCTATTAAAATAAAAGTGCCAGCCCGGGGGAAATCTTACCTTACTCTTTAATTGTTTTGAGGCTTTGATAGGCTTTTTAATCTAAGATTAATTTATGCATTCTTAAATAACTCTACATATGATTAATAAGCTTGAAAATTAAAAGGAGACTGAAGCAATTATAACAAGTGGTTGGTCATCACCTCATTAGATGGTATTAGAGGATGCAGCTTACATGTGTGTGTATTTGTGTGTGTGTGTGTGTGTGTGTGTGTGTGTGTGTGTGTGTGTGTGTGTGTGTGTGTGTGTGTGTGTGTGTTTGTGTTTGCTTCATTGGGTATCACAAAAAATGAACAACAGAAGTGCAGCATACTGGTAAAAACAAAAAAATGGACAGTGTTATATGGCCAATTATTCTAGATTGTTCTACTATGCTTTATGCAAGTCAATCACAACCATTCATGAGTAGACTTTAAGATGCATATAGCTACATCATTATAATAGATTAAGTTTCAGTTGTAGTTCAACAGATCCTGAACAGTAGAACAGTTTGGGTTGTTCAAATCATAAAGTGTTGATTCTGATGGGGATTTGAGGAAGACTAAAAAAAGACCAGCTGTTTGAGAGCCTCAGAGAAACAAGTAAGACTTGCTAAATGGTCACTAATGTGTAAACAAGACAACAAGACATCCCTCCTGCTCTGATGTTTACTTGTCTTCTAAAAGCCCACTCCTTGGTCCTGACCCACACATCCTCCACCATTTAACGGAACATTTTGTCTTATAGGAGGAGGTGGAGTGCAATATGTGTGTGCGTCTATTTGTGTGTGTATGGGGGGGGGGGGTTATCACTGCATCAAATGAGGCTGAGTGCAGGGACCCTTTTGTCACAGACAGGGACTCATCTGCCAATGGTGAGCTGTGAGGTCCTAGGGGAAGGCAAGAACAAAGGTGCTAAAAGGCTGTGTGACAATGAGGGTGCTCTGAGGAGAGCCTTCAAGTGTGGGACACAGGCTGCACGGGACAAGCTGTGCCGATCATTCTGCAATTACTTTTTTTTGTGTGATCCAGGGGCCTTGTGTGGGCATTCATGGAGAGATGCAAGGACACAAGCAGCTATGGTGAGGTCCATGTATGGGTCCATGTCCCTCTGCACTTTGCATCTTCCTATAGAGAGCTGACCCAAAGCTCATGTAGCCAGATGACACACTTCTGTAAAATCATCTGCTCATCCAGGGATCTGACTGGAGAAAAAAAAAAAGATCTAGCAAATTCTGTACTCAATACCTATCAGCAAAGAATATGAGGTTGAACTAATGTCACTTTAAACCAATACAAGTGAGAAGTGTAGTTGTATGCTCCTAATAGGAAAAAAAATGCAGGTGGAAGAAATTGAAGATAAGAAATCTATAGCGAAAAAAGCAAAAGTATGCTAATTTTTAATCTGCACATATGCAGTCAGTATAGTTTTACATACATGTGTATTGGATAGCAAATTATTTTTTCTAGACAATTTCCCTCCAGCCCTAGAATACACAAAAGTGTTTACGATGCTGTAAGCCTCGTCTTTTCAGTCTTCTTTTTTTTTATGGCAAACACAAATCAAATAGTTGTAAATGCAAAACAATCACAATAATATATTTCTATAATATTTTCAATTTTGAATAACTGGGGACAAGAATTTTTATTTATACTAATTATCCTATTTCATAACGGACAACATTTGAAGGTATGTTGAGTTATTAGTTTGCCCTATCTTCAATAAAATGTGTTAAAGCACAAAGGCCTCTATCCAATTGCTTATGTATAATTCTCATTACACAGCCATGTTTACAGAGTATTTAGGGAGTTTAAGTTTAGTGTACTACCAGAGTAATAAAGAAAGATACAAGAATTTGTCTTTATCCAACACTGAGCAGTTCCATGGCGTAATGAGGAGTCAAGTGAGAATGGGAATTATCGTAATGATAACAAAGGTCTATGCACCATAGCTTGGGGCTGTATTGCAGGGCATTACCATAAAGATGTGATGTGTTTGTATTGCAGGGTTTTTGTGAGGGAGCAGGCCAAAGAGATAATAACTATTAGTAGATGACAGTGCTTTGTGGGATTCCAGCTGTGGAGCCCAAATTTCCATACAGATAGAATGGCTCTGGGTGGATGATATGTGTGTGTGTCAGGGGGGTGGGGTGGGGGTGGGGTGGGGGTGGGGGGGGATCTGGGTGTATGACTCGGACTTGGTGTCCCCTGTCAGACTTGGGGTGTCTCTGCATGTCTCTGGAGGAACTGTCTAGAGTCCTGAAACAGCCCACTGCTGCTCTGCCGACAGCTCTCAAAGTCAGGAAGTGCAAATGTGTCTGTGTGTGTGGGTAGATGTGTACATTAGTGTGTATGTGCATGTGTGTTTCTGGAAAAAGACAAAAGAGAACCAGACATTTCCATCAAGATCAAATGGGTAAGATACTTGTCAACACTAGGATTTGGGGTGGAAACCTTGCCAGACAAACGTATAAAAGACCCTTCTAAAAAGTTGGACTTTTGAAGGTAACAACTTAGAAATGTGAGGAATGTCAAGCATATAAAGGTGTACTGTTCAAGCCATAATTCAAAATGACAGGTTTATGCAGAAAGACAAAAAAACTATGGTAAGTTATATCTTACCTTCTGTTTCAACTGAACAACAGTAGGTAACAAAGAGAACGTGTGTTGTGCATTAAAGTATTAGCTTTTCTTTTAGTACTTATGTCACCGTTCACGTTCACCTTGAAGTCCTAACAAAATTTGCTAATGATGCTTGTGTGCACATTTTTTAGTGCATGTTTTTGATTATTTGCCTTGCCTCACTGGGTTGGTTCTTAGCGAAAATTAATGTAACCTGTCCTAAGCTAAGCTAAATGCCTCCTGACTGTATGAGATTGGTGTCTCTCTTCAAAGCTAACTCTCAGCAAGAATGTCAAACTACTCCTTAAATATTCTCCAAACTAGATCTGGTTTTGTAAAGTAATTAATCCAACTGATTCTCTCTTCATGTGAGCTTCCAGGAGTGTGTCATTATGACCCAGAAAGGACATGCAGATGAAAAGATTCAGGGCTGAGAGAGACAGAAAAATGTGGAACAGTAATGAATTATCTTTGGGAGGAGGTTGGGTTAATAATAGCATAAGACGTGGTGGTGGCAAATTTAAGTAAGCTGCCTCCTGAGTTCCAGTAAGTCCACTGGTGTAAATAAATCCACAAACATCTGTAAACAATGGTGCACACGTTTTCTATCAAACATACACAGCTGTTCTAAATGGGGCCCCTGAGATTAAACTGGTAAAAGGGTGGCTGGACCTGGGACTGAGCAGCTTTTTTTTGGTTAATTTACTGAGCCAGACATGCTGTGTGTGTTTATGTAAGTGGGAGTCTAACAGAGAGCAGACAAAGATAGTGAGAGCAGAGAGTATGAGGACACCAATCAACTTGTAATTATCCCCCCGGTGTGTGAACTGCCCAACTCTCTGTCCTTGATAGATTCACCTGACCCAATAACACAACACACACACGCACACACACACAATGGACTGCAGGCTGGATGAAGCCAACACCATAGATCAGCTGTGGATGGGCAATGAGACAAAGACTTAACATCTGGGAGCTGCAGTGAAACTAAAGAAGCCAAAGACTGAACCAATCCTGTTACGGCTCCATTAATAGCCCGGGAGCTGCTTTAGAAACGGCACGAGTGAGGTTAAGCAGGATTCAATTTTGTTTCATATTAAAGAAACACCCCTTGGCATCTCTCTCACACCTCCTCTCATACTCTCTCCCTCGGCTGCTCACATCACTCTGTTACCTTAGAGTGATGTATTAAGCCATTTGAATTAACAATGGAATGACTTATTCTAATACGGCCATCCTGAGGAGAGCCTGGGATGCTTGGGTGTAGTGGGATATCAACACCACACAAACCTCAGGCTGACCGGCGAGGCATGACACTCCTTCCAGATAGCCCAAACAATCTGGCCAGCACCTCCATTCATATGGTCATGATGATGGAGAGAGGGTGAATAACACCCATAAGTCTGACATTACTGGCCAAAAAAACCAACATCTCTCATACATGAGTAAATACATGTCGCTTCTCTGCAGTTATAAGTGAAATATCGTCAGTAAATACACTAATGTCCTTTAAAAAAAATATATACTTTTTTGGGAATTTGAGGTAGAGAAACGGACACTTTAAAAAGAGCAAAGTCTCGCATTACTTCCTCTCATGTTGTTTCTGAGTTATACAGACTTCTAAATCATTCATACCAAGGCCTTGGTCAGCTGAATACAAATGAGGATACAGTGGGTGCCTCGTCTGTCCCTGAGGGGGTGTACAGAAATAGATCTGAGAAAAGCACAATTTGATTGATGCTGCTACACTCTGAATAATGATTGGTTCAGAGGTCAAACTACTTCAGCGGCATGCATTATATCATTAATTACAGACATCAATAAACAATAGGACACTGTCCATATGTTTAAAGTGTGCTCATGCCACCTCTTTTCCCAGCTGGATAATTTCACAATTAGTAACCGTTACACACTGACCTTAAAAATACACATATCTACTATTGATCGCATTCTGCGAGTATCACAGCAGAAAAATGAGGCGTAGTAATTACACGTGATGAGAGAAGCACATTTCAAACTCACAGTTACATATGCAATTAAAATATTATTCATTACCTCTTAAATAAAAGCCTGGTTCTTGAATCCCATTAAATTTGGGATAATTGTGTGTGTTTAATTATAAGCCGCTGCAGGAAGGGAGGAAGAAAGGAAAGAAGGAAGGAAGTTTCAGCGAAAGTAGCAGAATGTGCTGTGACCTAGATAGCGAGGAGGAGACATTTTGTTTTAAAAGTGACCTTGCTGTGAAACCTCAGCTCAGAATAGCTCAGATAGTTTTCCATGGAATCTCAGTGCACAGGCACATCACTGCAGGTTCTCACAGTATCACAGTGTTACTTTCTGGCTAAAGTGATACGCTTTTAATCAACAAAAAAACGATGGCCACATTCACTTGGTAAACCTCTGTTTAGAACCTGAAATTCTAGGCCTGTGCACTGAGAATCAATGGACAACTGTCTGAGAAACATTCATTTTTTAGTAATAATAATGTACACAAAAGACAAATAAACGAGTTGAGGTGCTTAAATATCTTTTTATTGTTGAGGGTGTTTCTTTGGTAAATGTTGAATGAGGAACTCGTGAAACAAACTGTGGATTATCTTGCCGTTTATTTGGCCGTCATCATGAATGACTGGAAAACCTTCATGATAACAGTCTTGCATATATTCTGAACAGAACAGACTACACATTTCTTCTGATTTGGATACACTTCTAAAAAGCCAGAGAGAAGAAATTATTTTTACTTGAAACTGTCAGACATACTGTACATTTCTTCAGCCTCAGCAAATCACATTTCCTTTTCCTCACAACATACGCTTGGCTTCAATCCAAATATACTTTAGCTCTGCTGCTGTGATGTATCTTACACATAGGTTGTACTACAGCTACGCAGATGTAAAAAGATATGACCATAACATGGCAGACAGATTTAAAATAATATTCACAAAATTACCAACATGAAAGTTCATAACAACACTTATTTTATCAGAAATGCGGAATTTGACATTTACCTGCTGGCCAGACATAGAGTCACTATCATTTCCTGTTGAGTAGCGTCAGAAAGTTGTTGTTTTTGTGTGCTAATAAGCTCACTTAACGGTACTCTACTGAAACCTCCCAAACAATCTTGGTACAAAGAGGAGGTGTGAGTGAGTATATGATTTCAGACCCAGCCTCAGTGTCTTAAACATGACGCTTATAGCATAAAGCCTAGTTTATGTTAGTCTAAGCTATAGCAGCAGTTTAATTTAGCTTAGTGGAAGGAATGAAAAAAACAGCCTGGCCCTCTTCAAAGTCCACCCAGAGTGTTGTAAAATTGCACAGTACGCAAATATATCTTTTAATTGTAACTTTTAAATCTAAGTTTGTGTTTTAATTAAATCAACAAGTGATATAATAAAGATGATTATGCTTATCTAAACTGCAAAACTCCTGCCTGCAGTTTTACCACACAGACAAAAAAATAGATGTTTTTTTCTCACCTAACTGTTGACAATAACACAAATAGACTTGTTGCTCTGACTGCCTTGTCTTGAAAATATATAATGCGCTGTGGCTAACAAAACACTGATTAAACTTATCTAAGTAGCTAAAGGCAGATGAAAGCTGAACGGTGTTGTCAGAGATCTACATACTCTCTTCAATGCTGCACATTTTTAGATGTTTTGTACACAGATTTGTGTCTGCCTGTGCATAAGTTCATGTGTGTGCTGTCAGCTGCCCCGGCCCAGCCTCCCCTGCTGGCTCCCTCAGAGCAGCTCGGCTCGGGCCGGTGGCTTCAACCTGCAGGCAGCCACAGGACAGCCCGAGTGGAGCTGTCTGCCACTCCTGTGCTTCATTAGGAAACAAAATATAAGGTTTCCACTCCATTAGGAATGACTTTAGGAGTGAAAGCACATAAGACGCCGACTCACCTCATCAACAATGCATTGCAATAACGGCTGAGGATGAATGAGAGTGAGCAGAGGAGGGGGAGAGAGAAAACAGCATTAGCCTGTATACAATGTCTTTACAGCAGAGTGGAAGGCAGAGAAGAATCATTAATGCAATAAAATGTGGTCAGATTAATCAAATGCCTCAAACTCTTGTGAAAATATTACGGGGGGGGGGAATTTTCTATTACATCTAATGGTATCTAATGTAATACTGGCAGTTAAAGGCTTGGGCATCTATTTATTGTGAAACACAATTTAGAAAGTTTAAAGGGAGGCAGTGAAGCATGCGTGCAGCATAGCCGACAGGAAGAGAGGCAGAGATATTTTCCTGCTATTTTCTTTCCACCAACTCATAAAGCTTACCATTAAAGATTGGAGGTCTGAGTTGTTCCTTTTTTGGGAGGGGATACACAATGGGAATGGCGATGTGTAATTAGCATGTCATAATCAAAATGACCCACTCGGACACTTTATGATCAGCAAGACAAAATTACTGCACCACTGGTGGCAATCTGTGGGCATGTGCTAAGACCATTAACATAATGAAAATACACAAATGTTAATAGCCCTCCTCCTCAAACACACATGGACGAGGAGTTGCAGCTAAATGTTAATTTCACAGAGCATTTTCACTAACCTGCAGGTTGTGGGGAAATGCAGCGATGAAAAAAAACAATCTTTTTGTAAATGGCTTGGAAGACAAAAAAAAAAAAAAAAGTCCCCTTGTCTCTTAAAACAATCGGTGGAAAGTATCATTCCCTTGCCGCACATCTCCAGTGAGAGACTCTATGGAAGATCTCATTTTCAATTAAAATCTCATTTGCTTGGAAGTTGAAATGAAATCATGTTGTGAATTAGCACATGAATTTACATACTGGGATGGCTGCCAGTGCAGGAAGACTAATTTACCTTAAAGATTGATTTATAAGAAATAAAGAAAAAAAAGATTTTTGTGGTGGCGTTGAAGCAATGATGCATAAGTGAGATCGAGGGAAACATTTACCAACATCCAGCAACAATAAAGAAGTGGTTTTTAAGATTTGAATAGTGAGGAAAATGCAAGTTTGCACAGTTGAAGAGCTTTTTCTAAAGACATACAAAGAGTACCCGGGAAAAAAAACAAAAACTTTTTGACTTAAAGAAAACTTTCACTTAATCCAACTGCAGGATTTTTCCTCCATGCTGTCAGGACATGCTGTCTTTTGTTTGCTGTTAATAGTTCATCGCATCACTGTCAAGCTCCTATTCTAAATCATTGATTTAAAGGTGTTAAATCACTACAAGATTCAAAGAGTGACAAAGAAACATCCAGAGTTTCTGTCACTCCTCAGCACTGAAGTATAGCATCCACTGAAGTGTTTTTCCTTGAAATGTGTTCATTTTTTAGAAATCCCACCTGCATTTCACACCCACAATTCACTCCTTCAATCAGCAATCCAATGGTTCAGATTGTCCAGTAAATTATTTCCTCATTTCACAGGGCCTTCTTTGACAAAGCGCTACAGCTGTTATCGATTCATTCTCTCAATTAAATAAAGCTTTGCTCTCTCCACTCCTTATAAATACCTAGAGACCCCCTATCCAACACAATATCCATTCTTCTTACACTGCTAACATTATCAGTCTGCATGCAAAATTAATCCCCCCACTTTCCCTGAAATAACTATAATTGCAAACTACACAGAGAGCGAAATTGGAGCGGGGTTTTAATATACATTTCCAGGTGTATTCTCCATTTGTTCAGGTCAATAACATTTTTCATTAAGATTTGTAATAAAAAAAAAAAGAGAAGTCTTGTCCCTTGCTCATTTCCTTTTTAAATCAGAGATGAATTCACTGCACACTTTGCAAACAGCCACACTTTCTCATTTAATTTGGTTTAAGACATCCAAATGAGATTAATGTTGGCTATCAGCAATAATACATTGTAATCTACATATTTATCAATGGAATGAGCCATGACTCACAATAGGTAAGGCGTATTAAGATGATTGCATGTTGATGCAACACTTTAACATAACAGAGAATCAATGTGTGGATGAAAATGGATAGCAACTGTAAGAGTGCAATTCTTGTCATTTTAGATATTTATTGAGTTATTTCTTTGATGTACTTATTATTTGAAGGGATGCCTTGAAAATTCCATTTCCCCCTTCAAAAGCAGCTCACTGTTATGTGAACAGTTATATTCTTTTGAGGAGGAATGAAGCATGGTGACGGACAGTGTGCAAGGACATTTGTGTACCTCCAAAGACATGCCAAGAAGAATAAGAGAAAAAGAAGAGAGATCCTTGTCTGGCTTGCTCGTCTTTATTGTTATCCTTCTGTTACTCCTGCAGGTAGGCAGAAATTCAGAGTGGCTTGGCCTCAGCTGTTCTAAGGGCAGCTCTCCGCTCGTCTGTGCTGGAATTATGGGCTAGCCTATTGCCCACGGCACAAAGATTTAGCCGTGACCCTGAACACAGTCTCCCCTAGAGGTTGACAAATTTTATCACCACATTTTACACAACTTTGCCCAGAAAAGTCTCTCACTCATAGCCAATCCAGCCCCACCAGCAGCTTCCCCTGACCTCAAATCTCATCCCAGACATAATGGGAAAATCAGACCTCTGTGAACAGAAAGCTGGGAGGATTCATGGGAAATAAGGACATGAACTTGAATGACAAGGGACAGTGAGTCACAACCTTTACTGCTGGAAATAAGACTCCAAGAAAGATTGACGTATGTTCATCAAATCATGCTAAGTTACAGAATAGAATAGTTGAGAAGTAATAACTGTGTAAAGTGAGTTTTCCCTTATTTGTGTTCCTTTTTTTGCACTACCTTTCAAGTGTACACATTTATTCTTTCAACAAAAATTAAGTTAATGTAAGCAAAAAAATAAATATCACTTTCTGCAATATATGGTCCAGAAAATGACCAGATTGTAAATAAGAGAAGGATTGTTTTAATGTATACAAAATAATGTGTTTTTTTATATTACATAAGAGGAAACAATTGTCTCTTTTTGGATGTCATTTTAGTCTTAGCCTTCGCTCAAAGCACAGAGTCCTACCCAAAGACAAGGAAGGAGAGGAAAAATGAGCTCACACAAGAGACGTAATAAATCAGAATATTCTTTGCTAGCGGCTGCATGCACATTAGACCCCATCTTCAAGATTTTCAGAGCAAACCATCGAGCAAAACTCCATTACCTCCTGACACAGAATGCAAATGAATCACAACATGGGGTGGCATGGAATTAAAGACCCTTCTCTAATCAATGACAAGCCAGGATGAAACCCTCTCTTCCATGGCTCTGCCATAGGCAAACTTCAGACTCTCTGAAATCACACACAGTAACATACACTTATGTGCACGTGTGCACACACTCAAACACAGACAGATCTGGCACATGTTCTCTGGCTCAGCTCCAGTTTGATTTTCAAAACTGCTAGTGAGGACATGAACATGAACCTGCCACTGCCTTTACATGTCTCTCCGTTTCAAATATAAAATGTGTTTGTGTGTCAGGTGGATGGTGCCGGACTCAGGCTGTGAGGTGAGGGGAAAAGCTGTCTCCATTCTGTAGCACTCTCTTCTGCTCAGACAGATGCACAGACCTGTGTAAATGACAGCCTAAGCCCGAGGATGTCTGTTGGCTGCCGCACGGCCTGCTACAGCCTGCAGGTGAAGTGTCTGTGGCGCCATATGGAGCGGGGAAAATTAACAACGAGAGGAAATTCGCCAGAACAGCGGGAGGCCTTGCTAGTCTCTCCTCCAAACAAAATTTAAAGACGTAGAGAAACAAGAGAGGGGGAGTGATAAAATTAATGGGGTTCAACATTTTAACACAACACCGACGGCAATGTTTGCACAGAAAAACAAGAATTCCCTTTACAGTTTAGTCACATTGCACTCCTGCATTATAAATCAGCATCTGGCTTAAGTAGTTTGACCTGTTCTATAAATGTACATTAACCCTGCTGGTGCTCCCTTGCAGGTTCTCAGCTGCTCCACAAGCCCGGCACAGTGGCTGTTAGTGCAGGTGAGCTGCCTTCGTCCCTGGTGGCTCCTTACACTCGCTGCCATCATAGCCGAGGAGCCCCCGTGGAGCCTCTCTTGGTTTGGGTCATTGATTACAAAGAGCCTCCTGGTTTTGTCTGACAGATGTGAATCCATGCTATTTAATTTGGAGAGTTACCCTCAAAGGGACCACCATTAGCTATCCAATCTGACCGCAAATAGTGTTCCATTAAGCAAAGAGTTTGAGAAGCTCCGATGGTGCATCTCCTGACAGCATGGAGGAAGTCTTGGCGTATTACATTGAATGTTAAATGCTTGGTTGTTTAAACAAAGGGGAGATCTTACTTTAAAAAACGTCTTTGTCTTAGAGACGCATACAGAGTCCCCTCAGCGGGATTCTTCAGGCATATTAGAGCTGAAACTGTCCTTGTTTAGTGTCTAAAGAGGGTGGGGTTGGTAGTTAAAATGTTAATAAGTGCAATTCAGTTTTAATTTAACAGCCCTCTGCATTCCTAATTACTCCACTAGCTGTGAATAAATGAGGAAGAGAGCTAATCTCTTGCCCTCCGCTTTCAACACAAAACACATTCTAACATTTCTGATAGTGAGCTAAAGACGACTGTGAGAAAAGTGATCTCAGCTCCTCATCTCTTCATGAAGAAAGCAGCATGGCTCAGCCAGTGATTTCAGCTATTATTTTCTCAGTAGGCGAAGGCCTCCACTCTTTGCTAGAGCTTTCGCAGATTTTGTTGATAAAGAAGGAAGACAAGTGTTAAAAGTGCAAGAAAGCAAGAAGATTCAAAGCAGAAGATATCATAAAAGGAACTGGCTGATCATGAAATTTCCCTTTTAAAACATTCAACAATAGAAGCATGCATCCCTGTACAGCCGTGGAATAGAAGTGTGCATAAATTACTTTATGTAATCATACAATGTAGATTAGCATGATAATGGTGGGTGTTAATAGATGCCAGGAAGCAGGGAGTGACAGCACTTTGAAATGAGACATGCTTGGGGCAGGCTCACACACACACACACACACACACACACACACACACAGCATCGGGGAATAGCCAGTGAGGCTCTCGTGCCATTACGACAAATGTGAGTGACGGGGAAGAAAGTCACATCTAGCCAGCTGCCTGAAGGCTGCTACAGTATTTCCACCAGTCTATAGGCTCCTTGTCTCTTGGGGAGCTCTATTAATTGTGAGCAAAATGGTCCACCATTAGATCTAATGCAGTGAGAGGTAAGAGGGTGTCTTATCCCGCCACAAGGCCAGATTCCCATGTTTGCTTGTGAGATTAGCCAAAATTGGAATTCTAATCATAAATCTTTATCTAAAACTAGTGTCACAATAAACCTTTTAATTTTAATGAGTATTCTTTACTGTAACAATAAAAGTGAAGAGAACATGGTAAAAAAAAAAAAAAACTGTTGGTGGAGAGTGAGATGTAAGTGAGGAGATCAGGTGGACTACAGCTTTTATCCCTAAAAAGTAGCAACCACCAGGCTTTGAAATCCGTTCTGCAGTCCACCAAAAACCCTCATTTCTAACAACACAGTATAGCCATTAGGTAATCAGACTAAATTTGGTCCCCCATGGAGACAAAAGAGGGATGAAAAGAAGACTGGGATAAACCTAAGAAAAGGTCAAGGCCACTTATTTAAAAAGCCTACTTGAACACAGTTGGTACATTCAACAAAAAAAATGACTATGACCTCTTCCTTTCATCCTTAAAAGCCAAAACAGATCACAAAGCCCTGAGGAGGTACAAGGTGGAGACATAATGACTAATAGATTTACAGAACAAGCTGGTGTGACCGCTCGTGTGGATTAATCCAGATCAGAATGGCTTTAAGAGAAGCACAGTTTGATCAACTCTGATCCAGCTTATCCACATGCTGCACCAATTTGTACTCATGCACAGTGAACCCTAACCTCTTCGCTGTGGAGTGTGAATGCAACTTGAGGATGTGACAAAAAAAAAAAACATTATGCCTATCTGAAGCTTAAGAGATTAACTTCTGTGGCAATTCAGTCAATAAAGCCGCTGAATGCTAATGCTGAACATTTCACAGAAATATGTGGGTTAGCTGCATGTGTGACTGCAAACAGCCCATTAGTTGTATTGTTTTAATTCCCTGTCAGCCCCCTTGCAAAAAGTCTGCAAGAAGTCAGTGTGAGCTGATGTATTTAAGTAAAATTCAACCGAAGCTAGTTGGCGGGGATGATGACGTTTATATCCTGAAACTTCTGCGTGAACAGTTTGATCTGTGTGCACATAATGAGGCCGATTCATACACTTTTCTGTTCGCCAGAATGTTCTATTTTTCTACTATATAGCTTTATAGCTTAGTCCACCATCTTGGATATCTTATAAACATTACTCTGATACTTCTGCTTCTTCTTTTAAAGTGATGTCCTTCTCTGCCCACCTCCCCCCTTTTGCCACATGGAACCTCTCTAATATGAAGGACATGGATGAAAGGGAAACTTTGAGAAATATTAGGGGAAAAAAACTGTGCTGACATTTTTTTTAGAAGTTGCCAGCCAGAGATAGAGATAGATACGACCAAAAAATAGTTGAGATAAATGCTACACAAAGCCTTAATATTCAGAATCAATACTATTTCTCTCTTATAATTCTAACTGAACTGCATCTTCCGTTACTGACCTCTATCATAGAAATGTTCTTACATGCTGTACATGCTCTCCTCTTGTTTGAACAATGACTGCGGCCTCCAGAGTCCAGCAGAGTGGAAAAAGCGTCTCCTGCTGAGGGAGCCGCCGCAGCTGACCTCCTGACAGCCCAGGCCGAGGAGAAAGCTACATTCATGATCAGATCAGGGGGTCAAATCACTGCACACATACTCTGAGGAGAGCTGAGTGAAAATTAATTAAAAAAGCTAGTGTGTGGTGAATGACAGGCTGCTTTTGTTGGGCATCTGCATTGAAGGCAAATGCAGGACGGTCCTGCGTCCCTGGTGCAGGCTAACCCCTTGTGGCCTCAGCCTTTGTCTCGCTGCCAAGCTTGTGCCTTATCAGCGTCAGCATATCAATGAAGCTGCTGTCTTGTTTGTGCAAATGGTAATTAATACATCTACATTGTTGTGGTTAAAAACAATCACAAGTTAGTCAAGAGTGATGTGGTTGAATGGAAACTGTTGGCTATGTAAAATGACTTTTGGGAGATTTGCAGGGTAAATGAAGAAATATCACTTGGAAGTTAGTAAAAAAAAAAGCAGACACACGATTCTTCACCCACAAACCATCTAAACATTCAGTTTAAAGGACAACCAAACAATAGCAGGGATAAATCTTTTACAGTCTGAAGTCTTCCCACAGTCGGCTGAAAAAAGAAGAGTGCAAAATAATTTAAGCAGGATGAAGCTCCAAGTTTTATGTGCTCCATCAACCCTATTCATGCGGGGAGTCAGCTTCTACATCCACCCCGTAAGACTTAGTGGCTTTTGTGGCTTGTTGCAGTTTAAAGGTACAACAGAAGAGTCAGGTAACAAGGGACAAAATAGACTTTCCATCTCTCAGTTTTAACTACCCACACTCCCTTTGGCTCAGCTCAATACATGTAGATTTCACACAAAAACAACACACACACACACACACACACACACACACACACACACACACACACACACACACACACACACACACACACACACACACACACACACACACACACACACACACACACACACACACACACACACACACTGTTCAGATTTGTGTTTTGTATTAGTATGTTTGGCTGCTCTTTGTTCGTGTGAAACTCTGTGAATTGTGCTCCTGCCTGTCTTGGCAAGTCGACTCATGAAAAAGAGATTTTTAATCTCTATGAGTTTCTTTCCTGGTTAGATGAAAAAAAATAAACACTGCGTTGTTCACATCTCATATTCAAATGCAATAGACATGGTGGTTTTCTGTCAAAGTGTCTGCTGAGCACATGTAACCCCCTTTTTCAGGTAAGTGTAACTGATAACTAATTTGACTGGTTATAAATTAAAGCTGGGCTAATATCAGAAACTCTAGGTACGACTATGGACCCTGAATTAGTCAAATGTAAGACTAAAAATGTAGAACTTTAAAGCTCTTAAATTATAAAGTAATTAATAAAGTTGAAAATTAAATGTACTTGGTGTCATGGTTTGGTTTTGTTCGGTATTTATTCCTGTTTTAGTTTTCATTATTTCCCTTGTGTTCTGTGTATCTATGTTCCTAGTGTGTTTTCCTGTATTCTTGTGTTCTTCTATGTTGCCTGTTAGTTTATTTCCTGTCTTGTGTTTTAAGTCTAGTCTTTAGTGTTTTAGTGTTTATTTTGTATATCTGGTTTTGGTGGTGTCAGTGTCAAGTTGTACTTTGTACTTGTCTTCAGTGTTCTGGTCTTGTGTCCTTTTGTTCCTTGTGTTTCCCGCCTTCCTGATTACCCTGATGTTCCTCACCTGTCTCGTTAGTCTCACCTGCGTCTGATTACCCCTTGTCTATTTAGTCTCTGTGTTTGCCTCAGTTTCTTGTCGGTTCATTGTATTGTCATGTCATTGTCAGTGTCTTTCATGTGTCGTCATCTCTGGTTGTTGCTTATCCCTGCTCCCTGTGTTTTCTCCGTCTTGGTTTTTGGATTTTGGTTTTGCTAAGTAAGTTTTTGTTTTATCTTTTTGTTAAATAAATCTTTAGTTATTTTCTTTTTTTTTTTTTGCAGAAAATAATTATTTATTTTAACAAAAAAGGCAAAAACAAAAACTTACTTAGAAAAACCAAAATCCAAAAACCAAGATGGAGAAAACACAGGGAGCAGGGATAAGCAACAACCAGAGATGACGACACACGAAAGACACTGACAATGACATGACAGGAAATAAACTAACAGGCAACATAGAAGAACACAAGAATACAGGAAAACACACTAGGAACATAGATACACAGAACACAAGGGAAATAATGAAAACTAAAACAGGAATAAATACCGAACAAAACCAAACCATGACACTTGGGTTGGTATGACAAAACATGAGAGGTTAAAATCTCTAGAAAAAAAAGACTTTATTGTGAGACCAATGCATTTTGGCTTGTAGCCTTCATCAGGGCTATCCTCAGGACAGAGAATAGGTTATTGTGTTGGTCTCACAATAGAGATATCTGAAGAAGTCTAGCTCGAGATTTGACCTCACTTGCCTCACTTTTTTTTATACTTTTCCAGGTACAACTGACAATGGGGAAAATAACACACTTTTGTACACGAAATATGACATTTGAAGAGGGCCTCCTCACTTCTGTCAAATTATGATGCATACTTTTTTTTTTTATTAAGGCAATGCCAGGCATGTTTTATTTCTATAGCACATTTTAACAACTAGGCAATTCAAAATGCTTCACACAAGACATAATAAGAAACACGAGAGATACATTTAAACATCACTCAAACTAACATATGACATTGAGCAATAATTTAATATTAAAATAACGACCTGACTACAAAGTCTTATCTTCCTTACAGACACAGGTTCACCATACTGGTCGTGCTTATTAGAATGAGTTTTGTTTAACAATCTACGCTAGAACATCTTCACAAGTATTGAGGCTCACACTTTGTTCCGTCTGTCGCACAAAAAGTCAAAGTTAAAGTGAAATATGACATTAAAGTAAAGTGAATCAATACTAAATTGAACGAAATTAAGTAAAAAAGAGACTGACCTCATGGGAAACAGTAGATAAAATGTAGATTAAAAAGGTAGATAAATGTAAAATCTTTAAGTCCTGTTTTAAAGAGTTTTAAAGAGTGTAGTGAGTCCCAGGTTGATGGAAACTAAAAGCTGCCTCACCCTGCTTGGTTCTGAATTAGGGAACAGAGAGTAAACCTGCATACGAGGACCTGAGGAGTCTGGATGCTTTGTAGTGACTACAACACCCGAAAGGTATATCTGACTAAGGCCATTTAGTGCTTTATACACTCGGAGCAGGATTTTATAATCTGTTGTTCAACTCACAAGAAGTCATTGTAGAGATCTAAGGACTGCTGGTATGTGTTCTACTTTCTTGGTGTTGGTGAGCACTCTGACAGCAGCGTCTGAATGAGCTGCAGCTTTTTGATGGATTTTCTTGTCAGACGTGTGAAAACATCATCACAATGTTTGATGCTGCTGAAAATGAATGTATGAACAGGTCTCTTTGTGTCCCCTTTTGACAAAAATCCTTGGGGAACACCATGTCAGCTTCATGTAGCATGGTTACAGACCCAGGAACGGACACGACTATGAGCAAGAATACAGCACTTGAGAAAACCACAGCAGGACACTCTCTTCAGGTGTCCCCCTTTGAATGGGCGATAATAACATCATTCAGGGGGTTGAGGACCCACCAGGGAAAGAGAGGGTGCTTGAGAAAGCAGAGACCAGGGCCTTGCATCGACCAGTACTTCTTACGAAGCAACCAGTCAAATAAGTTGATTGAAGCACAGCGACGGGACAAAAACAGAAGTTTGCGGAGCATCTGCACCTCTATCACTGAGGAGGATTATACAAGCACAGCAGTGCTGGTGGAGGAACCCACCCAACCACAGAGAGCTCCGGAGGAAAAGATCAAAGGGCACAGACCAGGTGTGAAGTTGCCCAAAGCTGCTGAAAAGAGTGAGTGGGAAACCACCAACAACGACCTGGACATCTTTCCCACGTCTGAGATGCAGCTCTCACGCCACTCTCAACATCAAGGCAAACCTCCTGAGTATACCACCCATTGGTACAATGGACAGTTTTCCATCACGTCCCATGTTTCATGATTCTAGCTAAGATTCAAAATTGGCAAAGTTCACAAAATAGTCCCTGTCTTGTAGTACGTTGTGAACCAATTCAGTACAGTGCCAGTCTCTGTTAAAGTAACATAATCTAGGAGGTGGAACTATTCAAACTTGACAGGAGAATGTGGAGGCACAGATGACAAAATGATTTTTCCCTGAGGCAAAATATACTGGATTAAAAAGTTGCATATTCTTCCTTCAAGTGAATTCTCCTGATCATATCTATGCATATCTCTGCATTCTCACATGAGTTCACTTGGGCTTTCTGATGTAAAAATACTTGGGAGATGGCAGAAGAAATGTTGGATAATAAACAAGTGAACTATTCAGCCAATGCCCTCACATATATAACTCAAGACGATTATTATTATTTTTTTTTTCAGTGTTTTGTGATGTTATAATGTGAAAGCACTTCATAACTCTCTTTTGAACCAGGCTGTAAACATGCAGTTTTTTTAAAATGGATATTTCAGTATGGGTTTTAATAGAGACAGTAGAAACAGTTTTGTACAGCAGACTACTTGCACAGAGGGAATATCAAGATAAACTGTGTAGCATGTGTAGATAATTTAACCAAGTTTACCTATTTAAAAATAATAAACCACAGATATATGTATTTTAATACAAAAATAAAAACAAAAAAAAGGAGACTTTTCCATTTTCAACTCAAGGCATACCACAGGGTCAAAATAGCCACGGTGAGCACTATATCTTCAGTCAAGTGACTCAATTACCACATTTGCTCTTTGTGCTGACCCCTCAATTAGTGTGAAACTGTAACAATCTGCCCACCAAATACAGTCATTCATCACCAACTGCCCAAACCACCAGCCAGCTTCTCAGAGGCAGCTTGCTGGAGAAGAGGGCAGGCAGAGGTCAAATTAGAGTGTAGCCTTTATAACTAACAGCCTTAATATCCTCTGTTCAACAGGATAAGCTTACCTGGGTCCCCAATCTTTACACATGCAGTGCAACAAGCCACTAGACATTAGGCTAACACGGAGGAGACATGACCCTGGGAACTGCATCTGGAGGTCTGGGGTTTAGGATCAGTCACTTTCTGAAGCCAACATGAAGGTTTAAGAATGTGAAGGTTAATAACTATATTTGCTCCTCACTCTCAAAGGTAATGCAAAAATTGTTTAAAAGGAGAGCAGTAAGTAAGGCTAATGTGCTGTGTAGAAGTAACTAAGGGAGCGATAGCATACATATCTAGATGAGAGCTAAGCGGGTGTTCGGTGGGTGTCTGTTCATCCACCAGCTTCTAGAAAATTCACTGTCATCACCAGAGGTAAACTCCTCTTGCCCCCCTCCTGCTGTGGTTAGGGTTGCAGGCTCGGTAAAAGCGAAGCACTGATGATTTAATTATGATACTGGTTCATTCAGTCACTGAGGTAAGGTTTCCAGTCAAGGGTGAACCAATAGGAGCCACGTTTGGTTTACATTTACAGGAGCACATGTTTAAGCCCCAACATATAACAATTAATCGCCCCAGAGGGTGTGGGGTCTCCAGGGCAAAATGTTCCAACCCAGGCATCCCTCTTGGCTCTGTGTAGGTAAGCCTGTCATTCTGGTCTCAGAGGACTAGTTTATTCATGATATATAACTATCCACTGTCCTGCTACCTGGTTCATCTCCTGCCCAGCAAAGTGAGTGAAGTACCCCACAAGGGAGATTCAGTTACTCAGAAAAATACTTCACAGGTTCCCAAATGACTGCTTTGATTAATGGCTGATGTCTGCAACACTTAAATGACAATAAACTTAACCCTGACACCCTTAGATCTAGCTTTAGTCTTCTTATGGAGCAACGTAAAAAATGGTCTCTTATTTCCAGAGCAAATCCCACCCTATGTAACTGTTCTGACTATAGCGTACTCTTTTCACTTTTCAGCTTGATGGCTTGTCTTGCCTTTAATCTAAAATCAATACCTTTAAAGCAAACATTGCGTTGCTTAATTAAACAAAAAGTGAGTTATCAATCTGTAGCCATTATGCACCAGGCCTTATGGTGTCTGACATTTAGTTGTGATTACACCAGAGCCTGTATACTGTCATTGAAGTCATTAGACTGCTGTCACCCCAACATGTTTTTCCTGCAGCCTCATTAACACTGCATTCATAAAGCTACCTGACTACTCTTACAATCTATAACTTGCAAGAGTGGTTACTCTCGCTATTAGCATCTTTATTGAGGAATAATTTTCAGCCCTCATATTAGTGAGGCAGCAATGTGAATTTGTCTGTCATCCCCATTAGCGCCCACAATAGGTTCGCTTCATGTTAATGTGCCTATTAACAAATGTTAGCGTGATCAATGCTAAACTACAAGGGCAGAGCAAACACTATCTGCTGGGCATACTTTTCAGTATCATTGTTATTTTGAGCTCGTTGAGCGAAAGTCAGCACATGGCTCTCAGCCCTGTTATGTCTAATTATAGCAATAGCTGTGTTAGCATGGCAAAGGACTTGTAGTGAATTTTCAGACCATTAGATACAGTTTGAGTTACGATTTCAAACATCAGAAAGTCATTGCATTCCCAATGTATATTTTTCTCCCAACAAGTTTAGCCTGTCAGAAGTTAATTTTGCAGACAACGCTGCATTGTTTGATATAACCCCCTACCTACCATCAATGATATGCTGATAAACAGACTGGCTTCCTTCGAATATATCAGATGGCTGACTTTCTTCTTGCAGGACTGCTATTGCTCTGAACATGTTTCTCTTGGTCCTACAGGAAACATGCAGACAGCAAAGCCACTTGAAATGGAGCTCAAGTGAGCCTGACCCTTGAAACAGTGCCTCAGTCACCTGCATCTTATTTACATTCAAGTCTGGGCCACAGTGAATGCTCTGACATCAACTATTCATGGTGCATTCTAAAGCACCCATCAGATGACAGTCGTAACCTCACTGACAGCAAGGATTTCTGTTACCAACACGTTCCAGCTCGACAACACCAGAGACAGAATCATATTTAAGTTAGTACTTTTTCGTTTTGGGTGGACACAGTGTCATTATTTTTGTGTAGCCTTTAGATGCAAGCTATGTGGTACTTAAGTAGCCAGTTCTACTGAAACCAATTCAGTTATCTCACACAAACTGGCTTAAGAGACAGACTGGGAAATTGTTCTTAAAGTGGAAGTGGGGTTTCAAAATTATTTACCTTAATTTGGAATTAATTACATTTTCAGCTGAAACTAGCTTGTAAACCGCATTTCTTTCATTGCTTTAATACACAGCCTGCAACAGTACATATTCTTTAGCAATCACTAGTACTCCCTTAGCAGTTTTTGTTGTTGTTGTTTTAATTAAAAAGAAAGATGTGTGAGTAAAAACAGGGTGCATTTGTGTGTATTCAAACTCTTCTGTTTCTCAAAGTAACTGCATGCGATCCTGTCTGACAGATACACAGAGAAAAAAGCCCAATAGACCACATTGCAGAATTATTTTCTGGGAAAGCAATCTAATGTAATATCCCCAATGACCTGCTCAACACAAATAACCCAGGCATAGCGGTCAGCCCGGTCGGGTTTTTACAGAAGTCACTGCATGTACATAAGGTGGAGCACAAAACAAATTATAAAGCAGGTAAATGGCCACAAGGCTTGTCCTCGCACACTGTGCTGAACACAGTGTCAAACACCAGCAACATCCTACACAAGAGAAACTCTGCGGAGGCTGCTGGAAGCTAAATGATATCACTTGTGTTAATAATCAATTCTGTGGGATTAGTTAAAAGTGGAAGACAAAACAGTAACAAATCAAGGGGCTTCTTCTCAAACAGCACCATAAAGACACAGCGCTGCAGAGTGTATAGATTTTCCACAGGGCTCAATTGTGTGAGAAGTTGTTGGGCTTGCATTATTGACTTTCTCAGTATGGTGGAACTGCTGGTTGTTAGGTGCCTTTCCTCAACTCTAATTATGGTGTCATAAACAGGAGAGACCATTAATGAAACCCACTCATGGCTCTAAAACCACAGATAGGATTTGGAGAGGAGAGGAGGGGTTTTTTAGAACAGTCATGGTATCAATCACAGCAAACTACTCCTCTGTTGAGCAACGAGCATGAGAGCTGGTCAATAAGTCAGACAGAGAGCCAACAGACTGTAATAGAGACACAACAGAGGATGGGAGACAGAGGTATTTGACCTGAGGCTGCCTGTCATCTTCTCGAGGCTGCAGCCGTGCATCATCGAGGGGAAAAAGTTAGTGTGCCATGTGCCTGTCTGCAAAAATCAATATCATGCAATAACGCTGCATACCTCTTATTTCATACAACAACATTAGTAGAACACAAAATCTAAGGTCTGCCTTTTAGATTCTATTTACAAAGCGCTGACCCAATAACCACCTTATATACATTTACTTTTAAAATAAGCGAGATGCAGCTAAAAAAAGATGATGTGATGCAACTAACAAAAGTGATGTGCAAAGCTCAAGGACAGATCACCACTTCTCAACATCAAAGCAGGTCACCTCAAGTTCAGCTGCTTTAATAGGAGGAAGATCAATACAACAGTTGCTGTACAATAGAACCATATTACCAGGTAGAAGGAGTTGACGGGCAATCTGATGAAAAATCTGTTTGATTAAAGCTGTTTCTCCACCTTTTGATAAAAGATGCCAAAACAGAATTTCAAATACACGAAACCTACCAGCAAGTCCCTTTCAGCTTTCTCCACACCACTCAACACTGTACAACAAACCATCCAAATGTGCTGATGGATGTTTTTTTTAGTTTGTAGTCAAACACCTCTGCTAAAAGCTTTTTACAAGAAAAGAGTTGTCGCTCTAATGGTTGTCGACACGCCACAACAAGTAAGCATTGTCAGTAATAAAAATATGTTCTTTCCACACATGAAGAGAGATAATACAGACAGCACTTTAACATTTTACACTATTCCATTACGACATTAACACAACTGACGCAATCTCAAGAGCATGATTTGTGAATAGTACGTCTTGCGGGAAGTGCACATGCTTTAGTTCTATACTTTAAGTACTGCTTTGTTGATTTTCTCTTTAATCTGATAAAAGGGTGGTTTAAGTGCCATCGAAACATTTTCTGGACAGACCAAGATGGCCGCTGCTGAACAATGGAACAGTTTGAATTTGCAATCATGACAGTGTTAAAGAAACATTGGTTTAAGTAAAATACAAATGGTCACATTTTACCAAAAACTTTAAAAGAGGGATGCATCAGATCAGAGGGATCAGTCAAACATCTGAATCATCCAGTGGACAAACTCTTTTTTGTTTTCATTGTGAGTCTTTCATCAACTTTTGAAAAAATATCGTTGGGACATTTTAAGAGGAGGGACTAATGAAATACAATTTAAATACCTAAAAACTCATTGTCTTTTTGAAAAACAGAAACTAAGAACATGAGTATCCCAACATCACACAAAATGTTGAGCAGTTTAGGTTGTCTTATTAGTTTCAGCTTTTTGACACGCTCTGTTGATAATACAAAATAAAATGAGAGGTTTGGAGACTATTTTGCATTGAGGAATTATTCTGGTAAGGCCAGGTAATAGTTGTTTTCTAAATTGTACTGAAATGAGGAGGACATGTGATGAAAACATTTGAAAGGTCATTAAGGTGTTTGTAGTTGAACCTGCTTCACTGATGACACATAGCACGTCTACATATATTTACAATATGATGGCTGATGTAAAGCCTTTTTGATGCCAGAATTGAGGAGCAATAAAATGTAATAACTACATGTTTTATGATTGACTTTAAGACGGCGTCGCAACAGCCGAAGCAATTTCATTCGGCCTGTAAAAACAGAGTCCAACGAGAGGAAAAGGCAGAGTCATGGATGAGTGCAGAGGAAAGAAAGAGAACATTGATAGCCCTCCAAAGACCAAACCAGACACAAGCACTGTATGACTTAACTAGACAAATCTATTTCAGACACATATTAGATAAATATTTATACACCATAAACTGTATCAATAAATCCCTTGGGGAGGGGAAGCTATTCCACAACATGTCAATAACTGATTTCACCAGCAGATAATCATTTTTCTCTCAATGGCAGAGCTTGATATGACGTCGATACTTGCTGTCAGAGTTCATTTTGGCTGGAGCAGTTAGAAAGGGTGTCGCTGAGAGGATTTGGCACCCTTCTATTCAGGTCTATCGATTGGAGGGCAGTGTTAGTGAGGGGGTGGGGGTTGAAGAGCTATCTGTCATGTCTTATGTCTAATGTTGTGTGCTGGAGGGAGTCTATGTGCAGTGTGAGAGGTCTGCCGCTCCACCTGACCGCAGTGTTTCAGAGGGACATGGAAGAATTAGACCTCTTAATTGTGAGACTTGGGGGGGAGGGGGGAGGGGGGGGGGGGGGGGGGGGTGTCTGAAATGGCAATTGGAGAATAGCGCAGTGATACGATGAACATATACAATCAGTCAGGATAAAGATCTCACCCTCGGCGGCATAAAAGGGGGAAGTGAGCAGCTCTCAGGGAAAATCAATAAGGAACCGCTCATTTTGGAGGGACATGTGTGTCACAGTCAATAGGAGTTAATAGGCTGGGTTGTTCAGTGAAGACAGGCGGCTTGGGAGAGCAGCCCACTCTGACAGCTTAATACATACTGAATGGCAAGCTGGCTGCATGTAACAGTCACTGTGGACACATCAAGTGTGCGAATGGAACCTGATGGGTGCAGGCGAAAGTTAATTATAGAATAGAGCTGAAGGTCTTACACACAGAAGTGCAGAATTACCCATCCAGTAATCAGTAAAGACACACGCAGCTGACCCACAAAAACACCACACAGTTATTCTCTGTTATTAACAATGACCATAATCGACATGATGAAATAAATGTTGTCTAAATCTGCAGTTCTCATGTATTAAACATGTGGACCAAAGTCTCAGTGACTTCACCCAATGCTTTCTGAAGAGTTATTTTTCAACCTAACGATGGCAGTCACCATGTTCTCAATCTAACTTCTCATCAATCTCAGAAAGAGCCAAGAGGTGGAGCTGAGTTAAACCTCCATCTAAAAAAAAGCGTCCACCTGTCTGTCAACACAGCCACATCTCTAATAATGAAGACGTATGAATAACTGTGTTCCATATATGCTAATGCAAAACAAACAACTGTGAGTGTGCACAAAAGAAATGTGAAGACGCTGAAGTTTAACGGCAAAAAAACAGTTTGACTTTGAGTGGAGTTATAAAAAAGAAGACATCCCTTTACAATGTGTACCAAAAATAAACGAGCTATTGATCCAACTTATTTTACAAATCAGGCTGTAAACGCACATATATATATATGCTATACAATTTTGTATAGGATCCGAAGGAAATTCACTACTTTTGCATGCATCCTCAAGTGGTCACTCGAGGAACTGTAGCTTTTTGCACTCCAGAGTCAGAATCAGCTTTACTGGCACATAAATACTGACATTCAAGGAAATTAAGTTCAATAAACTGTGTTTGTATGAAGTTTAACAGAGCGGCACACTGGTTTAATTTCTCTACACGGGAGGTTTACTTGGTTGTGACATGTCAACTGTGCATCAAACACACGGCCTGCATCACACTTAGAGGACTCAACTCAAACAACTCATTGAGGATGAGATGCTTTTGTTCACACACAGGGAAACAAAGGCAGCTGTTAACAGTTAAACACTAACTCAAGGGCTTCTCTGCAGCATCCCTTCCCTGCTCTAATTAATCAGCCTTGTACAAACAAGCTCATCACAGGTTAATTGGCTCAGAGGATGGGTGAGGGACCTTGTGTCAAACCAAACAGAAGTACATTTTTTCCCACAGTTTTGTCTCATATTTAACCTTAATTTGAGTGAGATCCAGCTCAGCTAAACACAGAGAAATGGCTAAAAATAACTCAATTAATTGGGGTCTGCAGGTCATGCTGTTTGGATCCGTAAAGCAGGATTCTTCTCTTAATTAGTACCCATTAAGACCTAATTTGGATTGTTATCATCTCTTAATTTTATCCAGCTAATTAATAATTAATTACAATTTCAGTCCATGGCAAAGTTTAAATTATCAGATACATTTGTATTGTATGTGACAGGAAGAAACTGCAAGTCATGGATTTATTTTAATTAAAAAAAACTTTAGAAGCTAGTTTATGTAACACTTGTAAGTTTTAAACTAGTGTCTTGTAAATGTTGTCTGCAGGAAATATCATCACACTTTCGTTATATATATTATTAAATATCAAAGTATGTGTGTCCCTTTCAGCAATGCCAAGACACAGACGGAGCAGGAAAGGTGAGGCTGTAGAATTGTACAGAGAAAAAGCGAAAAGAGCAGCAAAAGGGCCTTGGCTCCAATTGACATTTCAATAAGTGGAACAGAGCATTAGCTATCCATTCCCAACTTTTCTGAAACAATTATTGAGATGGTACCTCCGGGCGATGTATGTTCCTGTTCCCCGGAGTCCTGCTGGCTCAAACAGTAATTGACTAAATTGTAGAACACATCGGGGCCATTTACAAATTTGCCAAAAATGAATCGTTTAAAAATGAAATGAGGGTGACTCTCAAATTAGCAAGGAGTATGATTGAGATGTGGCTCTGGGAATTAAGAAACATGATTTAGAGCTCTGCAGAAAGGAGCATCTGTGAATAGTCCAGTGTTACTCACCAGCCTGCTCTGACTCGTATTTAAATATCACTGTGCCTTAACACACGCTCACTAAAACACCACAGTCATATTTAAATCTCTGAAGGAAGATAGATAGATAGATAGATAGATAGATAGATAGATAGATAGATAGATAGATAGATAGATAGATAGATAGATAGATAGATAGATAGATAGATAGATAGATAGATAGATAGATAGATAGATAGATAGATAGATAGATAGATAGATAGATAGATAGATAGATAGATAGATAGATAGATAGATAGATAGATAGATCATTATTTTTGAATGTTAAATCATGTGACACAAATCTTTACACATTGTGCTTGAACATGTTTGGGAAAGTGATCTTAGCTACATTCTACAAGGTGTACTAATTTCTGAGAAACATTGAGTTTTCAGGGGCCTGACAGCTTTGATTGATTGTTGTTCAGACACTGTGTTGATTGTTGCCTGTTGTTTCGTTCCTGTGGCTCCCAGCAGCTACTGCTTTCATCTCACCCGGGCTAAACTCCTCCAACCACTGATGAGTAATTACTAAGTTCATTAGCCACGCTACTGGTCTGAAGATTTATTAAAACAAGATTTGTCATTAAGTCTCTCCGCTGCTCCTGAACATCCTGACAGGATTTGGCACTTACAAAGGCAGTTATAAGTTAAATCTGTTTTTTTACAGGTAAAAAAAGCTTTAATAAGATGGCAAATTAGGGGACTTGGAAAAAAGTAAAAATTAAACAGAAAATTCAATAATGACACTTAATGGTTTAAACCATTAGCCAGAATACAAATGTTACCTGTACTAGTCTGCACAACATTTAATTTGAACATTTATCACCAGAACATACAAACATAGCTTCAACAAAATTTGGCATCAAGAAAGTTTACTGTTGCAGATGTTTTGGTAATCTTTTTTTAACATTTGTTTTAGAGGTTATAATCTAAAAAAGTTAATTCATATTATAGTGATGATTATCTTTATAGTTTTCTTCAAATGTTTTGAAAAGCCAGGATATATCTTAACAGTGGCTGGATAAATGTTAAGATTATTATTCATTTAAGTCAAAGCAGTAGGACCAATGTAGATATTAAGTGCCCTCTGATATTGATCTCAGAGTGAAAATATTGAAGAGAAAACGACAAAGAGCCCAGATTCAGGGTCCACACATTATTATTTGTTTAACCTAAATTGAAATAACACATGTTAAACAACTGTTGTTGTATTTACTCTGGTTATGGTTCATACATGTCTTTTTCAGGTCTTTAAGTGTCAGACCCATCATTCTTGGTCTGGACAGCAGGATAAAAATAATTTGTGGGATCTGAGGCCCTCTCCTACTCAAAACTGTGGGATATCTCAAGATCAAAACAAACATTGAATATGTGATCTAATTATATTTTAAACTCATTTTATTCTCTTAAACATTTTCAAATCAATTTTATGATTTGATCAAATCCATTATGGGTAGGTGCAGCAGACTGAAAAGACTGAAGATGTTTAGAGCTCCTCTTAGTGACTGAAATTACAACTAAATTAAATTATTTATGTCATGACATTTGTTTTTATTTTAAACAATATAATACCTCCTCTTTATAAAAAATAAAGTGTATTTCGTATGCTATGATTTGGAGTGTAGGGTCCACAATGCCCCCCATCAGTCCCACCTCTTTTTAAAACCGAGCATCAAAAATCGTTAAATTCTCAAAAAAAAAAAAAAAAAAAAAAAAAAAAGAATAAAAGCAGAAAACACCTCTGTTGAGACAAAATACACAAACCTTCTCTCCGCAAGAGACTTCTCCTCCGTGGCTAGTGTGACGTGAAAAAGCCACAAGCTATCTTAGTGCAATGTCAAAGTAATTTTTCTATAATAGGAAAATTGTTACTTATTGATCTGCACTTTGTAAAGCCTTCAAGCCATGCTCCAATCACTACAGCTGTCAAAAGCATGAAAATACACCCTGCTCCTTTGCAATTTGTTGGCATACAGATTCCCATTACTGGCACATTTCCAGTTTTAATTACGTTCAACGTAACATCATCTTGCTCAAAAGAGTCTCGAGCAGGCCGTCTGTGTCCCACTGGAGGACAGCGGGTGGTAAGAGTGATAGGCAGAGTGAGGAGATATCGTGCTTTGCCCGTCTAGAGCTCATGTTGAATCCCTGCACCACTGAGTCCGGCCATTAGGCAGCATGATGGGCTTTTCTTTTCCACACCATTTCCCATGGTCAAAATAGCATAAAAACACTATTTGGGTTCAATAGCAAAGACTTCAACTGAATAATCACAAGGGTGAAACTGTAACTATTACAGAGGCACCTCTGGGATAACCATACATAACAGGGGTGTCAAAAACAGTGTAGGTTTTCTGGAGGGCAAAGTGTTTAAAGTGTACGCTGTTGGCTCTTGCTCCAACATCTGCTTTTAATTACTCAATTAGTGCAATCATTTAGTCTCCTTGACATTCATCCAAATGGCAAATCATAGCCGGAAGTTGTTCTGTTTAAACAGAGCGTTAAGAGGAGTCATGAAAAATGCATGTACGATATTGTATATGGATACTTAACTAATTGAACCAATTAAAGGGAGTTAACTGGTTTTTAGTGGGAGCAGCGCTGGCGTCGCCCTGTGGGGGGAAGCTTTGACACTTCTGATCTACAGCCTCCCCTCTCCCTATTCACAGACCCGGGGCCTCAGGTCATATTTCAGCAGACAAAAGGTCTCTGACTTCAGTCATACTGCTACAATGAACTAGATATTTGAAAGACATGCAGATTGAAGGCTGTGATGAAGACACAATATTGGAAAAATATGCAATGTGCGACAACATTGTTCTAAATTGCATTAATGTTATAGTGTAATGTAAGCACAACAATCAAACAGTCGATTCATTTTCACTACCAATTTTATGTCTATCTGCTGTAACACTGTATCTTTGTTTGCAAATTTTTCCCTTTTGTCCCAAAAGAAATGAAAAAAAAACTGTTTTTCCTTAGCACACAATTTAATAAATTTTTGTGTTATCTCACTGCATAAAAAAATGGCTTTTCTATTATATCTAAATCTCTATCCAATTTTGTGAAAGATAAACAAGCTGATTAAAAAAGCATTGCTTATTAACATACATGTATTCTTATTTATTCATATTAATTTGGACTTTTGCAATCATTTGATATGTCAATAATGATCACCTGCACAGCACTACTAGGAAGTCAGTGCCATACCAAGTCACTGTAATGTTCACAATCTTACTTGTAAATAGCATAGTGAGACCTCTCTCTCTCTCTCTCTCTCTCTCTCTCTCTCTCTCTGTCAGACGTCCATATATTTCAGCAGACTTTCAAACCATCAAACTGAGTGTTTAATGATTATCGTCCCGGTTTAAGATCCGCTATCCTTCTTCCACCCCAATTTAAACCATTGCAATCCCCACCACCACAAAAAAAGACTGATAGTACCCCTGCGGTGTTGATTTCCTGCATGCTATGGATGCATAAATAAACATAGGCATAAATACACAGAGGACACTGACTGGGACTCGCTGGCCAAGTGGGGCAGCTGTTATTAAAAGGGCTATTTATCACTGTCAGCCCTCTCAGGTTCCATCCCTCTCTGCCCTCCAGCGATGTCACTAGGCCGTACAGGAACAATGTGGCTCATCCAACTGAACCTACCCCCTCTTCCATACAGTGCATACGCAAAAGCACGCTTCCTGTCACAGATACACAAACACAGAGTGAATATGTACAGTTTTGCCTATTTCGAGCATAAACTGGAATCGTCCAATCGTTTTCATGACTCAGCTGACACAAACAAAAAAAAACAAGACTCTCGCTCCTTTCGATTTCTATCAAATGTACAACACAGCTTACACTGCACACACCGTTCATTTTTCGCTCTGTTACTTTATTGATCGTGGCCACAATTATCCACTTTTCTGAAGCACTGCATTAAGTGAATTCCCCCTTTGTTGGACAATAAGTACAGAAGGTTGGCTAAGTTATACTATCCCTCAGCCTAAGGGGACAGTCTACTTCTCCAACACCCTCATCATCATTAGCAAGCCCAGATAAAAACACACCTCAATTAGCCCTCCTCAGCTGGGTGAGCCACATCGAGGGAGACAGACGCTTACAACTGACCCCCGCTATAACTTCCCTCACAGCAACTCTTGCTATGTTCAAATTGACCAACGAAGACTACACTTGTGAACAATCCTGACTGCGTAAAGTGTCAGCAGTTAAAGGGAGTCTTTAATTCAATGAAAAACTTCATTTTTTTAGTCTGTCTTTCAGGTAAAGTACAAAATAGTTTATATAAATGATCCATAAGTACATTGCTACGCCTTGCATTAAGAACGATTCTCCATCAGCATGTTATGTTATACAAAAACAGTCAGCAACGCATGAGCCTATAGCACAAACAGATAGAATTCTACTTTCATTGGCTTAAATCTACTGGAACTCTTTGGTGTCCATTTTGGTTCCACCTGTGGACAAAGCAGTACCTTGTGTCTCTTTGCTGATCTTGTCATGTGCATGTGTGAGTAAAAAAAAGTACTTTGAGTTTGCATACTGTAAATCCTTTTGTCTGATATTTTCTAGGAATGCAACCATTGTAGATTTTGATGGTGTTCTTTTCTTCTGAGATTGCCTATTGTGTGTAATTTTCCAATAAATATAAATTGTCAAATCAGTTGATTAAATTCAGCAAATGATGCAACACACATTGAAATTGACCCTCATACACCTTCTCTAAGCCATGAGCACAAATTTGAAGTTTGATGATGAACCTTGTAAGACTCATACAAGTTCTGTTTATTGGGCTCATGAAGATTTAGAAGTGTCACAGGTCACTATAGAAAAGCCAGAGGATGGGGATCTGTCCGCATCTTTGCTGAGGACTCAGCTGATATGTTGATAACTGCCAACTGAGTTTGTTTGATTTTAGAATCTGAGGGTGAATAACAGTAAATGTAATGCTTGTTGCACGTGTGAGGACCCGTCACTGGCTCTGTTGTGTGCTTACTTTAAAGTCGGAAATGTGCATGTCATCTTTTTATTCCACCGATTGTTTCAAATTGGAAAACCTTTCCAATGTTGCAGGGTATGTGTATGTGCACGCTTGCATCCTTAAACGTATAGGTCTGTTTGCGAGTAGGGGATGTTGCACGTTGGCACATACAGTATATTATTGTCCTCTATTTGAGAGTGTCATCATTGGAAAGATGAGCACCTTCATAGCAAATGTCACAAAAAAAATTCTTGGCACCACCATTGGATGTCACTTTGTAAGTTGTTGTTGTAGATGATCTGCCCCCTCTGTTGAGTGTAAAAGCCTTTACGATTAATTAACCGTGATGTTTCAAACTACGGTTATTAATGTAGCCGGTTCACTGCAACATGCCTAATATCGACCTGCTGGTGGGTTCAGGCATTAAAAGCAATCATTTATAGATAATCCATCTTCACAATGGCAGTCTGATTCCCTATCTGTAGGTTATATACAGGCACCAGTTATCATTTTAGTGTGTTTAATTTCATTACCAGCTGAAAAATCCTCACAGGAGCTTTAATATGCATACCAAGTTTAGTGACAAAATAGACGGTTTCAATTACTTTCTTTTTTTAAAGGAGCTATAATGCATCATCACTAATCTCAAATAGCTCTCATTTCTTTTATGTTTATGAAACTACAAAATGTAGACTGTTAAGGTCTTTGCCTATTTTTAAAGCATCAACCAGCTTTATATGCACAACTCCCTCCTTCCTTCATCCAAGTATTAGCAGTCCAAATCACCTATAAACCTCTCACACAGCAATCCACTCACGATTAATGAAGTGCTTACTTAACCAATTTAAACCTTTAATTCCTATTAATTCAACATAATAGCCACCCTCTCTGCCAGAATTAACAACAGCGGAGCAGAAACTCCCAATTCTCTGCAGGACACGAAGAGTCAAGCCAGCAAATTCCACATCCTTTGATAAATATGTAACAGTATGTATATCACCGTTAAAATGCATAACCCTCGTGTAAGACCCCTATCAAGTCTGCTTTACACCTGTATTCCATTTCTCTCTCAATCAGCAGCTTTTCTCAGACACCGGCCTCCCATGAGGAGCAGAAACCATTACAAGGGACTGCAGCTCATTTGCAAAAAGATTGGAGATCACGCTGCATCAAAAAGTATGTGAAGCATTTCTTCCAACCAAATTGATTTATTCCATTTCTATGTTTGTATGCAGCATCAGTATCAGTGTGTTTAATGTAAATCCCCAGTCAAGCATTGAGTTGCTGCATAGGTTGCTGCTTATTGTGCAAGTAAGAAGCAGAGCAATCAAATCACATAAAGGGGTCTGTTCTGCAGCAAAAAGAAGGTACGTGCTATATTTTTATGTAGAATATTTTGTCTTGAAGTGCACAATAAAACCCATATGAAATGTAATAAATTATATGAATCAAACAAAGCCATGCGTTATGGCCTTTTTCAGATCCACTGACGCCGCTTGTTTAAGCTACAAAGACATTAGCCCTCTCTTTGGTGAAATAAAAAGGCACATGTAAATAAATATATATTTCAGAATATTTCAATTTTGACTTGGGAAAAACAGATCAAGCAGAGCCCGTGGCTAGAGGAGCCTGACTGCATGCTGGTGGGGGGTAAAAGACAGCCTGGGGGGTGTGGAGGGCGTCTGTTTTTTAATGAGCTGAAACTTTAAATACTGCATAATATATAATAAAAATGGATAGTTCATTTAACTCTCCGGATAAGTCGTGGAAAAACTATTAAAATCCATTACTCTCCTAATGTCAACAGAGTAGGCATTAAGTATGAATGAAGTGAACAGGGTAGCACATCATTGGTAAGAAAGAAAAACAAAACAATAATCAACTTGAACTGAAAAAAAGGCGTTTGTGCATAAAGTTAAGTGCTCAAGCTGAAGGGCATTTTCTAAGAGAATAAAGGCAACAACCATGAAACACTATAGTATTTTGGAACAACTCTTAAAAGAATACAAAATAAGCATGTTTATCTTGCTTTAAAAAATGAAGGAACGTTGACGTGTCCAACATTGTTTTAGCGCAACAGAGTCCAGTTGTCATCTGGGAGTGGTCATCAACTAGAGAAGCGAAAATGCATGATTGACAGTTATTTCAGCCACCCACTGGCTGCAGCTTTGGCAACACTGATTGGCACAGCAGGCAAAGTTTTTCAATGCTCCCCCTTTCACCCACACACACACAAACACACACACACACACACACACACACACACACACACACACACACACACACACACACACACACACACACACACACACACACACACACACACGTCATGAAGAATAGAAGGAAGGGGGAGTGTGAAGAAAGAATTATGGTTCCTCCATCATCCCTTGGGTGAAGAAATACACTGTAATAGATTTTTAATGGTTTCAGTAGGATCCACCAAAGGAAAGAAAAGGTTACTGATCCCTTTGATAATTAGAAGAGGTCAGCAGTTATAAAATACTGTAAAACATCTTTTAGCAAAGCAAAACTGTTGACGCTTGTGAAGCAATACAGAGCTGATAAAAGTGTGCATGTGCCTTCCAGTACAGGTTTGCACAGTTGAAATGTAATAAGCTACATGTTTCAGCTGTCACTTATTATTCAGAGAGCCATTTCACAGTGAACGTAGCCACAATGTTGGCTGACACCTCTGCATTGAGAAGTAATTCCAGTGTGATCCTAAAGTGATCTGAGTGATGGCTCTGGTCCCCCCGCTGCTCATGCAGTAAGCAGGGAGACGGTGCTGGTGGCCGATCCAGAGGCTCAATAATGATAACCTCGCCAGCATTAGCTGCAGGGGTTGTTCACACAATAATTGTTTCTGCCAAGCTATATATCTACACGACAGAGAAAAAAGCTGCTGTGGCTTTCCCCCTTTAAATAATTGATTTTAAAAATCGGCTACATCAACTATTTCAAGAGGATGCAGATAGTCTATGCTTTTTGCTTTTCTTTTTTTTGCACTGATGAACCTGAGAACTTATGAGCAAATTAGAAGATAATTACAAGTCTCTGCAAGTTGATTAGCAATTTCACTGTTGAACATTTACAATTTACGGCAACAATACACTCAATTTCAGCACTTGTTTTGCTTTACTTACCTAAATTCTAAACAGTACAAGTATTTAAAGATTTCACCTTGACAAAACTTATTACCAGCGTCAGCATGCAATTAAACTTCTTAAACAGCCATTCATTCTTTGTTCATTACCACATTAGATGTGTATCAGGTAATTTAGACACTTCAATACAGGACAGGACTACAGGAGCTATTAAAGACATCAATCTGGCATTAAATCCTGATGTATTTACTTAATTTACAGCAGCTCGTTTGCAGTGTGGATACTCTAGACCTGCACAGGCAGTGACTGAAGTCTCACATGTGTAATGCTAAGCCTGTGCCCCAGCTGAAGGGACGCCCTCCCCTGCAGTTTAGAGTGACTCAAAGGTGAAGCCCTGAAAATGAATACAATGTACTCACATGCTCCACAGTTTAGATTTCACTGACTCACATCATCCTGTAATAGCCGCACACAAAGCTGCAGTCAGTCGTGAACCCCATGCAATTGTGTGTGTCTGTATGTAGCGGTATCAATGCAGCTCATGGGTCAAAGGGTCAATGAGTAATTAAGACATGGTTGCCTGAGCATTCCCCATGCACACTTTCAGTCCCGATGAAAGGAGGGGGATTTAAGTGCAGCCTGATACCACAGATCCGATTTCCATAAGTGTGTCTAACTGTTCCTTGTTCAAGGCAATTAGTATGATTAACAAACTGTGTGGTGTCATCGGGTTCTGGAAGAGGACTTAACACATGAATTCTGCATCAGGTTGAGACATGTTGCACACCACAAAGGTTATACTTTACTGCACATAAAACCATGCACCGTTCTTTACATTTTTTAAAGGTTTTTTGTAAATTATGGAGCAAACAGAACATTTCAGACCTCTATTTAAGGTGTTGTTTAGTAATCAGTAACGTTACTGAGGACAAAGCTGATCACCATGTTTTTGTATAAATCAAAAGATACAACTGTTTTGGGAGGATATGTGTACTGTTGAGCTGCAGATTCTCAATTTAACGTCATTTTATTTGGCTGATCTGTGATGGGAAAGAACAACAGGACATTGTGAACACCTCCTTAACATTTTAACAGTAAAAGAAAACGACAATCACTAAGAGGTTCAGAAAACACTGATTATCGTTATGAGGGGGGAATTGTACATTACACTACATTTACTCACAGCTCAAATGTTATTTACTTCCCTTCTGTCTTCTTTGACAGTCATGCTGTAAAATAAATAAAAAAAATCCATAAAATGTGACGATTTTGTTTGGAAGTTGTACATTTCATTACACCTGGCAACAAAGTGTTAAAAATACTCTTAATAAATGATTCAATCAATTCAAGATTTTATTTGTCACATGCTCATACATATGTGCAGTGAAATGTAAATAAAAGTAAACATAACTTTGGGAGGAAGAGGTGATGGTCATGCTAACCTAGTGTATGCAGGGGGTTAGGACGGAGTTCTCTTTGAAACGCTGTTTAACACCACCAAGTGAAGCACCATTTTTACAAAACAAGATCGTCATGAAAAGGCTGTACATCATGAAGAGCATGTAAACCGATATCATAGCCTTCAAGTGCAAAGAAGGTCAAAAGGTGCATTGATTTACATGTACAACAAGAAATTATTTGTTGGCTTTCATTGTTGCTAAAAATGAAGAGGCCAAGGCCAGAAAATTGAGGTCGCTGATAAATGCTATTAGCAGGAGATGCTGAGGGGTGAAGAAATCAATATGGCAGTTTGTCAAGCTGACTCTCAGAGAGAGCATGACTGCAGCAGTCGTGAGCGTGCCCTGTCAGCACAGCACATTACCAGAAATCAAAGGCCAGAGAGAGCCTGAAGGAAGGGGCGGAGATGTCTCTACACAAAGGGCACACTTAGGTAATTAAAACCTATTTTGTCAGACCTGTCTTGTCACTGGTTTTTCTCTAACACTATTGACTATCTGTTGCATGCAGAGTGATCACTAATTTACCTTTAAATAAATGAGCCAGAGTTATTTAAATTCTTGCATTTGTCACACAAAATGAAGCAGAAGACATGGGAGTATTGAATAAGTTATGCCACTTGGTACTACTTGGATGAATTATTAATAACCTTTGAGAGATGGGCATTGAAGGAAATGCTGTCTGTCTTATTTACCATCAGTTTCCCAAATGTTCCTCTGGAGGCTGGCCCTTGTAATTTAGGCATGCAAAGTCCATGAAGAAAAAAAAAAGAAAACATCACAACCAATAAATTCCAAACACTTAGATTTTTTTCTCTCCGAATATATTTTTTTTTAAAGAGATTTATTGTGAAGACAAATCCACTGTAGGCTGACACAACATTCATAGACCCACTCTGCTGTGATAACACCCTGGAAAAGTTGTAGTCTATTCTTGGAGAAATCCTAAACGTTAACATTAAACTTTAATGGAAAGTAAGCTTTCCAAATAATCAGTCAGTATTGTATGTCAGTGTTACAACATGCATAGATGACTCTTTCCTGAAACTTTCAAATCTTTAATAATTAAACACAAAATGAACCTGTTCAGACAATGGAAGCACTAATGACACTTTTGTCAATAGGGACACCACAGCATCACCATGGGAACGGCTTATCAGATGTGAGCTTCTTTCAAACACATTCAAACTGTGTTTTCTGCATGATCAAGTCAGACTGTATAACCAGTCAATGGTTTCAGTACTGTGCACCTTCTTGTTCTTGGTAGGCAAAATAGACAGTGACAGGTCCAACACTTGTCTGCACCGTTTCTGCAGCTCCCACCACCATCCAGCAACCAACGCCATAGGCCAAACAAGGGATACCTGCAATAAAAGGGAGTTCAGCATCTGCAGGTTTTTAAAAAGTCAATGAATGTATGCGTTATTTAGGATTTAAAATACAATGTACTGACCCAGATTAATTACTTTCAACACAGTGAAAAACTGGTCTTCAAAGTCCAGCTTCTGTGGAGGTGCTTTGGTACAGTGATATTTGATGAAGGGGAAGCAGCCTGTTCTGAGTATGTGGTAGTTGGAGCCTTGAACTGTCCAGTTAAAATGAGACTGTCCAAACTGGTCATTGTGGACGGAGCTGTAGCGGACACAGAAGGAAGTCCACGGAGGGAGTTTTCTCTGCTGGAGGTGGCAGGTTAAAACCTCAGAGGCTGCAGGCCGTGGACCTCTCCTGGTAAATGTGCTTGGAAACAGGACGATCTTCAGAAAGATGCTGTGCACCTTCCTCAACAACTCCTTCATGATCAAACTACAAGAGTGGTTCACTGTTCCTGCTTCTCACGTGTGTGATCATCATGATGACCTAGCTAACAGCAGCTGCACATGTGCTTACTTTTAACTTATATTTACCAACATTTGTAACCCGGGGATTTATAACAATATTACATGCTGCAGCAGAGATGGAACGGGCGATACTGAACACGCGACAAAGAAGAGTGTAGTAAGCTTAAACGAGTTACCCTGCTCTAATATTAGACTAAACATGCCAAACACTTATTCATTATGTGTAAAATATGGGAAAAAAACATCGACTAGTTCGCAGTGAGGCTACTTTCCTACTTGCTCTGACCTGGTACTCCTGCCAAAGTCGTCCGACTGGAAACCGAGCGCTGAACATGAGTTCCTCTGATAGCAGAAGATGCGACTATCTTTCTATTTAGTAGGACAGCGTGCATTTAATCACGACCCTATACAACAACCAACATCCAATGTAGACTAGTTATTATTGGTTAATATTGGATACATTTATCTGATAATCGACCGGCACATACTCTTCTAGTATATAATAGAAATACTTAAAGAAGCGGGGACATTTCCTATTAATCAACATACAAGATCCCTCCATGGTTTCGTGTTACTCGTCGCAATCTTACTCAGCCTGATTACTAAACCAAACAGGCAGATTGATAATTGTTTTGCGCATCAAAGGCATACAACTTAAACTAGTAGGCCTTTGCATTCAGACATTATACACTTTTTAAAAGCCTAAATAGATCAATATACTTATACTTACAAAGATACAGAGAACTATGGATATGTTTGAGTAATACAACAATTAAACCACTTAAATGCCTCTCAACCTATGGGATTTCCTTATGGTTTAGTGTAGGAAATTGTGTTTAAACTAAAAAAAAATTAACCCTTTTCAAGACCTTACAATCATACATGGAATTCTGAAAATATGATTAATACTTATCTAAGATGTACCTCTTTGTAAAGGTGCAGCTGTTATAAAAGGTGAAGGTTTTGATTTGAGCCTGAACAGAGCCTGGGTGAAACATACAACACACACATAATTGCTGCAGTTCATGTTCAGTTATTGTAAAAACAAAATGTATGGATATTAGTTGCTAATGTGGATTACTGGTTAGATGTAAAGCATGGATTCAAAAAACAATGCCATGTATGCTTGCATGTTAGCTTATCCATAAATACATGAATTGCTGAAACATTGGATTTCATGAGTCACCATGGGACAAAAAGGTACCTAAAAATAATGTATTATAAAATGTCATGACAGACTGTGACATGTTTTTCAGTAGTTTATTTGACTATCACTACGTGATAGATCGTCTTAATGTTTACATAGCTGAATTCAACATTAAAGCAAGCAGACACATGATGACATAACTTGACTCGAGCAAATGTTTAAGCAGCAGTTTTATCCTCCAGCGCTTTCACAGTCTTCTGCGCAATGTTCTGCAGTAATCTTTCTATTTCCTTGATCAGCTCCTATAACAAACAGCAAAACCTTTAATTAAATTCAGAAGATATTAATATAAATATACCATTTAATACATTCATTCTGTTCATTTACCAGCAGAAACATTCATGCTGACCAGAGCTTCACTAAATATGCAAGTTTAATTATATAGATGATGAGGAGCGATCGTTAAGTCATTAACAGGGTACCTTGAAATTGGTTCCTCCTTGCATTTTAGAGGATGATACTTCCTGATGAATGACTGACAGATTGTGAGCAAAGGTCACTAGAGCTCCCCGGAGATCTTCTGAGACAGTCCTATTAACAACAGCCCAAACAAACGAGTTTACTAATGTCCCCTTTGTCGCTAAGAAACAATCACCTCGTTTGTCTGACGGTGGTGGTTAAATGAAACTTTTAGCAGACAGCATCTTCAGTCTTTAGGGGGATGAGCACAGCTTGATTTAACTGTTACTGCACTTTGAAAGCTTAAGGATTTAAGTGATAAATATGTTAAATAACCCTCTGCTAAACAACTTTTAGACTTTGTAACAACATTAACAAAGCCAGAGGTGGCATGTTAATCCTCGAAAAGAATTGACTTTCACCTCATGCGGGAGAAGTCTTCAATCCACTTACACCTCTACTGTTTTTCATGTGCTCATCACTGAGCAGAGGTAGGTTCAGCAAAACCTGAGTGTTCTCTGAGTTCTTTTATTCTTCATGAATCCCATATAATCTCATGTTTTATGAAAACATTGTGCAGGGATTTAACCCAATCAAAACAATACTTACATCATTCCCATATTGCATCTCTCTATGCTGTCGTAAAGAGCAAAAACAGTCCCTTTCTTGCTCTGAAATTCAAACATATAGTCAAAAGAAGGGCCCCATATTTACATTTAGTGTAAACAAAGTTATATACACATTCAACATTACATTAATCCAACAGTGTGAAATATATAAAAGGTCAAAAACCAGACAGCAGAGAAAGACACCTCAACAACAACACTTAAACCTGATTCATGCTTCTACTTACTCTCTGTAACAAGTTACAGCCTAGTCTGACACCTGCCCTGCAGAGGTAATGACCGATATACAAAATAACTATAGAGAAATAGACAACCTTCTCTCTGATGGTGTGGTTTGGTTTTCATAAAGCGGCTACACTTTTCATTTCATTCTGTTTCAATGCTGGTTAAAAAGTCCTCACAGCATTAAAAAAAATAAGTGAGGTTTGAAAGTGTTTTTTACCTTCACGTTATATCCTATTCCATGAGCCTTGCACATCTTGAGGAAAACATTATGGTACAACATGGAAAGGTTTAAATGAAACAAGTGGCTCCCAAGAACGGCAAAACGACTTTCCACAGCTGCCTGTGACGTAGGTAAACACAAGAAAAAGAGACAAAGTGTTAGTTCATCATTGTAAGCCTTAGGTTTTCTATGAATCCAAACCCCGAACAAGTCTTTCTATGCTCTATTCTATTTAGTGTTTGAATGAAATGGGTTGTGTTGTGTGTGGGTAGAGCAGAGATGGCTGAACCCCATACACATATCCTTAGGGTCACTTCTGAGTTTGTGTGATTAGTAAACATGATGCGTGTGGGGCACATGTGGTAAACTGTTGGGCCTTTTATAATTAACTGCAGGCAGGAACAATTAATGTTTAGAAGACATGTCAAATACAAGATGAGCTTAATTGTATGATGCCAATCAAAGAAACTACGGTTTTGGGACAAACATTTTTTGCTTGAGACAAAAGCACTACTGACTGCACAAAAAGAGTCACACAATGCAACACAATAAGTGTGTTCAGAGTACGGGTGTCATAAGCAACACCAGAGAGGTTGATTACTTAAAAGTGTCAGGGCTCAAGAGGATATAAATGTTTCTGGTTCCTCTGCACCTTTGGGAGAGGAAAAGAGCGAGTCTAAGCCCCTCCGAGCTCAGGAGAGAGCCAGAGGATAACTCGCAGTGATGGCTGTGTGTTTACAGTTGTCAAACACAGGACCCTCACACAACAATAAAAGTGTCCAACAGGGGTTTAATTGTGTTTGTAATATGCAGGCCCCTAATGATGGCCACTGCTAAAGCCATTAACCACTGCGCTGGCTCAACTGCTGCACTGAAGCACCAGGCCACCGACTAAATGAATGTTTGATAAAGTAATACAAGGCGCAGATTAACAAGCGTAAACTCAGGCATACTGCTAATAAAAGAAGCCTTTTGTTTAAGGCCCGGCACCAGGTTGATGAGGTGTTCAAGCATGCATACACATGCATAATGAAAATGCTATGAATTATTAATGTGTTGATTATTTAGGCTCATCCATCAAAATGATAATGAATTCAGCACCTAAACACCAATTGAGCTCAGTGCGTAATTACAGTATTTAGTTGTATTTAACAAAAATGAAGAGCAAAACATTGATCTATCTTTGTGATTACTGCAGTGGTATAATTATATCCTATAAATTCTTAGCTTGGCTTAGACCTGGTGGTTGCATTGTGAAAAGAAATGAATAAAATTAATTTGAAATAAGGTATAAAATTTAAAAAAAAAACATGGTCAATGTACGCAACTTCAAAAAAGCCTATTAAAAAGACATTCTCCTTCTTTGAGGAAAAAAAAAAACATTCAACACTGTTAAAATATGAAAACATAAAAAGGTACTTTGGCAGCAGTCTGGTTGTCACGGCATTTCTCCCTGATCGGCATTGGCACTTCTAAACAGCCTGTAAGGCAATTCAGCGTTCCTCCAGTCATCATCAGAAGCATCTGGGTCATTGCCAGCTGATCACTGTATCTGAGTTCCAAATCAATAGCCCAAACCTGCAGGAAAACATGATGAGGTCTGGATCAAATCAGAGAAAAACCAACAGTATAAACCTGGTAAACCAAAAGAAATCACAAAAAAAAAATTGCCACAAAATATTTCACCAAGCACCCACCAATATTTAGACAAAGGTTAGTACCTTTTCATCTCTGCTGTTTTATCCAGTAGAGAGGCAGAAGGAAAAGAAAAAGACTGTAAATGGGGTGTAGGTGACACTTTTAGGTAATTCAGTTGTGGAACGACACATGCACAAAGTAGATCCTTCACCCTGTATTTGGAATCAGTCTGCCCTGGGCTAGTTTGCTTTGCTTAGGTCTGATGAGAAGCTAAGTCCAGATCTGTATGGTAAATGGCATCATTATAAGTATATTAAGGGGTCAGGTATGGTTGTAGCCTTCTGCATAAACAGGGCTAATTTTTCCAATAATAACCTAATAGCTATGCCCTCTCTTCAAACGTGGCAAATAAATCACCAGTGAAGGAGTTGTTAATAACTATGTGGCAGTCGGCTGCCTCTGTTCTGTGGTTCCTATTTGTCAAAGTAAACGCTCCTGCCACTGAACGCAAATCGCTGCATGTTTGAACCCTGCAGTCTCTCTAACCTGAGCACTTTATTTCCACTAAATCACAAATATCTGACCATTAACATTTATTCTCCTAAAGGCTCAATTTTATTTGAATCAAACTCAAATATTTAATAAAAAAAACAAATAATTAAAGCTAAATAACAATTTTAATTATTGATTGATGATAATTGATTGTTTCTTTCTCGAGTGAAGAGGATTGTTAAAAAAATGTTTTCCAATGTGACAAGGTAATCATCAAAAAGTATTATTTATGTCAATTTCACATTGACAGCAGACAAAGACATCTACATTTTTTTTTACAACAAAAAAATCTGTTTAGAGAGTGAAAAGTGCTTAAATTGACCAATCAGTTTACAAAAAGGGCTTTGCTTCATATCAAGTTCAAAATATAAAGTATGGATTTTAAAGGGGCTGCCTTCCAACATTTTACAACACTTCCAATGATGATAAAAAGAATGACCCCAAATAACACATTCAATAATACAGCTTTTTTTTGCTCATGTTAGTGTCACATCACTGTGTGCTCTGATATAAGTCATAAATTAGACTTCTGTATTTGGTTCTTTGGCATGTTTTCCATTGATACAAAATGTTATTTAATGTTTTTTTAATGACACTGCTTTATTGTACAATTACAGCTGAACTTATATAGAATAACAGCATCTACATATTTATAAAGTATTCTTATTATTATTTTAATATACAGTACTTTATTAATCCTCGAAGGGGAAATTGTGGAAATGATAAAAAATAAATAAAAATAAAAACAATTAAAGGCTGCGTGTAATCATGCCAAGCGATACATCAGACGTAAGCCCTGCACTCAGTCACCTCTACTGTCCGAGCTAGCTAACACTGGATACATGCTAATCTTTTTGCATCAGGTTGGTACCTGGGCCAGTACGATGAACACTCTCTGCTTGTCATTCAGCAGACTGACTAAAAATCCTTCCCCGTGTCTCATTGTTGATTTTAACAAAGCTGAGGCAAATGTAAGCCTGGATTGTACCTGGTTTATATTGCCATGCATTTTCATTAAAATCCCTGATGCTGCAGCTGGGGCCCCACCATTCCACAATGTGAGGGAAGACTGCAAGGGCAAACATATGTGACCCACTTCTTCACATCAAATAAAGTAGGCAGCTTTCAGCAACAGGTTTGAATCTAAATTGATGTTTAAATCCAGACAGGTTTGCCCATGTGGCTCTCCTCTGTCCTCGCTCTGTGTGAGAGGACATGGTTAAGAATCTGCCTTTGAATGTTCCTGCCTCCATTCAAGCACATTCTGTTTATAGTCTGTTCTTAATTATGCTGTCAGTGAATCTCATTCAATTTCAGGTCAACATTGAAAATGAAAATGAAATCTAATGCTGCTATTATATTACTTTAAACAGTTAAAGTAAAGTGCAGCTTCGGGTCTTTTTAATGAATCTAAGAAATGGCACACTTTGAGTGCCACTAAAATAGAACATAGTTTGACAGTATATGAAATGTACCCTTGGATCACGCTCATGATTCAACTCTACAGACATTCATAAAACACAAAATGGTTACAAAAATATTTCTCTAATTAAAAAAAACAACCCATTTTATTTAATGCATTAGAACTTTACAAATACACTAGAAAAAAAATGTAGAACCCCCCCCCCCCCCCCCCCCCCCCCCAACAACTTCAGTTTTAAAATAAAAATTGCACCAAACACAGCCTAGGTCACACTGTGTTAACATCTAGTCCATAACATACTACCCTCTAGTGGCAATCATGCCCTTATCTCGAGTCTAGTCGAAGTCTATTTATTTATATACAGGATTAAAGCACACATAGACAAAGCTGCAAAGGTAGAAAACAGAAATAATAATTAAGATAGTCATTTAAATTAGAGGACAATGAATTGTTATTCATGTTTTAAATGATATAATTTGACAAAGAAAATGTTCATTGTCCTTTATCTTACCCTTTTATCAAACTGAAAAGTAGCACTAGAGCGTACTCGTGCAGGTTGAGTATTTTATAGACCATATTATAAACACAGCATTTCATTTTACAGCTCTGGATCAATAAACAGTCAATGTAGCCACATGTTGGGAGCAGAGGTTAAACCATCATAAACCAGTCCATTTCCAATATCATAAATCAAGCAGGTTTCAACAAAACTTAATCCTGACAAATGAGATAAGGCTCCGATGGCGCCTGGCTATGATAAAGGGAGACATTTCAGCGGACCACTGCAAGTAACCAGTGAGGGGTTAAACACTGACAGGTCCTCCCTGCGAAGCTGCACAAATCACTTAAGAATGACCTATTGTCTGAAGGATAGGTGCCTCTGAATTTTCTCGGCATTGCGAGGTTAAAGGGCACGCCTTAAATGGTGGAATCAGTGTATCGACACAATAAGACCTGACAGTTTATTAGATGGCCTTGTGACACATTTGGTCCCCTTACCCACTGTTTGACTTGTCTGTTTTCCAAGCCCCAGGGGAGCAGTGTGGGGGGGGGCACCTATCTGCTTATGTGGATCCCTGATGTAGCCTAAAAATTGATCTCTTTCACTGATATGATGAAAACAGAGAGCTTTGGCACCACGTGTTGAGACAACCCAGAACATTATGATCTTTGTTACATGAGCGAAAGCAGTCTCCCGTGTCTCACCTTTTGCTCCATGGTGTCGGGGTTCACAAAGGTAACCAGGTCCATGGAGATGTGTCCCACAATAAGGCGCTGTAGACAGGTCTGGCCCACACGCATGCAGATGGAATTCAAGCTGTCAGGGTGAACAGAGGACTGAGGAACAGTGGAGCCCAAAGATTCCAGGTCACAGGAGTTTTGAAGCTTTTCTCCACAGGACAGCAAGGTGACTCCACCCGCAGGCTCCAGCAGCAGATCTACTGTTAGACAGGTAACACTTTCTGAGGGTGGGTAAGCCTCCACAACTCCACCTGGACACACAGTTAGAGCACATTAACAACTTGCAAGACAATTTCAGAGACAGCATCTGAAATGATCCCATCTCATTGTAAACAACCAACAAGAAAAGGTGAAAAATATTTCATTTTTTAGTCCAACGGGCGACATCTGGGAGCATAAATGAATTTGAAAATATTGAAAAAGGTCTCCATATACGCAAGTGAATTGCATTCAGTGCCTGCCAAAGTATCTGACCTTGCCTGAGGAAGGTCTTCAGGAAGCTGGCCCAGGTGGGATAGCAGGAGGTTTTGGCAGGCCGAGCGTAACGGGCAAGCCACTCTGGGATCTCATCTAAATATCTGAGCAGTGCGGACTCCTAGAGAAAGAAAGTTTAGGGTGCATACATTAGGCATCTGCTCGAAATAAGTTAGTGACAGATCTGAGGACTTATTCTATGTCCAGCAATTCAAACACTAGTCCATAACAAGTGCTTGCTACTTTATTTTGTCCCATTACCAAAGCTCTCTAGTTGTCGACTGCATTATTGGAAATGCCCTTGTGTTATCCGGATGACTCCAGTGACTGCTTGTTATCCTTGACACCTTTGGTGGCTGCTTCAATTTCTGTGCGAGGGTGTGATGGGTACTGCAGGAGGGTCTATCAGTGAGTGACAGCCTATTATCAAAAGGCCTCAGGAGTCTAATGGCTTTAACTCACAGCCACAGAGACAGCACCTGCCCTCAATAACAACTCTCTCCACTGGGCAGCTGATGAATGCCTAAGCTAACCCCATCTATCTGGGGATCAATCAGGGCTCGACTGGGATCGATATCACTCTTGTTTCTGTAACTAGGAAACGCCATAATGGTTTCAACACTTAATTACGCCGTTAATTTCTCACTTTTGTTTTAGGTGTCTTTGGCAACTCATCAATGGGATTTCCTCCCACAGTGCTGTGAAATAGTTAAAAGAACAACAAGGACTGTACTCCGACTTCATCTGTCCTTTTCAAGTTATACACACTGTGTGGGGGAGTTCAAGGCCTGGTTGTTGTTTTTTTGTTTTTTTAAATACAGATTTCAGAATATGATAATATCTTTGAATGACCATTAGCGATAAACTAGATTCAGTCCCACACATTCAAATAAGAAAGACCCAGTGAAAGACGACTAGAATCTGACTGTCTTTGTTCTTTCATCGTTCTTTCTAAAGCGTTGCTTTGTTTTGACTATTTGCTGTTTGGCTTCACTGGAGACAGAACTGGAGATTATGCTGTTGATATTCCAGTCATGTAACAGCCATCATCATATTCAAGTACTGTAAGAGGCGAGGTCAAATGCTACACAGTGATTCCCCCTATACAAACCATAAAGCACACAATGGTGCGGCAAAAAGTGTAAGGGAACGGTTGTCATTTTCAACGGAAGAGCAAGCACACCCCAGGACTTTGCCTATGCAGTTCACAGAAACAGCAGGACAGGAGGAAAAGAAAGAGAGGTATTTTGCAATAAATTATTTGGACTTAAACTGCGCACAGTCCCCTGTGATAGGATTCAAGGCTTTGCTTGGTGTCCACATAAAGCCAAGCTATCTGGTCATAAATAAAATAGATGTTTCTCTGCCTCTTTGATTGCTATTCCACATCTCCATAGCACTGAGAAACAAGTAAGAGGCTGCAGCCAGTCTGAGGGCTAGAAGGCTATCATTAGACGAGTAATACATGTTGTTAAATATTCATTTTTACTGGAGCACAGAGAAACGCCAAACATTTGACACTACAGCCCATGACTTAATCCACACGCAAACTTCACTGAAGAATAGAAAGTCATGGCATGTGGCCTCGTTGTCGTCTAACCTCTTAACACAGAGACAGCATCACTTCATCTGCTTATAGTGCGCACAGAAATAGGCCTTTGAAATTCAGTGAAGTTATAGAAACCACATGGCAACATTAGTGGACCACAGGCAACTTTAAAATGTGTTAATAAGGAACATTCAGGGCCTTTATGATGAGGTGGAACATTAGATTTTAGAGCTCTTTATTGCAGTCACAGACTGTACCGTTTTCATCCAGAGACAGCTGCATACATGTCCCTGTGCCTCCGTGGTGGGAGTGTTCGTCAAATAACCTCTGTTGTTGACAAACTTAACCTAAATAAGGTGTTACTCAAGATCTGTTTGTACACAGTGTGACAAAAAGGAACACTCCATCTGTTGACGCCATTATGTGTAATTTTTACCCTCCAGTGCATAATGATCCATATGCAAGCTGTGTGTGAGCTTCAGTGTGTGTGTGTGTGTGTGTGTGTGTGGCCCCCTTCAGGCATTGCATGGGTGCAGATCTACATGTCTTTAACCGCTCTCTCTGTGTAAATGCTAAAATAGGCCCTGGGGCTTTCAGCAGCCTGAAACCTAGTGCTGGAGGCTGTGGACCTCACAATAAGCAGAGAAACACACTCACACTCGCCGAGATCTCTGTGGTAATGTTGATGCTATCCTCTCTCTCTTGTTGTTACACCCCTTTCCGTTTAGCCAGAGGGGATGTGATAGTTGATATTATTCGAAAAAGACTGCGTGGCATTCTTGTGAGTCAAGCACCTTCATGCTGAGCCCTTCAAGACAAGCAATAATTACAAAAAATGCACACAGTTGGTGTAGACTAAAGCAAGAACACACTCATATCCCCTCTCATCTTTTGCAGTTAATTATGAAACGTAGGAGACGTTCACATAGTTGTAAAAGTTATCTAGTATCCTTAACTTACTTATGAGCATTTCAGTCATCAATTATTTCTTATTTTTTTGGTAAACAATGAACTTGTTGCAAACTAATTGTGAATTAATATTTAAAATGCTGGATTTGATCATTTGCGTTTATTAATAATTGATGAAATTGCTACTATTTTCATAAACATTTAAGCATCCATTGCTTAAATGCTTGCAGATATTCAGCATTCTGAGTCTGTATCCTATTCAAAAGCTGTCAATTCAATTGCAATTAAGTCTGCTTCTTCCCAGCAAAGTGCTCCATTAATGAGCGTTATACTTCAAATGATATACAACCACATGTACAAATCCATCTACAGATGCTGCTGTGAGGATCAGACAGCAACAAGATACACTTGTATAAAATATTCATGTGTTTCTATTGATACAACAACAACGTTCTGAAATCTTTCAGCCTTTAGAGCCAAATGGTTATCTTTAATTTATATGTGTACAACAGCAGAAGGGGGTGTTGTGCATTGAAAGGGCTGATGCATTTTAGGGAAAGATGATGTCATCACAAAAAAAAAATCATGTAATGAAGAGCACAGGATGTGGGCTTTGCTTTGATTAAAAGAGCAAGGTGTAGAATAAAGGCCAGTTAAAGTGTTGTGTCCATATGGCCCAGAAGCCCCGAGGCTGTGGGCCTTCACTGGGGGCCTCGGCACTCTTCCCTCTCCATGGGACCCCAGCTGGTGAAACAAACCCCATTTACTTTCTGTGCTGCCTCAGCCATCATTATGGACCTTGGCTGTGGCTCAGCCATTCTCCACCATAATTAACAGCACTGATGCCACAACAATTACAGCCCTGCACCGCACATGCACAGTGAATCAAAGGACGAGCTAATAGGAACAAAACAGAGTGAGCATTAAGAAGCTCGAGATGACGGCTGTTTCTTCAAATGGAATAAAAAGCAAAATCGTTGTGCTTCAAGCCCACAATCATTAGTTAGTAATTAGTTTACACAAAGCTCCCAGTTAAATGGCAAAATACTGTAATTAACACATGACAGAAAATCAAAGGCTACTTTGTAAGCATATGAGAGAAATAAGAGCCAGAGGCTCAGAAGCTGTGTACAGATTGCATCTGTTCTAAATGAATGGTTTACTAATGATTAAGCCCATTTTATTTGTTAGGAACAGGCCTCAGACTAAAACTAAATGTATTTTATGAGAAGAAACCAATTTTTAATATATTGTTTAGAATCCTTGTAATGATATACTCTGAACCATAAACCCAGTATTTGTACTGAAAGCGTCTCTGAAGAAATGTGTGAGACACATCCAATGATCTCTTCAGACAGGCAGAGACAGACAGCTCAGTGTTGTATTGGCAGGGCACGGATCCAAGTTTAGTTGTGTCTATTGTTTAGTTTGTCAGGAAGTAACGTTGTTCTTTAATAAAACCTGCAAGACATGTGAAATATCAGCTTTGAATGCAAGTGACGTCAAATCAATCAATCAATCTTTATTTGTTTAGCGTCCATTCATAACAGGCGTTATCTCGAGACACTTTACAAAAAGCAGGTAAAGGACCTTACTGTTTGTCTGTTAACATTAACGAAAGAGCAGGTAACAAGACCATGCTCATCGTCATGTTTACAAAAAGCAGGTAAAGGACCTTACTTATTGCTAGTGCTCAAACTGCATTATAGTTTTATAAAAAATATATATACATATTTACAAAGAAAGAAATGTTATGTTAAGAAGCCTGTCTGTGTTTTGATTGGATTGTCACTGCCAGGTGTTTAAGGGAGTAACGAGCGTTAGGCAGAGTTTTGTTTTTTTCTCAACACATAAACACTAGTCGAGGTGTGTGCCTCAGAGAAAAGATGATGGCTTTGTGTCTCAACAAATATTTTAAGTATTGATTTAATGTTCGGTGGCTCTTGGGACATTGTTAAAAATATGTTTCCACAGGGGAAAGCATAGTGATTGTAACATTAAGATACACACTGGACTAAATGATGACATCTCTCTGACTCTGCTGTGACCTATGTAAGCAATCTAGATTGTATTCCCCACAAATGACTATTCCTCATTTGTATGAGTGTAATAATAATAACAATAAACTTTATTTGTATTGCACTTTTCTAAAACCATTGCTTTAGATGGAACTATAAAAAAACAAGACTCTAAAGTAAAACACATCACTTCAGGAAGATCCAACATGGGAAATAAAATACAGCTAAAAGAGAAAGCTTAAATTCAATAAAACGTTGCATTAAAGTCAGTAAATAAGAAGAAGTGGTGTTGTAGTTTATGATTGGTCGGGAAGATGTAATCCTTTGAGTAGCATCTTTACCTGAATCCATTCTCTCTTCCATTTCTCAGGACCATGTCGATGGTATTCCTGCAGGGCCCAGTTATAGCAGCTCAGATGACATGTGTCACAGTATGCTGTGCCACGTCCACCATGCTCCGAGTCCATCTTAAAGAGCCAGCGGTGCACATCAATGTTTTGAGTCATGAGTTCAGCCAGTGTTCCATGGAGCTACACAAACAGAGAGAAGTGTGAATTACAGAATATATAATATCATTTATAACAAGTGAAGGTTGACGCTCCTGTGAGGATATTTGAGGTTGTGTAGATTTTTCCTACGTTGTAATAAAGTCTTTGACTGCATTTGTGAAGCTGATCTCTGACCTGGTTAAGCGAGTAAATGTCTCCTCGACCAGGCGGTACTTCAACCTCTGCCCCGACAAAGATCCTCCTCCCTCCAGACTTGGTGCTGTAGAGCTGTGAAACAGCCGGTTCTGGAGCCAGGATTGGCACTCCTAGCTCATCAGCAACTGCCAGGTCATCCAAATGGGCCACTCCACCAACAATATAGGCCTGCTTCCCCTGGATCAGGTTCTGGATACGCTTTAGGGTGTGTGGACTGTACTTTAGCAGCGTGGAGAGGCACATGTTGTGGTTCTGGAAGAGAGTTGAGGAAAAAGATTACTAACGGAGCGAGGAGTTTGAAGTGTGTCTTCCACGACCTGATTTATCACTGTGTACACACGAAAGATCTATTATTGTAACAGCCAGCAGGGTGTTGACCTCTCCTGTATTCCAGCAGGTTGAATTGATAAAAGCTGCCTGTGGGATGCCTCCCCTATCCTTCACATCTTTAATGTGTGTTAGCAATGAGCTCCTTGGGAATATAACTAATTACTTCACATCTGTATTTATTTGATCCACATGGAATTATCCCTTCTGTCACTGGCAGAATGCGCTGCCAGCCATGGGTAGCAGTGATTCATCTCAGCAACACGTCTGGCACAGTGGAACAACAAAACAGCAGGAAAATCAATAGAAATAAATGACGAAGACCATGTCATGTTGCACATTCAATCTGGTGAAAAAAGGATGTACAACAACAGATACAGAACAGCTTGATGTGAAAAGACAGTAAAGCAGCACCTTGATTTTATTGCACTTTTTTATTGTAATTCAGACAAGTCAGAATATGTGATAGTGCAGCAGTTAAATGAGTAAGTTAATTAAACCAGTATGCAATTTCATTGTTTACTGCACATTATCCAGAGGCATTAAATGTAACTTTGTTTAGTAATAGTCAAAAGAGATTTAGTTTGTCTACTTTGCAGTAACAAAGACGTTTACTTCTATAAGTAGTTAAAAGGAAGAAAAAGTATTAGGCAGTTTTGCTCTCTTACGAGAAAAATGGTATAGTAAAATATCTCCTCAACGGTATCCTTAAAAGGTGGATTCCAAAACTCCAGACACATTTTATCAGTATATTGTTTTTCTTATAAAATCTTTGAAAACCTGCTGAACATAAAATGTAAATGCGACTGACCCTACCGGGAAATAATCGACAGCCTCAGGGGTGAGGATGACAAAGCGTCTGCTGCAGGAGGAGGCCTGACTTCTCCTGGTGTCGGTCGCCTCGGTGACACGCTCATACTTCAGCAGGCTGCCGTAATAGTGCAATATGTCGTCTCCAAGATGCCGCGGACTTACATAGATGACCTCAACGCTTTCATCTAAGAATGATCAGCACAGCACAGCACAAATGAACGGTCTACAATAACACAAGCCACTAACAGCGAGTTAGTGAGTTTATTCCATGGTACATGAGGTTGTGAGAATCCCCTACCTCTAATATCACACAGTCTGCTTAGTTGGGTGTTCTGCAAAATGTTAAATCCCCCCAAGTTCTGTCGCTGGCTTTGAGAGAATCCTGAGAGAACAAGGCAAAACCTTTTTTTTGTTTGTTTTTAATGGACCTTCAAGCAGCAATTAACACCTTCTCTCGTTAGCTGTATTCTAAATCTTCAGCGCTGTAAAATGACCCTCAGATGTGTGTTCTTCTAGATTTGCGGGTGTGGTAGTTAGGTCTCATCACACAGAAGTGCAAATTGAAGCTTAATTTAGCTGAATAACTAGCAGGTGCAGTGTCTGCCGTGTGCTGGGAGTCCTATTGCAACATGTCCAGCTACAACCGAGCTACATTCAGAGGCACCTCCAGGATTTTACTCAATGTCTGTCTGGATTCCTGCCTGGGAGAGAATCCTCAACTGAATCAAGGTAATTAAATGATTGGATTCATGCTAATTAACAACAATGGGGTTCAACTTTCTAATTATCCTTGCTCACACAGCACTCTCTGTAGCCACCCCAAGTGCAAATAAAGCATTCCATCTGCTAGTAATTAGGCTTAATAATTTTAGACAACCGCTCAATGATTTACAATGCACATGCCTGATTACAGACTAAATGTGAGTGCCATGGTGAAATTACAACAAGTTTATGTCAAGTTCAAAAACAATACAGTCTATTCCTCTCTATTATTTTCCTTTTTTTTGCAACAGCAATAAAATAAGACCTTTGTGTCTCTTGCAAATATTCCACATAATGGCTTTTCATTTGCTTAATCTGCAAATTAAACGGCAATTGAAACTAAATTGTTCGGTTCCCTGGCATAGGGACTGTCATCATTCTGTGAGTGCTTTCCTGCAGAGAGTCATTTGAACGAGACGGAGTGTCTCCACCAGTGCTTCAGACTGGGGCGTCAGAGTGGCGAGACAGAGGATGACTGCTGCTAGATCAGACTTGTGTGTGTGTGTGTGTGTGTGTGTGTGTGTGTGTCGCAAGCGGAGAAAGCTACCTAATGATGGGATGTGGATAATGGTCCTCTTGGAGGACTGGATGTGTTTCCAGTTGGCTGCCAGATGCTGGGGATAGAGAAAAGGAGTGATCAGAGAAAGAACTGCTTGAGAGTGTACCAATACACACACACACACACACACACACACACACACACACACACACAAATCATCACATCGCTGTAACACATCAAGCCAATATCTCTCTAGGCTAACAGCAGCAAACCAAGCATAAAATACCACCTTAATTAAATCAAACTTTTACTTTCAAAACATCTTCTTGCAATTAATTCAATCAGCTAGATACACGATTTTACTGCCAGGAGAAGATAAGTAGGCTTAATTAACAGGGTATGAATGTTTAAAATGTGAAAACATAGATTCAGTGCACACACAGTGGCGTTCAATCTAAATGAACACTAATTAATACTGTGTCAACATCTAAAAGACGTTAAAAGCAGATGACAGCACAGACATGACATCATGTTGAACGAGGGAAAATTCAATTATAGATCAAGAAAAATGTTGCTATCATTCTCTTCTCTAAATAGAAACAAATACATATTAAGCTTTAGTCTGTAAGGTTTTTAAATAGCAGAAGAAAATGTAAAAATAACAGGTTTAAAACACAAAGGTCAGTGTACAACTAAATTGAGTTTTCATATACCTCATACCCCTAAGTGCATTTTAAATGTAAATATTTAAGCAACCTGTTTTAAGTTCCTCACTGCATATTTAGCTTATGTATAGTGCCAGAATTGATACAAAAATAGATTAAATTTCCAGTGCATTTCTCAGAAGAATTTATCTTTTTCTTTCTTTTACAATTATAAGGCTGCAGTTGACTCTTGAGTGGTTTCTACTGTTCATCCGTCTCACTCTTTTTCTGCTCTCCTCGTCTGTTCATAACTTTTCTCATGTTGTATCTTTCTTCTCTCTGCTCCCCTCTGCAGTTCTGTGCTTCTCTTCGTCTTAAACGACGGAGGCCTACTAAGATTCAGGTTTAATGGAAGAGGATCCTGTATTCTTCATATCTGTCCTTACTTTATACAACAAACATTCGTAATTGTAAAAAACAAATGTATAATATATATGTTCAGAGCAGATTTGCACCCCTGAAAGGATGTTATTCTAACTAAAATGTATTGGTCCCCTGCAAAAGACGTTTAATGGAAAAATAACACTGTGACTCAAACATTATTTTAAACAAAGAACGTGTCACACAACCTCATAAATCAAACTGTTAAAGAATTGTTTTTGCTTGGCGTTTAAAATGTCAAAACACACCAGGAAAAACTTTACTTGTAAATACTAGACAATTTAATTTGATTGGGGGAAAACACACAATGGAATCATGTAAAGAAACACTGTTTTATTGCAACCAAAAAACAAAAACAAAACATGTTTTAAGTAATGAAGAAAAGTCCCAAGTGTTAGCTAATATCATGAGAGAAGTAGGCTAAAAGAGTGCGAGGAAACAGGAGGTTCCACCTATGAGAAACATTACCTGCGCTCTGCTGCGGAAATTCACCAGCTGTCTGAAGCGCTGGGCCTGCAGGCTCTTCCTGACACTACGCAGCTGATTGTGCAGCCACCATGACGCGGCGATGGTCTCTGCCGCCCACTTGCGTCGACAGTGGTGCAGGTAGGCTGTCCGGGCTAAGTAGCGCCTCCAGCAAGACTGGATGAGGGTGGCAGCGGCTCCTGTGCCTCCCTCTCCCTTATAGCGCTGACCTGGGCGTAAGACCAGGCCCAAAACCTCCTCCCAGTTTTCAAGCACACAGAGGAGGCTAGTCACTGGAGGAGCCTTTCTCCAGCCATCATCCCAACCGTGTGCAAACTCCACTAAACGTTCCCCGCTCACGTGGGCTAGAGGCACAGCAAATTCCTGGAGCAGCTTTTTCAGGGCCTCCAGAGCATCTAACACACTGCCCCAGCACAAGCTAAAGCTCTGCTTAAAGAGACAGAAATCTGTCGCCATTGGGTTAATTTGTCCTTTTATGATGGTAAAGGGGTATTTGCTGATGTATGCAGGTGGAACTTGCGCTGGAAGATTCTATAAAAACAGAGGGAAACCATCGAGAGCGTTAGTCACCTCCTCTTTCTAAAGGAAATAATGCTATAACTGTAACAGTGCTCCTACCTGATCTGGGAAAATATTGCAGGTGCCTGGTATCATGCCTATGTGATCTAGGCCCTTTGAGGTTGTGGAGGGGGGCGGTGTCTTTGTGGTCCAAAGAGGTGTGCATTCTCTGTCTGTTCTTTTATAAGGCTCAGTTTTCCATTTCAGCTTCTTGTCATGACTGGATTTTGAGCCTTTCAGACCTACACTTACAAAAAGACAGTCTACAAACAGCTCTATCTGATCTCAATCTCACATTGGACAGCAACACTTGAAGTACTTTTTTTAAAAATACATGTAGGTATTTCCAAGGGCAGAACATTTCAATATTAAAATAACATGACGTTTATGTTTATCTTTTTAAAAGAAATGTCAGTATTACCTTGAATTTATTGATGAGAAGTTGGGATGTATAATCTGGTAATACTTTATCTTAAGTAGTGCATCTGTGTCTCGCACTGACCTTTCTTTGAAGGATTAGAATCCTCTCTGGGATGAAGAAAAGCAGCCTTGTGCTCAATCGACAACTGAAGAAAACTTGCGTCTCGCACTGATGATGAAGAATTATATGAAGAATGACTTTGAAAACACTGTGCTTATCCTTGTTTGTGTAACTAGGTAAGATTAAGACATGTATGATTCAACAAGGAAAAAACAAATTCTTTGTTAGCATGAAATTAAAATGATTTAATGAAATGATGTGAAGTACAGTTTTAGTTGGCACTCAATCATCAAGTGTTTACTGGCAGTACAACAAAGGTGAGACATATACCTGTCCTCACGTCTTCTTCAGGCATCACAAGGTTTTTCTGTCTTTTTGGTTCAATGGCCTGATGACTCAGCGCAGGGCCAGTGATTATTGTCTGAGGTTTTAACTAAACAGAGCATGTTCATCAGATTATGTTTTGCATCAAATGTGTATATGTAAATACATTATGTGTATATATATATATATATATATATATATATATATATATATATATATATATGTGTATATATATATATATATACATACATACATATATATATATATATATATATATATATATATGAGAGGCATGGTGCAGCTTATATGTTTGCAATTCAAACATTTTCTTTATCAAAAAATAATTGAGGATTTAGAAAATACATAAAAACTGAACTGGAGTAGTTGTAAATTATCCGTAACCCATCTACTTCAACAAATCACAATTCATCACCAGACAGCCAAGATTAAAGATGATGTCAAGTGCTATAATTAAAGGCAATTCTGTTCAGCTTTACTTACATGATTTTAACACACTCTACTATTTTGGGCCAAAATTAAAATATTAAAAGGCCTCGTTTAATATCAATAACATTGAAATGTCTCAGAACACAAAGTTTTTGCTGCTGATGTCCTTCTCTTCTTTCTCCTCAGACCACTGAGCATCCTGACAGACCACAGGTAGAAGACAGGTGCTGGGAGAGTCACCCTCAAAGGCACACAGCTGTTTTGGATGAGGTTGGGAAAAAGGTGGCACTTTTTCTAAAATTGCTAAAATGCAAAAGCTCGCTCCCTGGCAGGGGTACGGAGTGGGGAAGAGCTGGCCTGAGTTGTAGGAGACGGCAGCAGGCAGAGAGCCAGTGGTTAGCAGTTGGGGAAGCTACGGCTGTCTTATTGGCATGCTGGACCAGGTACCCACTTCTGTCCTGAGACAGCTGTAAACCAGCAGCCCATAGCACAGCAATCAGGCGCCTGTTTCTTTAGAAGAATGCTGATGTGCTGCAATCTGGTGTTTTCCACTTTCTGAAGCCAGCGCTTTCATCTCTTCTATATCAGAGTGACAGTCTTGGCCATTTCTCATGTCATTTATGGATTCCCCAAAACATATTGGAAAAGAGAGAGCGTAAAAATATATCTTAAACTAATGCCGACCTTTGCAAAGATTAATTTTTTTGCTCTGATAAGCGCTCGCTGTCATCACTAAGCCAGGTGACCTTTATGTCACTGTCTCTGCACGAATGAAACTTGAAGCATCTGTCAGTGCAGGATGATACCATCACTCTTCACTGCAGCATGAAGCGTCTGTTCTGAGGATTCAAGAGTAAGTATCAGGGAGAGGAACAATGATATCACATTTATTTTAGTTAGAGTGAAAACTCTTGAAATGCTCCCTAATCAAATCTTTCCTGAGGCTTGTGCTGCTGTATGTTATCATTCATATCAACAAAGTCAAAGGAATCCATTTTTCTGTCTGCACAAAGCAAACAGCTGCAGGACAAGATATCACTCTTGGTTTAGTGCACTCAATGAGGAAAATCCGCCAACCAATGGGCTGGTATAGTGCACTTACTGTTTGTGAACTGGTTCTTAATCGTGTAATGTTTATCATGACGTGCTGCTGCCCTATCGGCCAGGTCACCCTTGTGAAAGAGATCTCGATCTCAATGGGTTACCTGGTTAAATCCAAAAAAATAAATAAAAAATCTTACCAGGAGTAAGGCTGACGTGAGATTTCCTTTTTAAACAAGAAAACAAAATAACAAGGTGTATCCTGATTGATCCTGAAGTCCCACTTTACTGCACAAAGTCTGGCAATTCGTTACTGAATAAACCTTGATCACTTTGATGACATGAATATACCCTGGATCGCACACAACTTCATGATGAAGTGGCTGGATCACAGTATTCTTCACATACTTTCTGACTTTAATTAAATTAAAAGTACATATCATGACGCTGTTGGCCCAGATACTGACTCTTGAAGTATTTAATCCAACCTTTTCCGTTAGTTTCTGTGGAAAACATGCAGAACAAAGTATTACGATATAATATTCAGATGACTTACTGTATCCGTTCTCTTCTTGTAGATAATAGGGACTGATCTCTTAGATATCTGGTCCATAACGGCTCTGTTGTTAGGCTGAGCAGGTTTACACAGCAGCTGCTTGTTTAATGCTGACTTGTGCTGAACAAAACAGACAGAGTAATGTTTCAAACTATAATTTATAGCACGATGTAAAGAGGAAACAGTCATAGCAATGTATCAATATATGCTCAAATGTATGCATGTATTTTGTTTTAATTTATTCCCATGTGAATCTATTCTGCTTGTCTTGTCTGTTTCAGCATTTTATAGCAACAATACCATTTTTGACATCATAAAAACATATTTACCTTAAGAGGTGGCTCCCTGGGACGGTCTTCTCTTAGTGGACACACGTTTGGGAGACTCTCCAGGACAGGTTTCCTGTTTTTCAAGCTCACAATATCATCACCATAATCTATGCAATTCTATTTTTTTTGTCCACACTTTAGACTACCATTAAGTAACACATGACATGTAAATATATATATTTTTTTTTTACCATTTTGGAATAAGTGCTGGCTTTTTTGGTAAGTCTTCAATGGTCGGAAGAAGCAGCAGCTGTTGGGAGGCTGTTTTCAGATAATCCTCTGCATGTTTCTATTTGCAGTCAAGAACATAGAAGTTAGATGTATCTGTGTTTGTCAAATGTGTTGTATAACATTGTCCATTGTGCTTATTCTGCAAGTCCTTACCCTGATTTTACTCTCTGTTTTACGAATGGCAGAGTCCAAGGCTTTAAAATCCAGTGTTTTTCTGTCACTAACAGTGATTTGCTCAAGACTACATCTGAGCTGCCTCAAATCATCTTCCACCTGTAATATAAAGCAGCTTTCTCAGCGCAAACCTCAAGTAGAAAATAAAACACTAACTCTTGAGCTGTTATCAGGCAGAACTTTGATTATCATTTCGATATTACATTTCCAGTAGGCTTTGTATTGCTACTAACGTTAGCTATTAGCAAAGGTTGTTTTTTTTTACCTGAAACAAAACTGCTCCCAGTCTATCTTCATTTTTAGGCGAGTCAGACATTATTTTGTGTTGGATTGAATTCTGGCATGTATAGCAGACAAAATTGTAATCGCCTGTTTTAACAACGATTGCCAGCCATAGAGCTAGACAGCTAGAATTCTTAAAACTGTGCTCGTTACTATGACAACGAGAGGACGCGAAGAAGTCAACTTAAAAGTTGAGTCGTTTTTCTCCCTGAGTATGAGCTGTCAGGCGCTGACCTGTGCCTGTGCAGTGGATAAACCTGTGAACATTGCGATCAGATGATAAACGTTACAATTGGTAAATACAAATTCCAACAAATATATTTTCTTCGCTTTTCTTGAATGTACATGTAATCGGTAGAAACGGTAGGAGTTACTCATTAGGGAACTTAAAAGGAAGCGAAGTCAGCAAACCAGCTAGGATTTTTATTTTATTGAATTTCGTTTATCAGTGTTATTTACAGTCTATGTTTAGTACCCATATTAAATAAAACATTTCTTACGAAAACTGAAATTTAGCGTTTAACATTTTTTTCTCGAGGTAACGGAAGTGACGTCGCAGTCAAAGTTGAAAGGTCGGGGAAGTTGGTTATCATCATAACGTTAAGCTGTTAGACCATCTTGCTTCAGATATTATTTTTTTTAAAAATGTCAACTTCCGACGAAGAAACAGAGATCACTATTCCATGTGTGCTCATCACGAGCTGTGATCGTGGGTTTAAAGAAGAAGAGCTGATAGAACGTAAGTTAAGATCCAGTGCAGGAATTAGCTAAATGGCTAACGTTTAGGAAGGCTAACGTACTCTTAGCATAACAGAGCATATTTCACGAAAAAAAGAGGCTTAATTATCCACTTGTCAAGCTCGTTATGGGACTTATTTTGGCGTGGTTCATTTGTATAATGCATTGGTAAGCCTGGATAGTGTTAAGTACACCTTATTTATACAAGTAGCCGGTCAAATTGAAGACATGCAGAGCAAATACTAAAAACGGATTGGCTCTTTTTGAAACGTTGAGCACGAGATATAATGAATGTGTTTTTTTCATCAGAGATCCTCAGTACGAAGAATTTACCAGAGCCGGTCAAAAGAGAAGAATCAGTAGCTTGGTATCCATGGACCATTAACAACAAATATTATACAGCAGATGTCAGACTATGTGTTGTACCAAGCACGTTTCAAATGTCCTCGGAGATCGCTCAGTCTGTGCAGGCGTTCATTGCTTATTTTGACAGTACAGAGGTACGTTACTCAATATTTGAAGGATTTCCAGACAGTTAATAGTACATTGTTTAACTTGGGTTACATATATTATATGTGCATGCTGTTTGCAGAAGGATGGTCTGGAAAAGCTTCAGCCTTGGATCTCCGTGGTGGAGGATCTTTCTCCAGAGGTTCTCATTCTGGTGTGTGACAGAGTCAGCGAGAATGGTTAGTTCTGCAGCTTCTTCTTTAAAAAAAAGAAGAAGCAAGAATTCTGTGGATGCTATTATGTTGTGTATACTAGCTGAAATGTAATTTTCTTAGGTGTCAGCAGACATGAAGCACAACAGTGGTGTTTGGCTCATGCGTTTGAGCTGGTGGAACTCAATCCACAGGAATTGCCAGATGAAGATGGTGAGTTACTTTGACAATGGAATAATCACGTTTTTTCATTCAAATGTTTTATATTATATTTGGTTTTTTTTTATTTGTTTTGTCCTCTCATTTATTCTGTTTGTGTTGCCTTTTTTTCAGATGATTTTCCAGAATCCACAGGTGTCAAGAGAATTGTTCAGGCTCTCAATGCCAATGTGTGGTCCAGTGTAGAAATGAAGGATGGTGAGATAACATTGCTAATAAAATAACATTTAGCACTTTTCCATTTTTTTTTTTTTATTGTATCACTGTTTAAAAATAAATAAACGTGACAGTTGTTATCTCTTTCGAAAGGGCACAATGGAGGCTTTGGTCTTATGAGTAGTTTGGTGGCCTCAAGACACAATAACCCTCGCAGCTGCCAAGATCCGTCAGTGAGTTTCATTTTTACTCAGTAACTTTTTTTTATTTGTAAAAAATCCTTGCTTGTTTGTGTTTGTATTTTAACTGTCAACATTTGGTAACTTTATTGTTGAAACAATAGTGATTAATTGTTTTAGGAAATTTTGATTTGTTAGTTAGTTTTCAAGGAAGCATGCTAACAGTTTCTTCTTTTCCATGGCAGTCTTCCAGCCTGCCTGTAGAGGGCTCACCTGTTAGTGAGGAGGCTGACCATACAGAGAGTAGTCCAAACACAGAGACACGGGGAGATGGTGTCGTCGGTAAGTTAACATCTGATGAAATATCTATTTTTAAATTTCCAGTTATTTTTCTCACAGCTGAAATTGATCTTCCCCATTTCCCCTCACTATGTTCACCGAAACAAACATTTGATGATGAAAGAACATGATGTTGAGTTACATTTAATTATTGATATTCACATGTTGCCATTCTCTCAGATGCAATGACTGATTTGGACATTCAGGAACTTGCCAATCTCACAGCTGGTGATGCAGATGTGGATAACTTTGAACGCCTCTTTACCAAATTAAAAGAGATGAAAGGTAACTCATAAAACAACATTCTCCTTAGACCCTGGTATTGAGGGCTTGCTTGTGCTTTGCTCTCATTGGTGCCACTGCAATCTTTGAAAAGCTGATGTAATATATAATAGTTTCTTCTTTCATTTTTTTTTTTTTATGATGTAATCCTGCAGATAAAGCTTCTTCATTACCCCATGAGCAGAGAAAGGTTCACGCAGAGAAGGTAAGCAACTGTATCAAAACCTTGTTACAAGAGATAAACTAGGACCTTTTTCTTTTCATAGTTTGTGCACCATTGTTTACGTAAAACAAAAACAATGACCCTAGAAAATGTTGTACACCGTCACAAAAGTAAGCTGAGAGTATAGTCGCAACCTTCAGTGAAACATGAACTTAATCATGAAGTGATGATGAGAAAGGGCTGATGCGCTGTGACCGTTTCAATACGGAAGATGGAGCTGATGTGCACATTTAAAATATAACAATCTAAAAAGTACTACTCTGATTGCCTTTAGAAGCACTTTGTTTTGAAAGATTGTAGCCCCAAGAATGATTATTTTATTTCAGTTAGTAATGTGTTACAGCGTTTATGATCCTGACTGTCCAAATGTAGATCCATGATGTTTGTCACAGTTTCCACTCACCATGCTTCCACTGTCTCTGTCCTGTCTTTTGTACATATCTGACACACCTAAAAACAAATTTAAGAAAACATAAATGCAAAAAGGTCTCAAAACAAAGTTGTATCTTTTGAGTTTGTAACTGTGATGCAACCGGATTGTTTTTTTGTAATTTATTTTCCGGCCTCGTTTTATACTGATGAACGTTTTCTGAGTGTAGAGGGTGAAGCTGTCATACAATATGAGAAAGAAATGCAAAAACTGTTAAAGTGGTTGCATGTTTTAGTGGGGATTGTCAGTTGCTTTAATGGATTTTGTATTCAAATGTTTTATTTAAACTCTAGTATGAAGTATATATACTTAATCTGCTTACAGGTAGCAAAAGCCTTTTGGATGGCCATCGGTGGCGATGACGATGAGATCGACGGGTTATCATCGGGGGAAGAAAGCTGAAATTAGCTTCCTGTGACTCAAGTCTATTTTTCCTGATTCTCTTTCTTTCCTGGGACTCCCACGACATCCAGCGTCCTTATACTCACTCCTTGCACTTGGAAAGTGGAGATGCTTACAGTTGGTACTGTAGGCATAGTAATGTTTAGAGTTCTTTAAATGAAATGATTGCAATACTGGTGTATAGTCAGAAGCAGTTGAATATCTTGATTTAAGAGAGAAGAGAGCCAATGGGTGGCCCCTGACCCTCAGCCTTCTCCTGTGGGTCCCTTTCTAACCTTAAGTCAACCTCAACATGAGGGTGTTGCATCTGGTGAAACACAATTAAATCATAGAGACTTTGATGTGTATGTCCTTTAGGTACAGTTGTCACATATATTTGCAAGTGACACAATGTGCCTTATCCCTAGAAGAGTTGTGACACATTTAATGTACATTCTGTTAAATGAATATAAAAGCTTGTGATTTAAATGTCTACTCTCCATTGTTAGTGACTTATTTGTTTTGAAGACAAAACGGCTGCGCTTCATGGTTAAATGAAGGAGAAGCTGTCATTCTGCAGACCAGATCAGGACGAGTCTGCTGCTATGGAATACATCTGCAGTAAATAAAATATTTAATTCAGCTGCAGCCTGTGTCTACTACATTACACTAAAATGGATTGGCAATATTGGTGTCTTAACATTTCCTGTATTACCTCCAATACAGTTTCATGATGACATGTATTTAATACAGGAGAGCAGAATGCAATTGGAATTTAAATTAAATATTTCTGTTTTAGGGAGAGAGAAAAAATTCTCAGATGCAATTTATTTATTTTTCCCAGACAACAAAACAATGGTCATTTGAGAACAAATATTTGGCGACATGAAAAAACATGTACATAGACCTGAAACAGAAAACCACCACTAAAGAAATCAAGGAACACAAGTGCTAATACCAGTTCACTAACTACTACAGTAAGTAATGCTAAACACTGTATTTTGGTTTAGTACAATGTCTTTGTGTTATGTAGATTACATGGTGATTCGTCGTTTATACTGTGCTTAAGTGCAAGCTAAAGATGGTGGCCTCATAGACAAGGACACTAAGTTAATCACACATGCCTTACAATATTGTAGCAATGTACATGTAGCATACATCATTTACTGGACTAGCAAACTACCACTAGAACTAAAGCTTTACACCAAAAAACACAGTCAAATTGAAGTGCATCATTGAACCAACATGAGCGTTGTATAACATTAGCTCAAAGATGGCCATACATGAAAAGACCAGCATCTGTTCTCACTCAACATGTGAAGTCAGGCAGTGCCTAAATTCAACCAATCCATGAGGATCAAAACTACTTTATCATAATCAAAGTCCCTATCATGAAATAACAGTAAAAGCTAGGACAATAATCCTGTGTTACACATGAGAACCAGTTGGCCCATGTTTTTAAAAGTCAGCATGAAACGGACCACGGTTGGGGTCATTAAAGCAAAAGTTTCTTGTGAGTACACTCGTTCCAGAGGTCAGTCAGGTCAAGTGTTTAAGCAAAATATGACCACAAGCTATAAATATTTATGTACAATTAAGTTGAGGCAATAAAAAAAATATATTCTCATGCAGGACAATATGCAAAAATAACTTATAAAATGTCTCTTTCACTAAGCAAAATAGTTTTCATAGTCAACAAACAATGGTGCTAATGCATGTCTGTGTTGTTTAGAATAGATTCAATACAGATTACATGATCAATGAAAGAATCAACATGTTCTTCAATACAGATTCACCAATAAGGGCAAAAAGTACTTTGTACTTCATTTGAATTAAAAATATTCTATTACCCAAAACACTACCCATTATGACATTTTCCATATTCATTTATGGTTCAATTGGTAAATAAGCCTCTTGATTCAGGGATAACAAGGAGTGGTACTAAGACTGAACCACAAGTAATGACAATGTAGTCATAATAAAAGCCAATTCATAGAATCAAATGTGTTTTTAAATGTTTAAATAGATGACAAAACTGAACCAGTACCATACTTCTCATATTTCATTTCTAATACTATATAACAAATACCCTGTGGCTGCCTGTTAAACATGAGAAACAATGAATACGTTCTGACGTAATTATCCAATGAAGTTACTAAATGGAACTAAGGAAAGTGCTACAGAGGCGAGGCGAAATGTTTGACGGTTGGGGTCATAAGATTTGATGAATGGTGTCTCTTTCCTTATTATCAGTTAGATACGCCTGAGTTTTCCTATGTGTATTAGAGTGTCAATGTGAAGGAAGGTTCCTTGTAAAGCACGGGCCTCTTTTTATGACACACTGGAGCAGTGGATGCTGGGAGAGCCCATTTGTGTTAGAACCTTGTCAAGCCACTGCAAAGGACCGTTGAGATGCAGCTCTATCCAGCAGGGGGTGCTGGTCACCGTCTGACGTCTGCAGGGTAGAGAGAAGGACACAGAGGTAACAGTGCATTATGGTTCATACTAGGTCATGTTTAAAATCACTTTTACACATTTAATCATTCATTTAATTTGATAATGGTCGATACACTGATGCAGTCTCAGCTGCACTGAAGCCAACCCTTCCAGCTATGTTTGAAGTCATTCAAGTGTCTATCGGGGATGTTTTTTTTCTCTGCGGGGTTTGGTGCCAGAAATATAACCCGTACCACTCCTGGACCGCAGGGAATTACCCTTGCTGAGGGTGTCTGAAATGTGTTCACCCCTCACTCCGTGTCCCCTTCAGCACTGCATGCCTGCTGCATTCTTCATCTGTTACTCAACCCTCTCTTGCAAACTCACGGCTGCACACTCTCCCATTTCCAAGTCTGCTACTGTGCGAGCACAATCCCCCTCCCCATTCTTCATCCAAAAAGTTGTAGGCCCTTTTTCCCTCAAAGTGAGGGGGCAGTGCTTAAGGAAACATTTGCCATCCAGGAAAGACTAGGTGCAAGTCACAAGGCACGCGGTGCTGACTTGCCTTCCACTCTAATCCAATGTGTAAGATCCAGTGGGGGGAGCTGCTGCTCGTTTACAAAACAGCCACAATAACTGACTTCTCCTTACCTTAACTGTCTCACCCAGGTCTACGTTCCCACCCACCCACTCACATGCCAATAAAAGGTGTCTTATCCAACCTTTAAAAAAAATCACAAGTCCCTTTGCACCTTTAAGAGAAAGCTAAAGACCCAGCACTTTGATGCTGCAACAACTATGATGTATGACATCTTCTAATTTTTCAGGCTCTCTAGACTTTGATACAACTTTAAAAATAATCATAATAATAGCAGTTAGATAAAGCTGAACTGTCCTTCCATGTAGAAAGTGCTTTAATATCTGATAAACAGGTTGGAATTAAAAAAAAAATAATAATAATCTGCATCATTTTAATAACAGTATTTGTAATCGCCCAACAGGGACATCAACTTTACAATAAATAAATATTTATGTCAATAATGAGTCTGCAGTAACCTACAGAAACCTTTTTTGTCATATTTTTTTTCTTGAGTTGAACACCATGGCATGCAACACAAAAACAAGTACAATGAATGAATCAAAACGTATTAGGCCTCATAAGAAGTTTGTATTATATCAAATTACCTGTACTCAGCTCCCCAGCCCTTCACAAAACTCATGCGAATGGTACACATTCTGGTGAGTTGGTAAACGGCTTCAAAGCCCTGGTTGACTGACTGTGCGAGCAGACCAGCAAACTCCTGGTTATTAAAGATCTTCAGGTTGCAGCCTACAAAAAAAAAACAACAAAAAAAAACGTGAGGCTTAGTAGCACAGCAAAGAAAAAAAATGCCCGTAGGTCAATAGAACTGTGGTCATTGTGCGACGGTTTGCTTCAAATGTTGGCATATATACACTCATGCTAACCTGGGGGTATTTTGCAGACAGTGGCAGGATGCCAACCATAGCGCTGGTTGCAGTTAGGACTCTGCACAAAGATGGCACTGTCACTCAGACACTCAGCAAACACCTCTCCTCCAATGTAGTACAGCCTCACACCTCGTCCTGGAGAGAGAAGAGAGAATAGTGTTGGTCTGTACATACTGCCGGCTGAATGTGGCAATATAAAAGGAAAACAAATCATAAGGACCTATGTGTCTGCGAGTGAGCTCAACTGCTGAGTTGCGGTTGACGTTAGACAGCAAGCCGAGACAGAAGCGTTCAGAGTTGGAGGGGTCTGTGAATCCATCAACTGTTAGGGAGGGCTGGGAGGCGTGGAAGGTCTCTCCTACACGCTGGTTTAGCTCATAGTAGGAGATGGAGCACCAGAAGGCAGACTCACAGTACGTCACAGGTTGCAAGTCTGGGGGGGGGGGGGGGGGGGGGGGGGCGAGATGGAGAGACATTAACGCACATACAAACTCAAGAAGGTCCTCAGAGCAGGTAAACTGCTTTGTGGATGTACCACCATTTATTGTAAAGATGCTCATTGCTAATAAAATCTCTCTTGGAAAAAAAAAAGTGCATGTAATGAATGATAGCCCCTGTTAATAAAGCCAATCTGTGTGATTTCTCTTACCTAGATTACTGTTTGCGGGTGACACAGGGTTGGGTGACAGGCTGGGTGAACCTGAAACAGAGCAGTGACAGAGGAGGACTGGTTCAAGCATCGTAGTTTAAACTCTTCCAGCTGGAACAGCGTGGTCTCTTTCCACATTACTCACTTGTGTCCATGCTATGGTTGTTCTGGTGATCACTCGTCTCACCATCTTCACTGAGATACCCTGGTGGGGGAGTTTCTGTGACAAACATACACAGACAACAATTAGACAAACAGTCCTGATCTAAGGCATACGTGAGGTTTGAATTTATTTGAACAGCTGAAACAAGTACATGAAAACTTTAAATAAAAAAGTGCTTTGCTGCTTTTTTTTTTGTTCATTTTACACCAATCTCAAACACTCAGTGGCAAAAAAGAAATTCACATGTAAGAAAGTTTCTCTTGTGCTTACGGTCATGTTCCCTTCTGTGTTAAATGTACAAACATAACTCTAGGTTCTGAGAGAACCACAACCATTTCTGGACAGTTCTCTCAAATTCAAGCAGACATAAAATAAAGGATGATAACAACATGAGCTTACAGACATGATGTTTCTTGTGTAGAAATAGTAAAAACTGTGACGCTCACCAGGAATATAATTACTCTGGGGCTCGATGCCAGCGGGGAAGTTGGTGTTCTCGGGAATAGATGGGCTATAGTCATCCAAAGCTGGAAACTCAGCAGGTATATCTGCATGCCGTGGTACTAGAACAGGGGGCAGAACTGAAGACACACACACACACACCTTTATTAAGGACCAGTTCTATGCTGTATACCACACAGCAAACACATGAGCTTAAATACAGTCATTTTGAATCATGTAGCAATTTACTGCACTTACTTGGTGTCTCCACCCTTTGGTAGTGGTATGGGTTGACACAGACCTCATCCTTCTTGGTGTGGAAGGCAAATTCACAGTGGTCCACAGCCCTCAGTTCATGATGGGACTGGAGGTCTGGCCAGCGCCACAAGCGACAGTAGATCACATGAGGAAGACCTTTTCTGTGCGAGACCTGGAGACGCCCATCTAAAGACCTGGAGGGGGGGGGGGGCAAAAGAATTTGTTGAACTTTAGAAACTTTGAAAATATGTTGCATTCTGCGTCGTATCATCTGAAATATATGTTATAGTCGTGAATAGATCAACACTAAATTAAGAAACAATTTGGCTTGAAATAGAGTTGATCTATTCTACTGATGTCAGACAAATCAAAATGTATTCTTCAACTAAACATGTCCATCAAATATTTTCCTATTTCATTCCTGGATTTTATTTTCCTTTGAGATAAACAGCCAGGACACAAACAAAGCTTTTGTTGGAGATAAAAAACAAAGACTACTAAACACCAACATCAATCATTGGGTCCAAGAAAGACTACGTGCTTGTTCATGTTTGAGCAGTGTGAGAGCTAAACGTTTGAAACATCTTCACATCATGGCCTACTAGCACAGTGCAGCTCCAGATTCAAACTGCACAAGTGACCACCGCAGAAGAAATGGGTTCGGACTCAGAGCACTGTGGTTCACAGAGTTTATGTGTTGGGTGGGTTCAGGTCAGCATTTTTTAACCATCCGAGAGATCGACCCTGGTTATACTTCTCTCTCTCTCTCTCTCTCTCTCTCTGCCATCTTCTGAACTGTCGGAAGGACCAAAACAACTTCAAATTTCTGATGTATCGAACAGTTGAGCTGAGCAGTCAAAACCATATTGCATGCTTTAATGCAATGTCCCTAGTTCAATCCAGCCAGAAAAAAAATGTTATTGCATTTTATTTACTATCTTTTTTCCACCACTTCTCGACTGTACGTTTTGTAATAAAGGCAATAATCAGTCCCTGCACACCCAACAGAGTATTATTAACCAAAACACTTTATTCAGAGAGCACACACTGAATCCAAAAATATGAATGTTACCCTTTACAACCAATGAGTCAAACTGTCTAGTTACGCAGTTTAAACTGCATACGCGTACACAATCATTGTCTTTTGCAGTTTCTTTGACGTAATTGTTTTATTTGTTAATCTATTTAATTCATCAACCAAACAATACAATTAAATAGAAAAATGCAAAAGAACTCCATTTGACCCTTTTAAATGCTGACAAACTGGCCAAAGAAAAGTTTTAATTTAGGTTGACAATTATGGCCGCTTTGTACACACTTTTATGCGGAATCCAATTTTAATCAGCAATGAGACCGACAAGCTATCTGATTAAATATTACTGGGAATACAAGGACTTTCCACAATTATTATGCCGTTACTGAGTGTTGTTTTGTAGCTCATTCTACCTTACCCGTAACTACTACTGTAGCAGCCAAAATGCATGTGCTTAATTTCTTTTATGTAAAGAGACAAAGTGTAGGGAGAGCAACACAAAGAGGAAATGGTACATCAGTCTGCTCCATATCTATGTGTCTTTATGCTCCTGGCTGAGTCATCAGACACACATGAATACAAGGTTTTGTCTCATAAAATGGTTTGAAGAGCACAAATAGAATAAAGAAATAAACTCAAAAACTACTACGCTGTTTGTTTGTTTTTTTTAATATTATTTTAACACCCAACACAGGGAAACATTTGTTGACTCATTCAGAAACACCATGAACACATATTTGTGTGCACAGAAACATTTCACAAAAATGTAAGCAAACTGTAAGTTACAGATGGGGATCCCAAACTTTTCCCAGAGTTCCCACACTCCAGTCTAAACATCCTCAGTGAGTCAGTTTCCTCAAACCATCCTTCTCCTCTTCATCGCACGTCAGCTTGGGTCACACTTGTTTACCCAGCTCATAGAGAGGTACATCTCTGACAGTGAACCTTACTTAGACTCCTGTGCACCAGCACACTTCACTGACAGAGATCATACAGGCTACTGTTCATAATTACAACATGATTCAATAACAGACTTTGACTGGTGGAGGATAAGTCACGTACATATTTCCACAAATAAAAAGGCAGGTTTAATCAGTAATGACCAGCAATGTTAGCTCCTTTGCCTGTTTTAGCCATACCAGCTAATGCTAAATATCAGTGCAATTGATATCAATCTTCAATATGAAACATGTTTCATCTTCTCCGCAATTCTAAAGCAAATACATGTAAAAGTTAATACTGTCAAGATAGCAAACCCTTCACTGGAAAATCATTAGGCTTCTAATATTAGCTCAAACTAACTAGCATCGTTAGCTGTCATCAACATTAGCCAGCTAGCCATCTTAGCTCCGGAGAAGACAGCTAGTTATTAGCTGTGTTTGTTTTCTTACCTGGTTATGGTTAAGCATTTCGTGTTGACGTTCTGTGTCGTGATGGCTTTTTCCAACTCGTCTAATTGTCCCGTCTTTTTCAACTTCTTCACAAGACTTTTGACAGCCTTTTCGCACCATTTCTCCTCCTGCCCGTTCTGCTCACCCTTCTTCCAGCCAAGAAGCCTCTTCACGATCGGAGGAGTGAACGGTAATATTGACATCTTAAACAACAATTTTTTTTAACAATAAATTACAGTGCTCATTTCCTTCTGCAGCTCAAAGCACACTTGTGTGGTTTCCTACAACAATGAATGAGACTGCTTGGTAGCTAAGCTAGCTAAATTCCCAGACAGACAGTCGGCAGGTCGCTGCCGGGGACTGAAGCAGCAGCAGCGGCTCGTGTCGTAGCTTCACTGCGGTCGAGCTGCTCCTCTGTCGGGCTGTGCTGAGCAGCTCCTCCGGCAAACCACCGTGCTGTCTCTCTGCCCCTCCTCCAGCCTCTCAGTCAGCTGGCCTGTCCTCCACCTGCACAAAGCAACTGGCCTATTGCATACAATTAAAGTCTTTTTTTTAAATTACTTTGACAATAACAAATTAAATTATGTGACATTAGAGAGAAAGTAATTTAAGTCTATTTACCCATTAAAACCTCGGGGTACATAAAGCTGGAAAAAAAAATCAAATACAATTTTAATAAATCATTATACATGGTTTTGTCAACCACTGTGTTTTTTTTAAATGTGCTTTTGAGGAGAAATTCAATGCTATATGCAGCATTTGTTGAATAAAGGTGTCATGTAGAAGGAACACCAAGTGTAAGTAGGCCTAACCTATATCAGTGTCAGTGATTTATGTCCCCCTTTTAAAACCTGTTGTATACAACAGTTCAACATATCTAGAGACAAGAAATGGAAAAAATGTTGTAATGAGAGATATGTCGACTCTGAAAAGTGATACAACTTGTGCATTTACTGTGTCCATGAATAGAAGAGCCCTGTGAGTAATCCCTTTGATCCTCTCATAAAAGTGATTTCATTTCACCTCAGATGCAACTTTCCTGAAAGAGACAGGGGAGGTGACTGCATTTAAAGGTATTTAGGGTTTTAGAGTGTTATTGATAAGGACATGCCTGGCGGCTGCCTCCTATAAGCATCAGTGTTCCTGTTCTATAAATATCCCTGTCCAGCTCCGGCCCCTTTTCCTTCTCTCTATTAATAATTCCATCAATGAATGCTGTCTATTTTAAGCAACTATTTGGCATGGCTTCTTAATTCCTCTGACTTAAATAAGAACTATAACTGTCTTAGCAGTGGCACAATAATATTAAAAGACTATTAATGGCTCTATGTGGATATGTCTCCTTAACAAATGCCCTAAGTCATATTCATAGTATCTGTAAACACTGTTATATGCTTCCAATAAGGACTGCTTGTTGAAATAGAGAGAAATAGGGGGCTCATGTTGTATTTATCATATGGGGAGGGGCAGATGGACAAAAACAGAGAGGAAGGATTTTGGACAAAAGGCACAGCGGCTGGCTGAATAAGTAATGACTGCAGATGATCTGATGGATAACAAAGGCATTGTGATGGATCACTCTTGAGTTACGTGGGAAACAAGCAGACATGTTGCAGGGGCCTGATCAGCTGTGCTGCTGTCCTAACAAAACTTAGAAAAGGATGGAGCTGCAATTAGAGTAAATGTGCCTTTTGTGTATCAATATGGGCAAATTGTAGGGATATTTCATGTGCTGTAATACCACGCAATGCTTAAAACGCTTCAAAACCACTTTTTTATTATGTTTAGGTCACTGCTCTGCAATGAATACAGATTCTGTTGCACAAATGTTAGCTTCCATATTGTTTGAAAAATAACATCACATTACCCTCTGAAGACCTGTAATTGCCCCCCATAGCTAATTGCAGTGTGTTAGAATCAGACTGGCTGTTGGACACAGCCCCAAACGGGTGGGGTGCTCTTCTCCCTACAATCTCTGCCTTTTTTTAAACTCCCTTCACACTGCAAGCTGTTATCTGTCGTTTACAGCCTTCAATCTCTCTGCAGACATTGGCACCTCCAAATATGGTGCAGAAGTGACCTCCCTTGTTTTTTTCCCTCCCAGTGGTCTGAACCAAAGCATATTTGTACCCTCCTTCATTGGTTTCAGAGCCATGGAGGTGATGAGGTGATCTCATACTCCTCTGTGATGATCTCAGTTCTCTCTCTTTCCAGGATCAGTGAAAATCTGGTTGTTGTTTTTATCTAGCATAACACTTCTCACTTAAGCATCTGGACAAAAGCCTTTTATTTATGATGTCTCAATACCATTTAGAATTACATTCCATCTTATTAAAGGTCAGAATCCAATTATTCCAAAGATTTATAATGGATAGCCACCCTTTTTATAGCTCTATTTATACAGGAAAGGTCATACCATTATGATTTACACTTGGAAACCCCAAACTTTTTGTTTATTATTGGCCCCCATTGATGTTATTAGAAAAGATGTATTGGCAACAAATAAAAACAACTAGGCAAGTTGTGGCTTAAAAGACTTCATAAAGTTGCATGTTACATTATTTTACTAGAGTTTGCCAGATAATTTACAAAAAAAGGAGCTGCAAGCCCAGAGTATTTCAGCATTTTTAATCCAGAATATTTTCCAAACGTGAAAAAAAATTTGTGCCTTATGTTTTAGATGAATCTACAAGTTGAAGATTATTTTTGGCATGACAACTGTTATAATCAAATCAAAGGTATTAAACTAATCAAATGTGATAAAACACACTCTGGTGCTCTGGGGAAATGACAAGAAGTGTCAACATAATAGATGGCAAATCACACCATCTAGTGGCTTCGCTCTATTATTACATCATTTACTGCTATTCACACAAACTGTGTCCGGTACAGAACAAAGTAAAATATTTAATCATTTAAGAAAAAAAAAGGGATTTAACTGATGGAACCATTTCATTTAGGTGGAGGTCAGTTTTAGGTATTGATGCTTTGTATCTCTCTGTCATGGTCCAGTGCAGGGATCAAAGGATTTTTTTTAATTTATTTTTTTTAAGAAAGCAATACCACAGTTTAAGTGAACATGTTCATTATGCAGAATGGCCCATTTGAAAATATCCTTCATATTATAGTCACATCAGGATCTTTATTATAATATTATTGATGCGCATATACGCTATGGAATAACGATGGTGTACATTTGATAATATATGTTAAACCCATCATGCGATTAAACAAGTATTATCAAGAGCTTTAACCAAACTATAATATACATTCTGTTTAATGTGTTTTTATATGGTAATATGCCTCTGTATGTACAAAGTCATGATAAAGAATAGAAGACGTTCAAATGAAATCCCAAATGGAAACACTTCAGGAAGAAAGAGTACCTGAAATATGACTTCTATTAGTGTAGTTCCTGGGCAGTCTCTACCTCTGGTTTATTTGGATGTGTACTTTTTCAATTTGACAATTCAAAAGTGATAAAAGACAAACTTTACAAAAACAAATATATTTTCTCTTTTTATTCTTCTCTGCATTTCTTCCTTTTCATTTAGGACTCACTGGGATTATCATATATTTGTGATTCGTTGCTATTGATTTATAGGCTATAAACACAATTTACATGTTTATTGTGAACAATGGCCCATAAAAGCATTACTTGGTTTTGCAGAATATCTCCTCATCATACAGATGGAATGCAGCGCTTTGACATGACTCATTAATTTCACCTCTCGGCTAAAATGGCTTTCTGTTTGGCCTGAACCTCAAGTACTCAGCCCTGTATTAACAAATGACCCCCTCCTCTGTGACTCTATTATACACGTTAACATTAAGCTTATTGGTAGTAGACATCAGAGTCTTGTGCTTTTTGTTGTCTTTTTGTTTGACTTTTTTGGTATTTGAGAAGAAAAAGTGTGGTCATTAAAGCGGATCTATTATGCAAGATATAAGACAGAGCTTCACATAGATCAGAAGCATACTCATAACTTCCTCCACACAGCTTGTGGAACTTGTCATTTTCTTAAGATCTGGTAAATACACTGTGTCACTCACACCACCACCAAAACTAATGATTGTGAAATTAGTTTCAGAGCAATCAGGAGCTCCCCCGCTAAGACCCACTGTATCCATATGCATGAAATTGCTTGTGTTAATACATGCTATGAATCGTGGGTAATGCAGTGAATAATTCTGACTGCACACAATAATGCTATTTTCTATTAGATTGGGGACTGTTGTGAAGCAGGAGCCCTGTGGCAATAGGCTTGTAAATGGCCATGTAAGGATAATTAAGCATTACACTTGAACATTAAAACTTGCTTATTTCCGGGAGCTGCCGGCTGTGGAGAGCTCTTATTGGACTCATCACTATTTTTGGTGTTTCCCTATAATGTGTTCTCATTACAATTACTATGCAAGCAATTGTAAACTTTGTAATCTCCTTTACTGTATCTTTAAAATGGGTTTTAATTAGTGAGAGGGCTTTAACAGTTGAAATCAAATTTTATTGCATTTTTGATAATACATTTTTTAAGTTGTCGATTAAATCATCTTAAACTTTAATGTATTAGCAGTGTTGCACAGATTGCTTGTTTACCAGTTGATATGAAAAATTGTCATTCCTGAACCGAATGAACTGTTTTGTCCTCAGGAGGCCATGTTTTAGAAACGGTCATGTCCCTCAGCTGTTGTGTTTAGGTAAACGTGTGTATGTGTACTTTGCTGCAGAATCCAATGTGTCCCAACCATCCAGTCCACTGCAGGACTGGACCTTGACCCTGATGAGTGTAATGAAGTAAGGTCAGTACGAGTTTTAGCTGAGAGCTTTACAATATTTCACTTGAGATGATTACTTTTTCTACTGTTGGGGACTGAATTTAAAAGGTTGATTCGTTTTTCCCAGGGTTTCTGTGTTTCTTTTTTTCCTTTAATGGATTCCTTGTTTGATGTTCTTTGCGTTATTCTTGTAGCCTTAATCTCATTGTGACGAGCTTAAAAAGTGCTCTGTTGATGAAGATGTTTTAACTCCCAGCTCAGCTCAACTCAGCTGTTATGAGAGCAGAAAATCCTATGGAACATTTTAAAATGTGAGTGGGATCATAAAACATACTGCTCGGTGAATAGACTAAGGTTATCAAAACAGTAAATCAGAGAACGAGCAAGAGACAAGGTGTTTTAATGTTGTTAAATGTAGGTTATAGGCATGTATGATGGCTCTATTATAGGCATTTAAGCCTATGTCCAGTATTGTTGGACAGAATTCTGGGATGTCGCCGGAAAAATTGTCTGTCAAAAAAGTCGAGCATAAACTTTGATAGACTTCATCTCACACATTCCCAAGAAGCACATGGACATAAAAAAAGATCTCAAATGATTCATTTAAGTGTTTGTCCCGAAAAAAGTAAGATGTTGAAGGCCTCTCAGTTGTCTAGTTGTCAGTTAAGGCGTAGATACCATGGAAAAGTAAACTTTCTAACGTCAACATGATGACCAAACAATAGTAAGGCCTACACTGACATGTTGTGGTGATAAAAGTTTTTCTCTGAATTTCATTTACATACACTACATACTCATTTACATGCACTACAAGAGTATAAGAAAATATAAAACAACAGAGGAGTGTTAGACAAGCAGCAACATTTGAGAGCAAGAGAGACATGTGCACCAGGGTTACTTTGCTTCATTAAATACACCGCATAGTTGTGATGTCTGTACTCTTTCAAATCCATATGTAAACCATTTCCTCCCGCCTCCTCCTCTTCCTCTCCCTCTCTTAAAACCTCCAGCTCATTAGTGTTGCCTTTATGACATGGCTTTACCTAAATGCCGTGGATTTTTCCATTCCCTCTCTGGCCCACTCTCAGGCGGCTCACTGAGAGTAGCTAACAGAGAGGCTGAGAGGACATTTTCTTGTTTCTCCAGCATTTCTTCACACTTACTAAGACGTTTCGACCTGTAGGCTTTGTAAGGAACTTACTGTAACTTGTGAATTTACACCACATGGACAAGCAGTGTCCCAAAGCAGTTTGAAACACGTTCAAACCTTGAGTCAGGAGGCAGGATTAAATCAAGAGGAGCTCCTCTCGACCTGTAGTAGACTCTGACAACACACTGTCTCCCAGACTTTCAGTTATGGAAGAAATTCCTGCATCCCAATATTTGTCGGACTCTTTAGCCCCAGAAAAAAAAAAAGTTCAAAGCTATCAAAAATGTTAAAAAAGGAAAGATGAATTACATGTTTGTTATAAAAAACAATAAAAATGTCATGTATAAAAACAATACCGCCATCAAAAGTCATCTTCCTCAAAAGGCCTTTAATTAAATGTATACTGTGACCTCATTTTTCTAATAACACAGAAAGGACAATCTTCAGTTTTGTCAGGTAACTTACATTAATGATCTGAGTGTGTTCAACTTTCAAACAACACACAACACAACACACTAAATAAAGACCGCTTCATAATACACGTCTTCATTTAAATAAACATATTTTAAAGTATGACACACACCAACTAAACTCTTGTTGCAAGTTCAGGCCTCGCAGGAGTATTCAATTAGAATCCACAAGGTGGCAGTGTAACGTGTTTGAATGTTCCCCAAAAAAAGTCAATTAAAAGTGTGATTTCCTTCAGTGGGTGCTTCTGCTTTTGTTCCTGACACTGTTGTTGTCGACATTGTTATGATACACTCTATAAAGACATTCTGATCATATGTGGCTTTGTTTCTGGTATGTCCTGGCACGTTGATTATACATGCAAATCAAATCCCATTGTGTCGTGTCAATAACAACAGAGACAGCAGGTAGGACTTGTAGGAGGATCCTGCACTTAAAAGCCAGAGCTGCAGTAACTGAGGGCAGAGCAGAGAGGAAGGTGAGTGATCCAGTTTTCCAACTGGCTCCTGTATTTTACAGAGTGCTTAAGGTTAAAATTGTGTTCCTGTTTATCCATTCAGTGGAAAATAATATATAGTAAAGAGCCAATAGGATTTTGTCTTTGAACTCACTGAGAGTTTTTCCTCCCTGCTGGCTCAGTGCTCTTTGGGAGAAATGAGGGTGAGCCGCTTGCCGAAGGACTTCCCATCAGCCGCCTCCAACCATCCACACATGTTTCTGATAGACCTTCACAAGCCCCAGTAATCCGAGGGCAGCTCATTCAGAGAGAAAGATGCAGTGATAAAAAAAGGGTGGGTGAGAGGGAAGAGAAGAAGATATAGGAGGGAAGGATGGACCAGAAAGCTGAGTGGGAGCAGGCCAAAGGGGAGGGATGATAAAAGGAAACATTTTAGAGCATGTTATTTGCCTCTCTAGAGACGGCGCTTCAGACTTCTCAATTTGAAATGGCAGCGTTGTTTGTTTCTTTTGGCTTAAGTCTTCGCTCAAATCATACTGTATATATTTGATCTGCAGCATAAGATCAAAATGCATTTTTAAAACTAACTCTCCACTTTTTATCTCTGAGATACAAAATAACCCAAGAGCCAAATGATTTGAAGGACAAAGGTTACGAAAGGGAAACATGTATCTGTAAAATATGAAGCGGTGCATAAAGACATGGAGACGCATCAATATCTGATCATACAAGTGGTTTCAGTCAAAGATCCGTATTATTAAACTGAACGGGTCTATCAGAGAGGACTCACCCTTGCAGACCTGCAGCCTCTTTAAAAAAAGCTAAGCAGCACACACTCTGCGGGTCTTGCTGGTGTCTTTAACACAATGTAATCTGTCATGCTTAGTTTCCTCAGGTCCCTCATAAATCACCCTTAAACCCGTGCAGGCAGACAGGAGAGTATAAACACCTGTTGTGGTGCATGTCTCTCTTTTAACATGTAAGAAAATGTGAGGAATAGTGTGTAGTATAGGGGTTGTAATGGAGGTAGTGGTGGTGGTGCTGGTGTGTGTGTGTGTGTGTGTGTGGGGGGGGGGGGGGGGGGGGGGGGTTCATTCTGAGATACTAGCTAGAAAAGGCTTGGCAAACTGTGAAATTTAAAACATCTGGCCAGCTACAAAGAAGTCTCAGCTGGAATAACTCACTCACAAAAGTTACTCTGCTCTCCTGAGTGCTGGCATATTGGCGCATCCCCAAACGCAGGAGAGCAGATCCATCCCCTCTCGTTCACGCTCAGACAAATAAAAACCTGAATGTATTGCAACAGAGGCTTTAATTGAAAAGAAAAAGAATAAGCAAAACAAGCAATCTTCGATTAGGTGAGCCATTTAACAGGCAGAAAGTGGGAGGGATACATTAATGCCCCCATTTTTTTTTTATTAATGACAAGTGCAGGGGTATAAATTATACATCAGGTTTACAATTTGTATTCATTGTGAAAATAGCACAATGGAAAAGGAGGGCTGGAACAAGCTGATACAGTATACTGTCAGGGGGAAAGGTGTAAGTATTACAAAATATGACAACTGGATGATAGCCCCAAATGTGTTATGTAGTGTCTCTCAAAAATGTCCTTCAGAATAGCATGTGATTAAAAGTACATAAATAAGGATCTATTCTGTGTTTTTATTATTATTATTTATTTAACCTTTCACAAAAACAACGAGCAGCCAAGCATACTAATACAAAAAAATACATCAAATGTTTGTCCATATCATCCACAAACACATCAGGGAGAGCATCTACAGCCTGATGTGTCCACCTCCAAGTCCTTTAACTTCCTCTTAAGAGCATCCAACGAGAGCAGCTCATTAAGTTTCAGCTCTTTTTTGAAAAAGTAAGTAATCTTGAGTGCGGTCACATGTGCATGTGTGCACAGAGATGGAAGAGTGTGTGTGCACATGGCTGTGTTTAGGGCCTCGAGGCTTGTTTAGCTGACCTCAGTGAAAGCAAACCTCATGACAGAAGGTCTGGCATTGTCTGTGTGCCCGGGCTGCTCTGGAGCCAGACGGTCTGCCGGCCGCCAGCTTTGCTTGCTTATAACGGCTGAGAACATCCGATCCCCTTGGGGAGGACGGGGGAAGGGGGGGGGGGGGGGGGGGGGTCTACTGAAAAGCTCGCCACTTTTCTCTCTGTCTTTATCTTTGCTCTTTAGACAAGGAGCAAGCATTAGGCAGGTCATCAACTAGTGTGTTTGCTGTGCATGTATGTGGGTGCATCTGTGTGTGAGAGACAGAGAAGAAAACAACAAGGGAAGGACAAGTTTAATTTCAAGGAGTGGAAAAGCAAATGGAAAATTGTATCTATGAGAAGACAGAGAACGCACACACACACATACACACAGAGGGAAGAAGAACAGACTTAAGGGAATTTTTTCGTAAAGTTGATCTGGCCATTGGTGAAAAACATTCCAGTGCAGGTATTCAGCAAACGTCTCAGTGTCAAAGTGTTTCACTGATGAGTGTGTCTTCTTTCATCCTTCTATCCAGTTCACTTCCACTAATTCATCTATCACACCGCGAGCATGCTGAAGCTTTGTGCTCTGACAGGAACAAATGGTTTCTAATCACCACCAGACGCCCATGTTCAACCATGACAGAACACTTCCACTCCCCTCCCCTCCCCTCCCCGTGCCGTGTGCTCACTGTGTCCGTTCAACAATCCCTGCATGGACTCCACACGTGGCCCTCAAGAAGTGTTGGCCATTCTTGAAAAGCCCACGACAGAGAGAAATATGGAACATTTTTGATGTTTTTAAGTTGCATAACTCCTGGGTGGAGTATTTTCCCTTCCTCGAGTGGTTTAAAAATAGTAAGGTTTCATTCCCTGTGTGTAGTGTAAGGTGGAAAGCAAACAGGTTGGCGGGAAGGTGGACGAAACATTACCTCTGCTGCTTCTACTCTGTGTTCAGGAGTTAGTTTGGGAACGGGAGGACATCTCCATGACTGCATGGAAAAACATGAGAAAGCAAAGCCATAGGAAGAAAAGCAGAAACACAGAGAGCCAAAAGTCACTAAATTATAAAATCACTCCCTTTTTTGCTGACAGAGGAATGTTAAAATTAATGATTTTGACCACAGTAGTATAAAAACAAAAAAAACATCATTTTGCAGCTTTGAGTATGTTTCCATTTTTTTTGCATTCAGCTCATTATTTGGGATTTTATGGCACCAAAACTTTCCCTCTCAGCGCTATGCAACACATCATTGTATATTTGGTCAACAATAAGAACCTTTTCTGTCATAGAAGCTCTGATGAACTCTTTCTGCTCTGCACTCAATGACAAAGACATAGTGAGCGACTAGCTGGTGAACAACGGTGCCTATAGGGGCCATGCTGTAAAAGATCACATCAACATCAGACCTCATTCTGATGAAATGGAAACTAAAATGAACAGAAAAAGGATTGGTTAAATGCCCCACACTACCATCAAAGGGACTTTTTCTCAATAACACACGTCGTCCTCTTCAGGCAATGTTTCTTTTTGTTAACAATTTGATCTTGTAAGTCCTTAATGGTCTCCAGTTTATCTCACATTGTGGGAACAGCGAGCTGTCATCTGCTGCACAGATCCCTCAGTGTGTGTCCGGTAGCCAGCTCTGCTCTGCACACTTACAATAAAGGACAAGGCTCAACCAATGTACGATGCACATCTGAGGCCTCAGCTGGCCTCCAGCCACAAGCACTCCCTTCTTGTTTTTCTCTGGCGGTGTACATTACAGCACGCAGTAAACATACATTTTCATACCTGCAACTCAAATAGGGCCTATCTTTGTGGACGGAGGTCAAACACAGTTCACACATAGCATGGGAAGAACATCCTGCCAGTTTTATTTGAAGGTGTGTCTCAAGCAAGAATAGCTCTGATATGCAGCACATCTCAATTGTCACAGGAACCATGTCGTTAACATGACCAAATACTTCACAGAGATCCACTCAATGCATTCTGCTGTGGCGATACGACAGCAGTGACCTTTGGCGGGTCAATGATCAGATAGAGAGTAATTTAAAAGAATGCACACAAGCCACGCAGATTGTTAATCCACAAGATCAAATGATCACCCCCACAGCCGTGACATCATCCTTGCCCTGTTCGGCTGTGGGAACTTACCGTATATCAGTCCTCAAATCAGTATGACAATCTTTGTCAAGCGGCACATCAAAGACGGCACAAGTTTGTTCACATTGCTGACATTTTTCCACAGTAATCGCAAACCTTTAGAAGCCGTTTCCAAGTTTGGCGATAGACATTATAAATTATAATATCAATAAAGTCCCCTTCCTGCTGATGCTCTGGTTTGCTTTTTTAGGTCATAGAAAGGCGCCAGTATTAAATCTGAACTGTTTCATAACAAAAGAAAAACATCCTCATTGTAGGTTTAAAGCAATCTGGAACCCATCATGAGCCTCTAGGAGTAAAAGACAACGTCCTGGGTCTTCCTATGTAGTCAGTAGTTAGCAACATCAGGCCAAGCACTGGTTACTGACTAGCAAATAAAAAATAACAATGGAGCTGGAGTAAAGACATGATGTCTTAGAGTTGAATGTCAGCTGCACTATCATTCCTTTTTTTTTTTTTTTTAAGAGATCAAATCTATATTGTAGTCAGTTATTTCAGGATTTCATAAAAAGAGCAATGAGTTACTCTGACATGTAACGTTTAAAATGGGAACTGCAGTCCAAATTCAAATTATTGAAGAGCGGTCTCTCTTTCCCCCCTCCTCCCGGGTCAATGTGCATGCAGGTTCCCACGCCACGGACAAATTCTGGTCGTGGAGCTCATAACAAAATGCAAAAGCTTTATTGGTTGGGTCGAATCAGTTATAGTTAAAACAGTTCTCTTGCCTGCCTCCATCGCTGCAACACCTGTTAGTGAGCCAGGCGACCTGAGGGGTGTCCATAACAGCCTTGTTGGGGTACCTTAACTTCTCTGGTCAAAACAAAAACAAACCACTCAGCATCAGAATTCAAACTTAGGAGTAGAACATAGTGGCTGCTGCATCAGAGAAGCTAGCGCTTTAACAATGCATGCATCCTTAATGCCTGATGATGAAAAGTCTCAGCATCAGATGAAAATACCAGGCACACTGATGAGTCAGTATATTTTCCCTGGCTTGTGCCATTTCTGTTTTCTGGTAAAGTCACCACATGTTCCTGTCTCCCACAGACACAGACAGACAGATTGTGTCCCTATTATCCCTGATGACATGAAATATATGGGGAATCTGAAAAATGAATAGTGTTTTCATATCTACAGCATGTCTGCACCTTAATAAGCTAAAATTAAGTTATTCAGTTTCATACCCGCTGCCAGACACCTAAATAATCTCTTTTATACGATGTAGAAGAGCCAATTCTGTCCCGACCCTTTCCCCCCTCTTCATCTTCTTTTCTTACCGAACATGGGTTGACAGGTTCCTGTCGTTACTGGCCGGTCGGAGGGAGAGCCAACAAAAGAGGCCTTGTTTGAGACTTACCCCTGTCAGGCTGCGCACTTTGATATTAAAAACTCTGCTAACGGGAGGAGGAGGGGGAGAGTAGTGAGGGGAGAGGGGGAGAAGCAAGGGGAAAGATGAAAAGGATGAAAACAAACACCTACTGTCTCCAAAGCCCATGTCTGTAGGTGTAGCCTCATAATGGACTCACAAATATTTGTCCAGTCAAAACAAAATAAAACAGCTCTAACTCCTCATGTTATAAGTCTGATCAATGTCTCCAGGTCTTCCTGCTGTAACAACCACCTGCCTATTCTCTCGTACTCACACAGCGCTCACAGTAGCACAGGAGGCCTCTCTTTAGTTTGTGAACAGGCCTCAGGCTGGATGCCAGCCATCGCCAGAGGGAAGAAATCCCCTGATACGGTACCTCTTCCACTGAGGACATGCCAGAGACCTGCAATACAAGGAGATGCCTGGTTGTGCCCAAAAAAAACATGTGCATGCCAGCAAAAATAAACCAACACTGATGACCAAATGTACCCTGCCCTCAGTTTAAACCTATACTAGGGAGCGAAAAAATTGGCAGGAGGGTTCAAGGCTTCATTTTGGAGAAGAAGCAATCTTTGACACCAAAGAGCCACGGGACATAAAACACATTATGAAAAATATGAATTTCATCACATTCCTCACAAACACATCATTCGACCAAAACTCTTGGCTGCCTCCTTCAATTTGCTGCCTGTTCTCTGGGCCAGGAGGAATGAACGGCAGCAACAGAGATAAGTCTGTACACTTTCCAAACACAGGTGACATGCCGCAGCATGTTGGCCATTTAGGAAGAATGCAGAAGCAAGTGTAATGAGGATTTTCCTTAGCTTTCTTTTGCAAGGCGCCTGCTATTATCCCGATTTTGAGAAGCCTCAAGGGCAGTTATTACAGCATTTATATTAATTCCCCCAGATTGCCTCGTTTGGTTCATACAGGCCAGAGAAATAAAGACGCAGGCAATTAGAGGAATACTAGAGAGTGGGTGAGCTCAGAGATGGCAAAGAGACTGCACTGATCCATGTTCTGCTTTATGATTGGCATTATTGTTCTCCTGATGACAGCTAGAGTCGTTCTTGTCTAAAGCAGCAGGGCTTGCTGTACTGCTGCTGACCCAGGTTTTTGTAGCTGGGGGCTCATTCCTATTAGCAATAGTTTGCAGTGTTAATGGCTGTAAGAACATCATCAGGCTCGTCAGCGCTGACAGGCTGCCACCACTCGTACCTTCAGCCACAGGCAAGGGGATGGGCCTTCACATAAATCTGTAGAGGAATCTGTGAGAACGACGGCATCATGCACATAGACGAGCAGACGAGAGCAGCAGAGAAAACAAAGCAAGCATACGCGGCCCTCGAACAACCTCCAAGCTAACCAGCAGCGTAGAGGGAAGAGGAATCTGTGCTTGAAGGCCTTTTTTTTTTTTTTTTTTGCTGATGACTTACAGCTAAATGAGTTTATGTGATTTGTTGCACATTTGATGAATCATCTAAATAAAACATATATTTTATAATAGATTAAGATGTATAAGGCAGATGACAATTATTAAACGATAACATCAAAGATGTATATTAATAAATAAACCTCTACAACATTGCCCACCACCATGAACAAACTTGTTTCTCATCCTTATATTATACAGTACATGTTTTTTTTGCTGCTTTCATTTGTTGTTACTCTTTGTTAGGCGTCTTTAAATACTGTGCAATAAAAGTCTAATGTGTTAACAATGTGATATATATGTTAGTTAGAGCAATTACTGTGACTTTAGGTATATTTTCATGCTAACACTTTTTTCACCTGAGTGAGATATTGATTGTTTTACTCTGGATCTGTATGCTCCACAGGGCACAGTATTTACCTCTGCCTTTTGGAACCCTCCATTCTATCGTTTCTCCTGTCTCCGTCCTGCCTGCTCGTCTCCCCCTCTGCACCTCTCCCTCCCTCTCTTACAGCCAGGTGCTGACAGAAGTTAGCATTCACAATCTTTCTGTTGAGGCTTTAACAGGAGCCAGATGAAAGACAGAAGCAGATTAAGATGTTAAACAGCCTCAGATGGGATGGCACGGGAAGAGGGAAGCAGTTGGGGCCAGAACTCAGTGGAAATGTAGACAAACAAAAGCCCAGGAATGTCAGATGGAGATCATGTTGCACAGCCCTCGAGCAATAAGATGTGTTATTACCACTGGCTGGGAAGCCCTTGGGGGATGCTTATGTCTCAGAGAAGCCCACAAAAGAAAAGAGTCCTGGGACTGAGCACCCTCCGTCTGGGCCTCTGAGTTCATACTTTTATTTTTTTTGTAGTTTGATTCAAGAGATAGTTGTTGGATGACCTTCAGCAGGGACACAATTAAAGATCACACAAAAGCTGTATATTGTTACCATAACACAACTGATAAAATACTGTGTCGAGGGATGATGTTTCTGATCCATAGTATTGAGCAGACAAGCCAACAGCTCCTGGCCTGAGGCCGGCTCATCTGATGCAGCTGTATTGGCAAAGAGCTGAGTATTGAATGTAAACTTATGCTACACATGGGTTGCCAAGCCTGACTTAAATTAAGCATTGCGATAGCATCACGATTACTGCTTTTAACATCCGAGACAAGGTCACAGCCAATAAAATGTTTTACATGTGGTTGGACTAATATAAGTTTTAGAGCATTGTTATTTATGTAACAGCTAAAGAAATGTGTAGCTAAAATTTAAAGATGGAGAAACTATGTGAGTCAGAGCTCTTGTCAATGCTAAACTTACACAGCATCAGGCTCTTGTTCTTTTAAAAGATGCCTCAGATACTGTAACGGACAGAGGTGCTGCTTGTCAACAGGCAAGGCAGGCAACTGCTTGGGGCCCCATCTGACAGCAATCACTGTTGTTGTCTTGCTAAGCTTTGCATGCATTTTTACTTTGAAAGCCAAAGTTTGTCAATGAAAGTAAACAGAGAAAAATGATAAGGAGTTAAATGTCTATAGGAGAGAAGAAAGAAACAGGAAAAAAGAGAGGCAAACTGGCAGACATAACATGAACGCTGGTAGGGGCCCCAGCAGACTCTAGAATCGACACTGCTGCTGAGTTAAAATTGATTTTGAATCATGAAAAGAAAAAACTCATAATGTTTCCAAATGTTCCTTTTCACAGAACCTGTCTGCTATATCTATTCTAAGTCTTAGGGGGATGTATTTGAGTCTGCATCTTCTAATGAATACTTCAGATTTTTAATTGATGATATGCTCTCTTTTAAGCTTAATCCTCAGCAACATGTTTAGAGCTTACAGCTGCCGCTGGGTTTTTAGTTCAGATAGGTCATGTTTTTCTTTTGCTGCAATTAAAAAGACTTGTTGCTATTACTTGTATGCATTGAGATAACTACTGTGATGTTTTGAATACTGTAATGACTTTCTGCTCTTTGACCATAGATATTTGGACCTGTGTTTTGTATAGTTTTATGTGTTGTATTTCTGTTGCTTAATTTAGCTGAGCTGCTACCTTTCTTTGCCAGGAAACCTTTGTAAAGGAGATTTTTAATCTCAATGAGGTTTTTCCTGGTGATATACACTTTAAATATGAAAGAGGCACCACTGAAATCTAACATTTGATTTATTTGTACTTTACCTTTATGTTAATCATACATGGCCTAGTTAAGAGTTAAGAGAAGTCAACATTATGTTTATGAAAAAACAATTTGTTTGACTGGACTGGTTGTTATATTCCCCTTTTGATTAAAATTGTCAACAGAACGACTGTATAATTACAGAGACAGGTCAGTTGTGTTAAATGTGGCTTTCACATTGAAATAAAAGGCTGCAGAACTTCAGCACAGAGAGCATAAACATAACATTTAAAGCTGACTTTGGTTTCCTCTTCATTTCAAGGGCACGAGCGCTGCTTCTTTCTTTCTTTCTTTCTTTCTTTCTTTCTTTCTTTCTTTCTTTCTTTCTTTCTTTCTTTCCACTCCCACCAATTCTCTGAGGTGAGGAAATGGCGTGCATGGAGCTTAAGTACTTGGTTTGATTTGGTACACCCACTCCTCTCTACATCTGTGTGTGGCTTCCCTCGAATCACACATGAGAGGGATGGAGAGAGAAACAGCTCACCCCTTTGTTTGCTTTGATAAGGTTCTGTGTACATGTTTGATCATGTGTAATGGAATGTAATATGTTCATTTTGTCACATTAGTTTGCAGGAACAACACACACTCTACCACATGCACACACACATGATCATACACACAGTTACTCACACACATTCCTGGCCCCTCGCTGGCACTCATACACTCAGCAGGTATGTCAGTGTGGAGACAGGCACTGGTATGTGCCCCAGGAATGCGAAACCTGACCTCTTGGCAGGAATTTGAGCTCCCTCACTCATCTTCACGCTTCTAAGACATACGCTCACAGAGCCGACCCTCACAGCGCCCGGCTGGGTCCTGAAACAGCTCCATAAAGTCATCTCCAACAACTGAAGGTCTGCTTTAAGCTCTGGCACCCACTGAATGAAGATATCACAACGCACAGAAATATGCGTCAAGAGCATTAGCAGTTCCTGAGTAAAGGATTACCTAAACATTTCAAAGAATAGTGTAACATTATGTGATACACTATTACTGGCTTTCTTACTCTATGGTAGACATGAAAAACCGATACTAATTTCAGGTCTGTAACTGGCTTCTGCTAGCTTAGCATAGCATAAGGCAGTGAAACAAGGGGTAACAGCAAGCCAGACTCTGTCCAAATTTAACAATATATGCTTTCCATCATCTCTAAAGCTCATGTTTCAATGTCTTTACATCTGGTCATCTGGTCTCAACAAAAAAACAAGGTAATTGTTGTATTTTAGACTTGTAGAGTGGATTTTTATTTTACCTGTTGACAGAGCTGCTAGCTGTTTCTAGGCTTGATACAAAGCTAACAAGCTATTTATTGTTAATGCATTTTTAAAGAATGATTTATACATAAAGCAATTTAAAGTGCCTTTGAGAGCTTTGTATTAACAGCAGATAGTTGTTTAAATCTTGTCATCTAACTCCTGTTTCACCAAATGCCAAACTATACACCTTCAAGAAATTCTGCACACAATTAAAGATAATGCCTCTCTAAGAAAAGTTGAAGGACAAACAGAATTTAAGTGGACCAGAATGACAGTCATTAATGTGCAGTCTAGATGAAATGGGGCTGCTCTGTAGGCAGAGAAGCAGAACAGAACCAGCGACGTGGACATCTCGGCTCCTGAGGAGAGGAGGAAGAAAGCCCACATGGCTGAGCCTAACCGCCTCGGCAGCTCCAGCCGCCCAATCAGCCCCGGTCCACAGAACCACCAGCACTGCAGGCCAAACCTCAGCTTGGAAGGCGAAACAGGGTGACTGCATTTCCTGAGTCCACCCCAAGCTCACAATATGGAACATATTAGGAGCCCAGCAGAAAAAAAAGGGGGCTGCTTTCCTATTTCTCCTCTTTTAAAGCCCCTTGAAAAGAAACTGTCAGACTAGAAGGACAAACCATGCCCTGTAAAAAAAAAAATCCTGTTTAGTTCTTGGCCAGATCTTTGAGCATGACATACTTAAATATATAAAATTACCTCTGAAAACATGTGAGATTGTGTTAAGGGAATGTGTTTTGTATCATTTAGCATAAAGCGTAAAAAGCAATTGGTTGCTTTAGACTAACATTTATATAAAAAGATCTAAAAAAAAAAAAACACAGGCAAGAAAATATGTATCTCAGCATGACTGTAGCATACCACATTCATGTGCTATTGCCTCACATTTCGAATAGAGGGGTCTGGAGGGATTTGATTACAGCTCATAAAGCTGCTCTATTTCAGGCTGGTATATATAATCAAGTTTTTTGAGAGATTATTACATAGAACTGAGTGAACATGTCTTCTCCTCTCATCAGCCAAACTCATGTAGATAGAAAAGTCCAAACTGACTGTCTCAATGGTGAATTAAGCGTCTGTCCTTAAAAAGAGTTTAGGATTTAAGGGGGGAATCCTTCATTAGGAATAACTACTGGCAATTTGTGTGAAGTTAAAGAGGAACGTGCGTTTTCAGTCCAGATGAGTAAATGTGATTTGATACAAAAGGATTCACAAAATGTATAATATTGAGGAGTGTGTAGTGCTAACCCAGGTATCCAAACAACAAAATAGAGAACTATTGTGCTTCTACGATTTGAGTTGGACATGGGTAGGCTACAACATGCTGTTGATAAATGCGCCTGAGGCTGTGTGTGTGTGTGTGTGTGTGTGTGTGTGTGTGTGTGTGTGTGTGTGTGTGTGTGTGTGTGTGTGTGTGTGTGTGTGTGTGTGCGTGCATGCGTGCGTGTGTGTGTGTGTGTGTAAGTGTGCTCACACTGTGGCATTCTTTTAACCTCTGTGGAAACTCACTAAAATAAATCCTTTTCGTACGTCAGAGAGGCCCCTGGGCACCCTGTAATTACTGAGGGGAGGGTGGGATCTGCAGAGGAGCATCAGGACTGAGCAGCTTTTGGCTTCTGAAAAACCACCTAAATGCTTACTCAATGGTCTTTTCCAGGCTCAGAGCTGGAAGTCAGAGGACTGCTGCGCAGAGCACAAGCACATCATCTTGGACATACTCATCCATAAATATCACTTAAATGAGGAAAATTTATCAACAAGGTGAAGTATTCAAAGGTGTGTATGTACACACCTATGCAGTGTAGTAAAAGACAGATGTAACCCCAAAATATCAGCCTCATAAATATGCATTTATCCACTGTCCCATAATCCCCTCTGAGAGTGTGGATCCCCTGAACGCCTTCTTGTGTCGGCTTGCCCAGTAAGTGGCGAGCATGGCAGCTGCATGAAGCTGTAATTAACACCCTCAGCCTAGGTGAGAAGACATCCGTGAGCTAGCTTTCAGAAGAGAGAGGGAGCGAGAGCAGGAAGTGTTTAAGGCGCTATGCGTAATCTCCCCTCTTTCAAAAGGTGCTATTACCTCACTGTGTTTCTAAAGGGGCCAGATGTGCAGGCCAAGGTCATCAGGTATTGGTCCTTTTGGCTCGGATGACCTACAAAGTCTGAAGTACTGACTTTGTGTCTGAAATCTGCTCAAGTTGACGTCTCCATATTTCATTCCTTCTCACCTTAACAAAGGGTTCATTTTATCACAGCAGGTGTGCTGACCTTTGTTAGAACTAGAACTAAATGAGTTAAGTGGCTTGATTGTAATTATCAAAGAGACTTCAAGCCTTTGTAGCAGACTGTGAACATGGAGAAGCAGGCCTTAGGAGAGGCTCACAGGCAAGAATCTAGTCTAAGGAATGCACTGAACCTTTGGCAGGACAGAAGCTATAATAACAGGGTTTCAAAACTTAGATCTTTAAAAAGCAGTCATCTGCACACAAGCACAGAGAGCAACCCTACATGCACAAAAACGCATCTTCAGATGCAACTTATTGTTACTTTTCTGTCTTTTATCCAGAGTGCTTAGAGTTAGCGTTGTGAAAAAAAAAAAGTAGCCGTGTTGGTTTTCTTAATGAATGCAGCGCTGCCACTACAGCTCAGTGTGTCACAGTGTAACAAAAATGGCGGATGGGTTTTTTTGGGGGCAGGGAGCGACACAGACTCCTCCAGAAAATGATGGAGTGCAGCAGCCAGCTAATCAATACCATTCCTGGGCTCATGGAGCACACAGAGTTGCTTACATGGCTTTTTCCATTTCCCTCCCTCATCTTACCCAGAGATGAAGTCCTCGTGCCACAACTATTCCAGCTCCCGAGCAGAGATGCAGCTAGATGTATAATGTCGCTTGGCCTCTCCCCAGCCCCGTCTAATTAGGCCCCTTCTAATACCCTCTGTGGTGGCTTGTGTAATCTGCCCACTATGTGTCTTAGCTACCTCGCCACCCCATATAATTGTCTGCCAGTTCCTCTCCAGTGGTGTTGCGGGCCCTTTTCCCATAACAGAGACACAAAGGAGCTGGATAATGGCCCCCAGTTGCAGGGAAGAGAGCAAAGGCAGAGACAGAGGCGGAGTGGAGCCACTCCTCTCTGCTGTTTGAACTCTACACAGTCTTGGCTCCAGCCAGACAGCAGGCTTGGAGGAGGCTGTCTGAGCCTTTATGGAGGAGGAGGACAGAGACGCTGCACTCAGCAGCAGCGGAAAGTAGTATTTTCGACAACAACAAAAAAGATGACAGCCTATCATAAAAGAGAACTCCTCTTCTTCCGTGTGTCTCTGCTCAAAGTATGTCATTCTGAAGTTCAAACAGCCAACACTTTTGATGTCTCACAGAGCCCACTTGTGTCCTTATAAATGCTCAGTTTGACTCTCATTAAACAAGAATCAGAGTCTTAGTGAATGCCCCCATTGCTGAATGTTGGCACAGACCTTTGCACCCCTCCCCCTTCTCGCTACCACCGCCGCCAATCTGACAACCCAACACCAGCAATTATGAAGGAAGCCAGCATAACCACATCCACCTTGGCTACAGTTTTTTAAGATTCCAGCAGGCTTGTAAAATTTCTTGGTTTCTCTGCATACATTCCTGTATCACTGTAGTGGTTTCAATGTGCCGCATCCCCAGTCAGTTATGACAACATCCATTGTGAGACATGCCGGCTGTGGAGACCTGAGACCTGTGTGGATGGGCCGATATGAATGTGCTGAAGAAGAGACACCTTCACAAGGATTAGCACAGTTGTTTCACCATTTCCTCCTGCACAGTCCTCTTCTCAGCCCTCATTACTGAGGCTCCTTAGGACCTCAAGGACATGTGGATCCTAACATCTATCTGTGATGCCACTGATATATCAGTATGATCAAATGCTCTCCAAAGACTGCAATTATCTCCTCTGTGCTCACAGCTAACACAGAAAACAGTTCTCTCTGCAAGTGAAGATCTGATACAAGCACATGTGATGGTTCCTGTTTGAAACGTGACAGCACGGAGTGTTTAAGTTCATGGACATCCTGAGGAAATCAAAAAAAACAAACAATCATGATGACGAGTAAAAAAAGAGCTAATGACGAAGACCAAACAGGGAGAATTAATATGCGAATACTTTATTATCAATGTGTGAATGGTGTTAGCTTTTTGTCTGGATATTAATAGTATATGAAAACTATACACCAAATCCAGACTCATCCTAATTTTGCTTTATAATTTCTCAAGTTGGTATTGAAAGATTCTTTATCTTTATATATATTTATATATATAATATATATAAGCCAAAGTGCATTTTCCATTTTTTTCCTCTTGTCCATACACACATTGCACAATACATAAATAATTACATTGTAAAAATGACTCCATATTTACAAGTATAATATATATTTCATATAATATATAAAACTTTATATTAAATCTAGGTAGATGATATTTGGGATCGTTTGTGGGTCCGTTTGTGTTATCTGTGGTTGTTGAGGAGGATCTCCAGCCAACAAGGGCAGGAGGTGATGAACTGTCTGGAGTAACAGGGACCCCAACCCTTTGCAAAGCTGATTCGCACACTGTTGGGGTCGTAAGGTCCGTCCAGGAGGTCAGTGTCTGTGGTGTGCCTCAGGAGGCATGATCGGTCATAGTCAAACACCTTAATGGAGAACCCTGGCATCACCTTTCGCACCACCAGAGTTCTGCTGTTAGGTACGTCCAGAGTAGGGGAGTTCACAAAAATGGGGTGCTCGCTGCGGTTGTACGCCCATACGCCGTCGGACTCTTTGCTCAGGAGGATGCCGTAGCCGATTTTGCCTCGTGTGCGCTGAACGGTGCTGCTGCGATGTTCCAGGTTGAGCTGGCCCAGGCAGAAGCCTGTGCCCTGAGGTAGATCATAGAAGATACTGACAGAGTGCTCGTACACTGTGTAGAGGCGTCCCACACGTGTGCGGTGCTCCCAGTATGCCACGTTACACCAGTGGCTCTGCTTAGGGACATCAGGTGACATACTGGCATCTAGAGGGGACAGAGACAGAATGACAGTCATTAAACACAACATAAACAAAAGCAAACGGGCCTAGTAAAAAGGACGTTTTAAGGTATTAACTATCTGCTTTTATTGTTTTCACAGCAGATGGCCATACTATAAATACTAAAAGAGGCACTGTATTTAAATCTAAGCCTTGTATAAATAACATTGCATACACATCGGTCCCCGAACACACACACACACACACACACACTCACACACGTATCCTGATGGTATTGACTGTAGAAAGGTTTGTCTGAAACACTGTGGTGTCCTCCTCTTCCTCAAGAGGGCACTGTAATGATTAAACACTGACCATCCAGCACTGAAGCTGCTCACACTTTTAAAACAGATCAAGTTTGCTATGTTTAATTAATGATTACATCATGCGTTTCCACTAAAAATGAGCAAAACATAGCAACGGAATGTTTGAGTTGCATTCACACATTTTGTAAAACAAGTTTAAACAAAGGTTATTTTTATTATTTCTTTTTTTTTTTTACAGTGGAAACATGCTGGCGTCCTGTTCCTGAACATCTCTGCCCAGTAAATTAGCTTGTTAATTCAGTTTTCATGGCTGCAGCCTGTGAACTCTTTGCAGTGACAGGCCTCAGCACTCCAACATGAGTTACTGCTCCCGAGGTAGACTTCTATCTTCAACACATGGAAAAGACACACAACACTGTCAACCTCTTTTAGAGGCTGCTTCAGTCCACGCTGCGCAAAGCTTTCTTGTGTTTCTATTGCTCATAAAAATCTGTGGTATGAGAAGAGTGGGGAAGAAAAGCGTCCCATGATCTCATATCCCAATCTTCAGCTTCCACTTCTGCAGAATCAGGGTTCCTCTCTTTCTCCTAATTCCTCGTCTTCCTCACATTCCAAAGAGTGGGGGTGACGGGAGAGGGCCAGGCAGGGGGTCCCCCTCCCCCTTCACCCTGCTCTTCCCCCTGCTGTGGGCCCAGGGACGGCATTCAGCTCCCTGACAACTTAGCACAAGCCCGTGACCCGCTGACCCCCCAGCCTTCATGCTATCAGCTCCCATTAACTCACACACAGAGTGATGCCATTATTTTGCTTCAGAGAGTCTATTGGCACAGAGGATTTAAAGCCTGGGCCTGTGGCCCCATTCCTTTCAGTCTCTCAGCTCACAGGGCTTAATGACCGCCCGCCCCATTAACAAACGCCTTTAAGGTGGAGCATCACGGATCCACACAGCAACAAAATGCCTCACTCGCCTCCCACCCGCCTAAACCTTTCTGCTGAGTGACCCACACTAGTAAAGTTTGTACAAAGATTAGCAAAAGCGATCAGCAGACTTGCAGAGACAGAACTTCTGCTGGTTGTGGAGGGGATGGGAAAGAGTGAGCGGGGATATGCGGGGGAGGGGGAAGCTGCAGACAGGCTCTCTGTGTGTTTGCGCACACACTGATGGCTGAAATGACCCCCTCTCTTCAGGGGCCCCAACATGCATGTGCCATTAGTGAATTCCACACTCCAGCTCCTCCACTCTGAGCTCAGATTTTACTTCAGCGGGGCTCAGACACACAAAGAACTCAGCCCCAACTTGTTTATGGCCCTCTATTGTCTCAAATCAAATGGAGCCCACACATCAGGGTAAACTCACTTTCAAACTGTGCACACACAAAGAACCACATGGCTACCGTCTCCTCCTTTTTGGATGGTGAGAAGAAAGCAAAAACTGTTTGGTCATAGTGTCTAGTCTTCAGGTAGAAGGAAAGACTGTGAGGACCAGGAAGAGAAATGAGCAGGACAAAGGTTAAAAATGTATCAAATGCTCAGCCTGAGTCTGAAGGAAGACAATGAGCGCACCATGAGCCAGGCCTTTTCCTGTTGCTCTGTTGTGTTCAGCGTCTACGTGTGCCTGTGCGCACATGTATCTGCCTTGGAAGGGTGGGGGTGTCGGGGGTGTCGGGGGGGTGGATCAGCCAGTGTGTTTGTGTTTTTGTCCTGAATGTGTGTGTTTTGGCGAGGTGGGAGAGCTGAGGTGAGGGCTCTTACAGACAGACTCGTCATTAGGATCTCTGTAACAGGGTCAAATTATCACAAGTCGCCACACTGTTTCGGCAACATCACCACGGTAACTGTGGCCTCCATTTTCAGAGTAGGTGCTGAGTACTCGTCATGAAACGCAAATGCTTTCGCAGTTTTTTTTTTTTTTTTTTTTTTTAAAGATTTGTTTTTGGCCTTTAATGATAGAGGGAGGACAGTGGATAGAGTCGGAAATCAGGGAGAGAGAGTGGGGAGAGACATGCGGGAGATGGGCCACAGGCCGGACGCGAACCCGGGCCGCCCGCGTGTGAGGACTAAGCCTCAATACATGGGGTCGCGCGCACTGCCGCTGCGCCACCGGCGACCCCTGCTTTCGCAGTTTTTTGACGGGATGATTTTAATTTGACTCTTGTGGTTTAAAAGAGAGTATTTAACATCAGAGTGTTACTAGACTCATGCAGATACACGCCAGATCAAGGCTCAGTCTAAGTCTTGAAGTCAGACCTGAGGTGGTGACGTGAGGGCGTGTGCTTTCCGAGCCTCTGACCACACCACAGACGTCATTTGGACTCCATGTCGTGCCTTTAGAGAGGGTCTGTTTGAGGGCGGAGCCACAATGGGCTGGGAGCAATTACTGGGGCTCTGCATCCATTTAACCCTGCCACCTTTTAACAGCTCAGTTTACCCATTAGAATAGTAGCGCATGTTATTATTGTTATTTTATTCTCAAAAGCCTCTCCTGTTAGTGTCAGTCTCAGAGTCATTGGAAGCAGCCACAAAATGGCTGCTGCACATCCTGTTCCATCAGCTCGAGGCAGCAACCTTAACATGTCAGGCTGATTATCATCTCTCATGTCCTACATAGCAACACTCAAAGTCCCTTTTTCAAATAGAGTCGTATGATAGCAATATAAGCGTCATGAAATAAGTTACTTTAAACATAGTTACTGTAAAACATAGTTCAGGTCAGTGATCAGAAATGAAAGCATTCCGTGTGCAGAGTTTGATTTCGATAACAAGGTGTGAGCTCCATGGAAACTCTGTGACTCTGTGGAAATGTTGACTTTTCTCTTTCCCTGTGGCCTGTCTGATCGGAGGATTTCAGAGTACCAAAGCAGGACACGAGATCTGACAACAAACAGATCAGTTCAGTGGAAGTCACAAAGCAAACAGGGGACAGGGGAGTATCAGTAAAAAGGATTCAAATACCTGCATGTTAGAATCTCCAATCAGAATGATGGTGATCAGATTGGAGACATTTTAGCTCACAACACAACTTAACTGAGCTGGGCCCTTTCTACAGATTTTATATGTGGAAAAAAGCAATCAGCCCCGCTATGAGTTACAATCTGGATAATTACAACTAAGTACACAAAAATTGGGGCTTGAAAGATTCAATGGCAATCCTTGAAGATAACCCAGTAATGCTTTTAAAAACAGGAAAAAAAGGAGAAAGGGGAGGGGAGACGCAGAAAAGAGCTGCCCTGGGGTAAACACGGCTCTGCAGCCTTGGAGTGAGATGAATGGGAGGCCGAGTGTCAGGGACAGGCAGACAAACAACAGCTTCCTCTCTGTGCTAACATCTCCCCACCAAGCTCCGGGGCCACCTCCATTACACTTCATCTCTACTAATCCAGAGAGCGGGGCAGAGATGAACTCATTCCTTCAAAACTTTGCTGAGGAGGAGAAAAAAAAAGAGAGAAGAAAAACACTCTTGCCAGTCCCTTTAAGCAGTACAGTCGAAGGGAGCAGGGCAGCAAGGAGAGGAGGGGGAGCAGAGCGCTCTCATCCTGTGCCAAGGATTAGACTCCCCTCCAGCTATTAGACTGTACCAATGAACTGATAGGCTTTGTGGCTGGTGGTGGAGTTGGTGCAGGAGTGTCTTTTTTCTGTGTGTACATTTTGGTTAAATGTGTGGAAATCCAGGGCAAATGTTTTTTTTGTGTGCTCTTGCACTCCAATTTGTTGGATGAAACTTTCTTTCACAGCCAGAGAGAACACAGTGGAAGTGCAGTGTAAAGCGTCCCCCTCCTGTTCAAAGCCTGGTATGACATTAATTCTGTAGACAATGGTTCCTATACTGACTGACAATAAGCTCTGCGCAGGCCACATTCAGGCTGGCGTCTGGGCTATCACTGCCATCAATGTCGGCATTATCAGACCGACATGCTAACTGGAGCCGCTCTTATATGTCTATGGATTTTTTCCCTGAGGTCTGGCCTTTCCCTGCAGAGAGAGAGAGAGAGAGAGAGAGAGAGAGAGAGAGAGAGAAAGAAAGTAAAGAGAGGGAGGGAGATATGTGCTCGGAAAAATGATGCGGGAGTCAGAGAAACTGAAACCAGTCACCAAGCCTCGCTGGTCACATTGGGAATGCTTTACGCTGTCATCAACTTCCTCTCTGCTTTCCCTTCATTTTGTTTCTGGACGACCCCATGAGGGAGGAAAAGTGCTGAAGGCTTGATAGTAGATAACTAACAGAATCCATAAATTAAATCAATAAACAAGAGAGGGTGTAAAAAGAACAGGAAGCAAAGGAGGCTAATATGGAGGAGCCGTCTGGGCGCGTGAGTAAGAGGCCGCTGGTTTAAGGGAGAAGGCTTTTTTTTTTTTTTCTTCCTCGGTTTTCTTCATGGGGAAGAGAATGTGCTGCTCATTTCCTCAAAGTTTCCTCCAAGGCTCTGCAATGTGTCAGAGACAGAGAGCACAAGTAATGGTTGTGATGCAAGTGAGGCCTACGAGGGTCCTTCAGGGCACGTAAAAGCTCCGTCCAAACTGTGGGGTATGTTTGTAAATGTCACATCTAGAGGTCACATTAAAGAGCAGCAAGGTCTGAGAGAGCACCATATAGCAAAACACTCAACCAACATCCTGCTGGGTGGTTGTGCCCTTTCACCTCCTCATACAACCTATCTGTTTGTGCGTGAGTGCGTTTGTTTGTGAGCAAGTGTGCGTGTGTGTGTGTGTGTGTGTGTGTGTGTGTGTGTGTGTGTGTGTGAGGGAGGTACAAGCCAAGAAGGCTGGAACGTTTGAGTAGAGGAGACCCTGCACATTCCTGAACTCCCCCCTCCTCCCCTTGCTGTGCCTCCTAACTTCCTACTCTGGTTAGGACTGTGGGAGGTGGGGATGCAGCGAGAAGGCTGCTTTGTTCTTGTCCTTTAAGAGTCTCGTTTTGGTGAGAAAATTCTCCTAATCACAAATTAAATATCACATTAGAGAGGAAGCACGCTTTGTTCTGAGGTTAGGCAACACCTCAAACATTCTGAAAGATTGTCTCCAAAATGAACAATAACAAGGAACTCTATTATTGCGAGTCATATTAGACTGACTAATTTAAGGCGAAAGGTAGGTGTTTTGTTTCCAGCGGGCCGGGAGGTGGGCTGGCTGTAATGGACGCAGTTGATGTTCAAACAATGGTTTCCTATTGATCAGCCCAGTGGATCAGAGTCTGGGAGGAAAATGCGTTCTGTCAGGATAATGTGGCACCAGAGTTTCTGTTTCAATCACAACACTTGCTGGGCTGTAACCCACACTGCTCCACCGCGGGCATCCAGACACCAGCTCCCCAAACAAAGACAACTCTCCCCCCCCCCCCCCCCCCCTCCACAACACACATCCCTGACAAGTTAGCCCGTTCACAACAGGCAAGACATTCATTAAAAATGCAGGAGTGAACATTTCCAATAAGTCACAAAGTCCTTCCCCTGTCAACATCTGCAAAAAATCTTAAAGCTAAAGGGAATGGCAGGATTTCATTAAGTAAATTATGTGCTGGCAGACACAGAGAGGGGAAGAGGGGGAAGATACAGCCAGACCTCTAATCTAAACCGTACCCTGAAATGCGACAGCCTGACTGCATGTACTGAGCCACACAGCCAAGGCTTCAGAAAACGCACAACGATAAAAAGACAAGTGAAACGCATACTACAAAAGTAAATGTAACGGTCCCAGGGGAACACTTTCAATGAAAAAAAAAAACCATGTTCATGACTTGTTATAACTACTACTTGAGAAAGCGTGATCCCAGGGAACAGTTTGCCTTGTCAGGTTATATGTTGTGAAGAACCACACATGAAGAAGACATATGTAGGCCAACTTGAACACGCTCAGGAATGAGTTCACCCTGAAACAGAAGAGTGAGTTGAGCCGGTGAAAAGGAGACATTTTCTGGAGCGTTTCGCGTCACGATACCACTCAAAATAAAAGAAAACAAGCACGTTTCAGGAAGAAGATCAAAGGCTCCAAACATCTGTGTTATATATGTCTATCATGATTGGCCCCATGTCCTGACAAGGTAAAGGAATGAAGATGCAGCTCCAGTAGATCAAGTGTAAGATAAGGGAAGAGAAAGATAAAAAAAAGCAGTCTCCTGATCTGAGCACGCACACAAGACAAAAAATTTAGGAAGACTTTGATATGTTGGGAGTTTACTCTTTAACATCAACAGCAGACTCCTATCCTTTCCCTCAGGCAGTAAAAGGCTTGTGTAGAGATGTCCAATGACATGGGCCCCAACAGTTAATCCACACACAGCATTCTGGAGGCTCAAAGAATGCGCTGGCTATTCTGAGTTTTAAAAATACTGACAGCCATAGATTCAGGCACAACTGTCAATGACTCCTCTGGGGAGGAAGGGGGGAAAAAATCTTAAATCTATTTTCGCCAGCAATCAGACCACAGGGCTAAATCATAGCTGGCTGTGGCGAGTGTCTGGATTTATAATTGTGGGTAAAATGGTCAGAAAATAAAAACAGCATCCACAACTGGCACCACCTCCCCTAATGCTTGCCAGGCATTGCAAGGCTAGCACATTTACAGTGGCCAGCTCAAATGGAGTATTGTTCCCCCTCTCCGCCTTGAGAGGAGGCTCACTAAAACACTAAACTAACAGTTGGACATTCCTTACATTTTTAATGGCATTGCACGCTCTTTATTTGTTGCTCTAACCCTCTGCCCCGAGCTGGATGAATGGAGCTATTGGTGCAGCGCTGCGGTGTGAAGGAAGAGAATATGGTAACGGCGGCCCTCCCTGAGCACACGACAAGATTAGCTCACTTACTTTGTTTGCTAAGGTAGAATATGGGGCACAAATTATGGACCGGGCACACCTCCTGTTATTTCTCAAGACTGCACTTTCTATCTGTGTGGTGAAGGCCTAAAATGAAACACAGTTCACCTTATGCTGGCCGAGCACAGTATGCTCAGTAAATTGAAATGACAAGCGCAGCACTGTGAGCTTGAGACTCAAAGTGGCGTACGAGACTTTAGATTTATCTTTATCTGCGAGCCCTGGCACCACACTGACTCGCCAAGCGGACACAGATAAATACTAACATCAGCAGGTGAGTTTCTGTTGACATGAAAATGTCTTTCAGGCCTCTCCAAGGGCTGCTTTAGATTAGCGTGGCTTTCACTCTGCGCCTAGAGCTCACATTATCTCACTACATCTGCGTCCTGTTTTGTCAGTTCAGATTGAGAATAAACTCTTTAGGAAAGTTAAAAAAAAAAATAATAATCTGAACAAACTACAGTGGAATCATATCACAAAGAATGACCTGACACATGAGTTAGCCTCACAAAAAAACGTAGCAAAAATGCTATGTAGAGTCTGGAGAACTCAATTGAAGTTCAGAGATGTCATAAACTCTGAGAAAAAATTTGAAGTGGATTCCTGACACACCACAGTCTAACAATGCTGAGAAAGGGAAAATGAGGAATTGTCTTATCGCTCCTATCAATGGCTCTTTTTCTGTGTGTATGTGTTACGTAAGGGGAAACGGAAGCCAGCCTCCCAGGACAGGAACGGATACTTGAGACGAGGACTGTGGGTACAGCACTACACAGAGATTAGAGTACAAGACCCTTCAAGATGTATAGCTACATGTATGTGCACCCCCACCCCACCCCTGGCTGAGGATGGACTCTGCAAACTGGACATGACAAACGGGTCGGGCAGAGCCCCCTCATGTCTCATGTCCCCCGAGAAGCAGGCCTTCTCTTTAACATTCCTCAGTCTCCCACCACTGTCAAAGGGGCAATTCACCGCCCTGCACTGCTACAAAACCCAGGCTGCTTTTTAAAACAGGATGTTTGTCTGAGGCCTCCTTCCCCTCAAATAAACAATCCGCAAAACCTGATTTCGGGAGGCAGGGTGGAAGCACTCAAGTCACATTATTTCCACATCCCGTATCCTGGAGCATTGGGGCTCCTGAGGGAGTGTGGGCGGCCAGGCCCTGGGAAGGCTCAGGGCTGCGGTGGAAACCTGAGGCCAGGTTGCAGGGGGAGATGAGCCCGAGCTGCATCACTCAGGGGTCTGAGGGACGGACTGAGGGGGATCATGCATGGCTAACATGCTGTTGCAGTTGTCACTGTGTCTGAGACATCACACATTGTCCAAGTTGTACCCAATTATAAATAACTACTTATTAGTTAATTAATGATTAAATGATGTCCCTTAGCATCCATTAAGCTCAGGAGAAAATACAACTTTAAAGAGGCATCAATAAAATACCAGGGTCACAGCTCTGAACTGAAGACTTATGAGAAATCCAACAAAAAAAAAGATCATATCAAAAGAAGAGGGCGAAATCTTCCGTCGAATACGGCGGATTTTCTAGAACTAACCTGTCTCCACGACGGTCTAAACCCAGCTCACGTTCCCTATTCGTGGGTGAACGAAGGCTCGGTGAATTCTGCTTCACGATGATAGGAAGAGCCGACGTCGAACAACATTTAAAGTATCGAACGCCTTTAAATTCAGATCAACAAGTAAGAGTGAAGTCTAGTTTAATCAAGAGGAAGCACTGTGTGCTTTGTTCAAACTGCCTAATAAGTCCATGCATTTCCTCTGTCTCTGACACGGTCGAAGGCAGTGATTTAATGCTGAGTGCTGCTCTGTGATCAGTATTGGCTGCAGAATTTAATTTGCCCTACGCTGCCGAGTCAGTCTATGCACATGGACTTAAGTTTACACCTTAAGGAAGACGCATGGCCAACTTACTGGGTTTTTCTGCCTGGACAAATCAGTCAATACCAGAGTGGACCTTAACCCAGTGCCTGTCTGCACACCAGACATCCACAGAGACAGTGCTGGCTTTTCCTCTAGACAAAGGCAGGCGGCTGGAGGAGAGCAGTGTATCATTAATGTGTGCAGAGCTCTGCTCGTGCCCTCTTCACTCCTGAAGGCGAAACAGCACTCTTTGTTATCCACTTCTAATCACTTTCCATCTTTCCGTTCCTCCTGTTAAACTTTCCGACACTCTCAGGAAGATGGAGAAAGAGGAACGTGAATAAAGGACAGCGCCTCAGGTCACTTTGCGTGTCCTGCAGTCACATGACCCAGCAAATCGGAGGGAGCCCCATCCATTCACATCGCTGAGCTCACCTCACACCAACATGAGCGTGTACACACAGTGTTGTGCTGACAAATTCCTCTGGGTTGATTGAGGACACAACCTCTGAAGACTGAAGAATGTAGGCAGACTGGAGCCATGACAGTTTCAAGCCAGCACACAGGGAGGGCTTGTATCATATGGTAATCACTACACTACAAACACCATATCATCGATGACTGAAATTCTTCAACGGCAATGTGAAAACATCTTGGCATGCCTCCCATAAGTGAGAGCCAGCGCTGGCCAGAGGAGCATTATAATGAAGAAGTGACAAACATAAAGAGCCCCTGATGTCAGAGACAATGTGACTGACATAATAAAGTCAATGTGTAGGGGGAAAACACCCACTCAGACAGTCATACAGGAAGCAATGAGACCTGCTTCAAAGGGCTTCACTGTGATGACCACACGACGAGGCCCAGGCAGTGAGGAAACAGGTTTGAGGGCAGACTGGGAGGCTAGCAGCAGCAAAGACACGTTCCCTCACACATACAGCACTAAGGTATACTGTGTATGCACACACTCGAAAGCTGGGCTGGCTCGTTACGTAAACAGTCATAATTAGAGTGCCTGTGGGAGTCGTCCCTCTCTTCAATAAAACAAGGCTGTGAAAGGTCCAAACGTACAAGACTGAAGGTTTAAGTATTACACTTCAAAACTATCAAACTCCTTATTATAGATTCTAATTTTTGTTCATGTGGTAAAATCACGTTTATCCATCAAACCGGACATCTCGGGTCGCTTCCTCTGCTTTTGTGTGGTTCAAAGGAATACTCAGAGGGTTCTCAAACTGTCGCTGATTATTTGACTACGCTCCACCTATCCACCAAGTGCCCCCCCAGACTTGCTTTTAAGAGATTTACTTGTTCCTCCATGAGGTGTGGAGTCTGTTTCCCATACAACTCCAGTTACACACAAACACAGACACTCTCTCTACCAGAGCTGCAGGGATATTCACAGGCAAAGTCATCTCCAGGTCAATAACACATTCATACGATAACGTTAACCATGTTCAGCACAGGTCAGTATTTTAGAGAAAAAAAGGCTTAATAAGGTTCATCGGTATATGCTGTATATGATGGGTTCACATGAACTCTTTTGTATGTTAAACCAAAGAATCGTCACGCAGTCTAAATGCAACATGATCAGAGACAGGCTGGCAACATAGTTGAGCACAGACTGGTCAGCCTCTTTCCTGTGCCCGAGTCGACTGTGTCACGGCTAATGCAGAACGATCCAAGCCAAGCCTGTGAAGCAGCAACACGCAGTTGGAGGGAACCAAAGCCTAGCCTGTCTAGATCCTCCCTCCTCACCACAGTCTCTGAGGAATTGTGGTGCACGCTTTGACAAGCCCCTCATTTGTTGACTCAGGGAGTGTCACTGGGCCATGCTGAGGTGGTGACAGCATTTGTACTGGGGGAGGAGGGGGCCCTCGCTGCCTGAATACTTCTCTGCCAGGTAGTCATGTCGACTGCTAAATGTCCGGGCCTCCGAGCCGTGCCAGACGCCGGAACAGAAAGTGCTGTTCCATGCATCCCCGAAGCGAGGACATCCTCGTCCACATGGTACTGTGCATGCGAGCTACTATGAGGAGGGAGGCATTGCTTACTCTGTCCCGTGTGAAAGAAGTGTTTTATTTCAAATCTGAGGACAGGACTGTTTTTACTCGCTTCCTTTGGTGTGGCCCAATTCACACGAGCGACTCAATTTCCTTGAGCCCGCCCCTCCCTGCAGCCCACTTACAGCCGGGATAGATAGAGTCGTATTGGCAAGTGACTGTGCACGTGCATGTGCACAACTCTGTGTGTGCTTGTGTGTATTTCTGAGCGAGCTTGGATCTTATATTACAGTTTGATCCCACTGAAATATTTCTGAAAGAAAAACAGAGGACGGGAGGCTGGCTCTGAGGCCGACACACGCCCCGCTGAACCTCTGCACTGCTCACAATGAAACCTTTATCTTCGAAAACAACTCTCTTTTATTACCCTTAATGACACGGAGAAAAGAGCAGCATCTAATGTAATAACCTTCAGAAGTTCGCATATTCACCCTGACTCAACGGAGTACAGCAAAGACTTGTCCCCTCAGTTAGATTTAATTTAACTATAGAGTGTAACAAATTGGTCAATAAAACATTAAATCGTCATCAAAGTCTGAGATGAAAGCCTGTGATTCATGGACTTTTAAACATGGTCAGATGTATGGAGCAAAGCCCAAATAATCAGAAGAGTACTAAATAAAATGTTTATACTTAATATGCATTAAAACATGCTCCTCCCAGATCAAGTTATATTGTACTCGTCATTGCTTGCTCAAGTCAATTAATGCGTTACAGTACCAGCCCTTCTTCTTCAAAAACAGCTGCTCACAAACGTATAAAAAGTCAAGTCTAAAGGAATCTGTTCTTGTTTGTTACCTTGTCAATACTAAATACCCCCGGCCCCCCATTTGGATGCTGACAGACAGTTGGAGAGACACACCCACCTGAGAATTCCCCTGGTGTGATATTTGGTGAGCTGGCTGCCTCAGTTTCAGTGTAAGACAATGTAGAGTCTGACAGATCTGTGGGGCAGAGAAAATGAAATGAGCTCTGACGTCCAGTGTGAGACATGGGCGACTCTTAAAGTCTCCTGAATAAACTTAAGAGACTCAGGCATAAGACACACATGTCATAGTACAGGATCTCCAATATTACCAGCAGCTTTCAGAAAAACAACTAAAGGTAAAGATGAAAACCGAGCTCTGAATGTGTCACTTACCCAGTGGCTTGTGTTCTTCATTAGGAGAAAGCCTCGAATAAGGAGGTGGAGGTGACTCTGCAACATGAAGCAATCATATCAATAACCTTATCAGAAAAACGTTTTAAAACTGAACAAAAAAGACAAAACTCAAAGTCATTTCTGTGATTTTAAGAAAAGAAAAACATTTTGTTAGACCTACTCGGGAGTTGACGATCATCTTGGAACATCTAGAGAACAATGTTGTATCTCATAGTTGTTCAAAGATAACCAAACATTGTGATTTTAGAATGTTTTGTGTTCAGCTCTTGTCATGAATATTAAACCATGTAAACATACAACTAACAAATTAGTTATTTGATTTGAAAGTGTACACCAGACGATCTGGGTTATTATAGGCACTGTGTCTGCGCATCTGAATTAAATCATACTGTTCATAAGCTCATTAAAAAGCTAATAAAGCCATCTGAAAACTGCACATTTGGTTCTGTTAGGCATGAACGCTTTAATTAAAGCAGCTGTTTTTGCACCAACTGCAGAGACTAAACAGAACTTCTTTTTAAGCAGGAAAAATAAACCCAAAAAGATCCCTGCCTTTAAGCTGCATTGTTCACAGAACTTGATTTCCTCCAAAAAGAAAAACTAAAAAAAAAGGAAGAAAATGATTTGCACAAGCAGTAAAAGCACAAAGGGAAGAAAACGTTGGGAGCCCACTGACCTCGCCTACAGAGAAAAGGAGAAGGAGAGAGCATAATAGCAGCGGGTCCTTTAAGAGTGGCGGCAGTAATTGCTGGGATCTGAACTCAGTCACTCAGATACACAGCTAGTCAGTCTGGCGCCAGTAGTATGCAAACTGTATATTATCACCACTCCTTCACCTAAATAGCATGAGGGGACCTCCTTAGGACAAAAGGGCTTTTAAAGCGCAACTTGAAACTGATCTCATTCGAGAAGTATAATGTCTGGCAAAATAAAAGGAAAAAGTGTTTGTCTCCTTCACTTAGAGCTTTTTGCAACACATCGAGCACAGTTTGATTCTTTACAGAAAAACCTGCAGCAGCAGTTTCTTTTCAATGAATCCTGAAACGAAACACATTGCATTTACACAACTTTGGTTTTTTTAGCATATTTTTGGTTGCTTTTTCTTTTACAAAGGTGAAATGTTTTCCTTTATAATCCTTTACCTTCATAAATGTTAGAATCATATCAGTCCATTCCCCTGTTTGAAAACAATGTGTAAAAAAAAAAAAAAAAGTGATAAAGGTCTTGATTCAAAGTCCCCCTTCTTGAATAGCATGAAAGAAATACCAGCACTGTCGACCATGCATGAGTGCATGTGAGCTATGTCTACTACAGGCCTTAGTCCCAATATGGGGTACTTGCCCCTCTGCTACCTCTAACAGTCCATCTTGTGAGTTTTAGAGGAAAGAAACTCAAAAAGCATGGACTGATATCCACTCAGCAGGAAGAATTTAGTAGATGTTCTGTCAATATCAAGTTTTACTGATATACAACTTAAGCGCTAAACGAGAGCAACACATTGAAGTCAGCTATTAAGACCGGACGAGAAGTCAAGGATTTATCATTTAGAGGTTCTTAAAGAATAAAGCCTTTCAACGATTGGCTGGTTTTGATTAGAAGAGTAACACACGCACTTCTATTGAAGCGTCATTTACATTCTTGCTCTTCTGGGATTCTCTCTTCTTATTAAGACAAACAAGTCGGTGGCACACACGGGCCACAACACCTTCAGGACCACAGACGTAGACTGTGAATTCTGATCTTGTTGGGCTTCTGCGTTTGAAGGGTCAGCTGGACCTAGTAAACATGGATGTTATGGAAAATCCACCTCCTGTGCCAGTGAGACAGAAATACTGACACTCGCATCTTTACACATGATACCACGCCTTGTCATCAGGTCAGCAGGGTCGAGTGACCCACAGTTAAAGGTTTGCCAAATCACAGACTGGTCCCACTGCCAAAACATAATCTTTTTAGTGTAGGTTAAAGAGGTTCTGGCACAGAAAGCAAATTGATTGTGGAAAAAAAAAAAGCTCAATCCTCAACCACAAAACTTGGCCTATGGAAAAGGGGCCAAACCTTCAACTTTAAGATCATATAAGCAGAATAAACTGCAGATGAGTCCGCCAACTTGGCAATAACCCTGCAAGAAAGCAGAGGTAACAAGTACCAGAAACACCTATATGTTTTACTACCCTTAAGGCACTGACATATTCAGACCACTTAGTGTATGGACATTCATTTAACACTTAAACCTTGACAGCAGCAGTCCAAACAAACAGGATCCATCTTTGGCCAAGTTTTAACAGGCCAGTGTGAGCGATGCTTTGACAACATTCTTGGCAAATGAAATATTTAAAAGTGACAAATGTTTTCAAATTCTATTTTTTGTGCAATTTTGCACAATACAAAACAGACTCAAGACTGCACCAGAGTAGGCTATCAATAAACTAACAGAAAAAAAGGTGCAGCTGTTTGACAGTTGTTTGGTCTCCCTACATCAGCTTAGAGTGTTTAGTGTTGTACATAAGGGTGACGTTTTTTAATCATTAACAGTATAGCATCATCTAAAGACCAGCCTATCGCACGTCTCTGTTTTGAAGTAGGCTAAGTAAGTAAAAATAAAAAAGGCACTAGGACAACATTATCCAAGTCTTAGAAAAAACAAACCAATAAGAAGAAGAAACACTTACCTGGCCCACATAGCCGGCTGTAGTGATAAGGGTTGCAGCACACTGTTGGACTGTCCGGGGCCCCAAAGCTCTTACACTCACAGAGCGGTTTGAGCTGGGCTAGGTGCTGGAGGTCGGACCAGCGGTACAGTTTACATACAAGCAGCTGTGGGGGGGCCACATGGCCGCCCAACCTCAACTCAGTCCGGGATATCATAACACAGTCGCTCGGCATCCCCCCTCTGGACTCCACTGCCTCCAGTAAGGTATCCAACGACCTTTCCTTAAGCTTTTTTAAAAGACAGTATGTGGCGGATTTCAGTTCTTGTTCCAACACCGTTCGTGGCATGGCCTCTGGCGCCCCAGGAGATCCGCAATCCCGCGGCCCAAGGCCCATTAGCACGAAGTGACACGACCCTGGATCTCTGCAACCCTGAGCCGTGTCTGGACCTCTGAGGTCGGAGTGGTCCCGGTCTTTGAATAAGCAGCATGTCACTGTCCTGCATTCTCCGTCCTGTACGGAGCGGGGGCTTCCCTGCTCCTGAACGCAGCCTGCGCCCCCATCTTGGTCCGACGTGACCCCCAAGCCGCAGCTCTCCGCGGTGATCCGGCTGCAAACACCCCCAGTGTCCCCTACAAGAGACCCGCTGGGGGTCATCGGTCTGAACTCCGTTTTGGGAATTTTCTCTGGGTTGTTTCCGAATAGATCGTCCCCACAGCCCTCACTAGTTTTGCCATTTCCATCTTCTCCTTCGGTATCTGGGATCAAACGGCTTCTCCAGAGTCGCCGCACAAGACCTGAGCGTTTCGTCCTGAACATACGACAACTTGAAAATCTATTAGATGGTTTTATTTTTGACGGATATCCGAATATTGCAGACGCTTCTACGGTCGTTGCAAAACATTAATGTCTTTGAAATGCCGTGCAATGCATGCACAGCCAACAGACAAGCATTGGTGGCAAAACCGCAGCATTAGACTGAGTAGGCTACTCTTAAATTGCTTCTATTAAACAAAATCGAGCAATAAATGTACGGCAGCATTCCGATCAAAATGCATTCATTTAGCTGATTGCACTTTTAAATACCCCTAACCAAGCGAGTGGAACAACGGTGTAGCATCCAGGACCGCAGAGGAATTGTTTATAGTTACCAAACTATCCTACATAATAACACAACGTGAAAGATTGAGTAGGCTAACATAATCCAGAGTTAGTAGCGTTCAACTCGAAACGACAACTTGCAGCCAGAAACAGTTTGAGACTTTTAACAGCCTCGAATCTACTTTCTACACCGGCAAGCAGACGAGAGCATGAGGCACTCCGAGACGATTTAATCCCACGTAAATGCACTGGAAGTCAGGATCCCGGTCGTCCTCTCGAGAGGTCAGAACACTTCTTTCTTTCTTAATCCAAGCAAAATATCCATGCGAGGTGAGTACAATTACACGAGGAAACATCCGGGGCTGAGTCGCTCTCCAGCTTCTCTACTCAGATACTCAGATCTAAACCAAACTGCAGCACCGATGCCTTTCTTTCTCAGTTTCTCTCTCTCTCCCTCTCTCTCTCTCTCTCTCTCTCGCTCTATCTCTCCCCACACACACACACACACACGCAGACGCACACACACACACACACGCACACGGGGCCCCCGAGGAGAGCGGTGGAGCCATTGGCTGACTACCATCATGTGCTAGTCTAGACACTTTGGCGGCTGCAGTGTGAGCTGCACTGATTGTTGCGCAAACAAGGTTTCAAGTTTCTTAACTCTTAAAGGCGAAACATCCACCTCAGGTTTTTAAGGTAAAGTTGCTCAAACTTAAGAAATCAAAATAATTACATTGGTTTGAATTTGTATGACAACTTATTGAAAAAGATGCGCTGTTTAAAAACACATTTTCATCACAAACTCATGTTAATAATCACAAACTCATTTTAATATCACCAATTAAACAGTAGCCTATTATATTGCACATATATATATATGTGTGTGTGTGTGTGTGTGTGTGTGTGTGTGTAAAAGTAAAAAGGGGTAGATGCCAAATACTTCATGATTGGAATGTATGCCTGCATTATCATGAATTTATGAAATGTTTCAGACACAATACAGTGACATTTCACATTGCTGCAAATGCATTTTATTGTCTTTAGGACAACTGTATTCAAATGTTTCCTTCTGACAACGCTGAGTTGTCAGAAGGAAAGTTGTGCACATTAAACCAGAAAACTGTTTATGTTCTGATTCTTACGTACTTCTTACTGCAATAAGCAAACATCCACTAAATGCCTATCGGTTTTTTTAAGAAAAAAATAACTTTTACCTTCGATAAATGTTGGATGTATTTCCAATTTCAGTACAATATGAGTTTACTAGAGTTAAATTGTGCAGTCTTGTAAGAGTTAAAATATCCTGGCTCTGAAACCAGTGAGGCCAAGCCACACCCCTAGATGTATTAATGTGATCCAAGAAGCACAAGTTCAAGAGTAATGGCATCTGATTGGCTAAAAAGTCTAAATGCCTACCCCCTTCAGAAGAGGGCATGTCCACTATTAAATTTGTAAATACTCATGAATGAAATACTGCTTCTTTAAAGCTGGTAACATGCCAAAATTATTGTTCCACTTACAAAAGGCTTTTATTGATATACTCACATGATGAATCTATTATAGAGGGGTAATTCTTGTTTTTCAAAAATGTTAAAAGTGATTTATCTCACAAGCATTGTTTTATGTTTGAACTGCAATTTAATCATCAGTCACAGATGTACTGAAAATCCATTCATAATATTTTTCTTAAAGTATGTCAAATATTGACAAACAAGCCTCAAAATGTTAAACCGGAATATAATAAATATACTCAGACATACAGACTCGCACACATTGTGTATCCACTGGGACCTCTCCTCAGTCACACCTGTGGCAACTCTGAGGTCTGCAGCCGCACACGGTGCCAGTGTCTGAAATGGAATCAGGTTTCCCTGGCAGCCTCAGGGCTTTAGGGCAGAGGGAGGTTACTGAGGGTGGACGTGGAGGCCCTCATGACTGCACTGTGTTAGAGGCACCTGTTGCAAATGCATTCCCCTTTGTAACTCAATCACATGTCAGAGAAGGAAAAGAAAACTGTTATTACAGAGTAACGCTTCATTTAAATCAGTGTCATGCAATTTTCAATTAAGTGGGATGAAAAACCCAGCTGGCTCACAAGTCACTGCGTCTGTCCGCTGTTCTGTCTGTGCTGCTGGAACTGATTCAAATGAAACACATTTTTTGAAAGCATCAGTTGCACGCAGAAATTTTAGATGCTTTGAATCTGTGACCCTGTAAGAGGGTCTTGACTCGGTCACTGTTACAGTGAGTTAATAATAGAACGTGCATAAATATCTCCAAGAAGACAAGCAGTCAACGTTTGCTTTCAAAGAATGATAAAGTTTATCCCAGCTCTGTAATTATATTCGATCACAATATGTGTATAGTTACTTTTACTTTGAACGTCACTTTGGTCAAAGGTCACTAGTGTTGCTACTTGATTGGCAAAACAAATTCATTTATTCATTCAAGCAATTTAACAAGTGCATTGCATGCATTGACCATGTTAACACCACGAACACTTAAAACACAAAATAAATAAGTAAATATTTCAAAATAATATAAATAAATGTAAATAATTGAGTTTGAGGTAGTGGGGACTTAATGGTGAGAAAATAACAACATATAAAAACCATTTACACATCCATTCACAAGACAGGTGTGTAAAATAAAAATAAAGGAATCAACTATGATTTGATTTTATCAATGCCCAAAAAACCTGTGACTGTGTGTTTTTACACTTTTGTACAGACAACACTTGCACTTTATTCCACTTTCCTTTAGTGTTGACTAATCTTGAAATGAGGTTAGGTCATGATGTCTCACATGATGTTCTGACTGAGCAGAAGTAAACATTCAGCTGGATCATTATTAACCTACCTGAGTTGGCAAGACGAGTGACTGTACAGCAATAACTTATTACTGATACTGCAGAAGACTGTCACAGCTCAGCATCAAAATATCCTGCATGAAAACACAGAGCTGATATGTTTGAATTCTCCTGTGTATTTAAATTCAACTGTCAGCTAACTTTTTCTTAAAACTGGATTAATGCAATCTTTCTGAAATGCTAATGCAGCTCAGTATGAATGTACAACCTTTGGTACCACATGATGGCCATGTGTTTCAATATTACAGAGCCATGAAAACCACTATGGCGTACACATAGAACACTCTGCGGTTTTACAAAGAGGTTGATTGTTTTAAATTGGGCTATTACTCGTAATATGGATTCTGAAACAAATGGTTCCATAAAGCTCCATTTAAATGAGCTTTGAACACACATTTTCAAACTGAAAATCAACGTTTCAGCATTTGAACTTTTCATCCTTTGGTCGTATTTTGAGGCCTACTCTACTAATGTGTGCTGCATGTGTGAAAGTGTGTAAGGAAAGACTTCTTCAAAGAGTAAGAGGTAACCGAGTACGCGGATCTAAAACAGGGTGCAGCTGTTCACACAGGCCTGTCCCGTGGCCTGCCCCTCTCTCTGCGAAGGTCCAGGCCCATGCTACCCTGGAGACCCCTGGGTAATAATGCTGTGGTCAAACCAGCCAAACTCCCGACTGACGCTTCAGATAAAGGGGGGTTGAGCAACATTGACCTAACACAGCAGAGAGGTAGAATATTCAAACTGCTGCTCTTACAGTAATAATCACTTTTTTCCCCAGTAGTTGATTCGAACCAAAGAACTTAAACAAACAAGCTCTGTGTAACAGCTAAGCCATGAGTACAGTGACACCATGCCTGTGTTGGATAATGTTTAGACATATCATCCAAAATGAAGCTTCCTTAATTACTCTCTCTCTTAGGCCAATAAAAGCCAACAGGAAGTGAGATGACGCTCAGCCAAGAGGATGATACAGGTACAAGTCAATAGTGTTTCTGTTTGTGAAGCCATCCAAATATCGTTTTATAATATATAAATTTGGAGTTAGTTTGGCTGTGCTCATTCCCATTTCATTGGGTTGATGAAATATCGGCCAAATTAATTGGATGTTAATTTGAATGTGATCTCAGCTCTCTGGCTCTCCAGTACATCAAGCGTGTCTATAGCCTCTTTGGAGAAAAGAAAACATTTAGACTGTCTGGCTTGTTAGTCTCTGTTCACCACTGACTTTGCATCAGCATACATCAAAGCAAAACATCGGACTCTTAAAACAAAGCTGGATGAGATTAATTCTCAAAAAAACACTGCCAACGCATGAACAACACTAGATCAACAAAGACACAAGACATGGTGTTTATTACTACAGACATTTTGGTGTCAAGAAATAAAATGCAAAAAAATATATATGCATGTTTTGGTGAAAGTACAGGGCAGTAAAGCTAAAGTGAACCCTGATTTAACATGACCCGTGATGATTAAAGGCATGGAACACTAATCATTTCCAAACTATGGCTGAGACGCAGATTTGGGAGCAAAGTGAGGAGTGGTTTGGATTCTCAAAGAACCTTAAAGCTCCTGTTTGACGGTATCCACAGGATATGTTTGTGCAATGTTCAGTTTCCCCCATGGTTATTTTCCATCCGGCGTTAAGCGCCTTACCTCCCTGTGACTGTTTCTGTAAGCAAAGCGGAGCACAGCCATGATAAGTGGACTTGCAGGTTCACAAGCTCACAGGGAATGAAGACAACAACATGGCAAACAGCATGTTACTTCGACTTTTCAGGATAGAGTTGTTCTTTTGGGGTCTGTTTGGAAATGTTAGTTGTTTGATGCGATTGTGAAATTTACTGTATCCTCTATGCATTCCCTTATCTGACTTCCTGTCTGGGTTGATCTGCTATGTTTAGCTTGCACGCGCTGGCGTTGTGTTCCCCAATATTAGACCCGGCACGTATTTGGAGCGGAGCAGGGTGGAGAGGTGCTGCAGAACTATAACGTGTGCAGTGAAAACAAGAGCAATGACTGCAAGTGTGAGAAACCCTTGGTTGGTTTATAATGTGTGTCTTCTGTAGAAAAAGCATGTCGATTTATGTATTTGTTGGTCTTGTTCTGTACAAAGAATGAACCGTTTGTCTGAAAGTGACAGGCATATAAAACCATAAACCTTAAACACAGTGTACATCGTGTCTGTTTCTTTACTACAATAAAGTGTTTTTGAATCATGAAACTGGAGGGGGAAAAAATGGAACAGCCGAGGGGAAAGAAGCATGGTTAAATCTTTAATTGGAGGCAATTTGATTCATTTAGCTGTGCTGGAGACAAGGAGTCCAGGGAGACAGCCCCTAAGGCAGTGTTTTTGTCATCTTCTTTTTGTATCAGTCAGGCTAATTCGTGTCCTCGGGGGCCGGCTGTCAGTAGCAAGGCTCCATGAACACATTCCTTCTGATCCAAGCCATTATCGGCCCATTCAGCAGCACTAGAGCCTGCTTACGTGGGCCTCTCTCCGGGCTGACCTTCTGGGCCCTCCACTGGGCCTGACTCAACACTCCCACTAATCCACACCTCAAAGACTACCAACACAACCTTAGATTAAAGTCTGGGAATGGGGTCTTTACCATTCACATAAACATTACGTGATCATTACCCAATCTTGTCGTAAACCCCCCACCCCACACACACACACACACAGACACATAATCTAGCCCTCTTTACAGTATGGAGTAAAGAACTGCAATGTCTATGTGGTCTACAAAGAGACCCACCCAAAACATTTCCGACCTTCTTGAAACCTAAATACTTTTTTTATAGCAGTTTTATTGACTTGACTCCCTTAAAGAGAAAGTCAGAAAAGTTTTGGGAACATAAAAACATACCCAAGGAATATTTTTAACAGTAACATATTTATTTCCATCAATGTTTTTTTTTCATTGAAGGAAGTAGACAGACTGCACTTGAAACTTCTCACATGTTTAATTTTCATTGTCTGCAGTGATATTTCATTTAAATCTCAGAGCAAAGGTAACGAGCCCTGTGGTGGTAGCCACACCTCGTCTGGACCCAACAAAACACCCATTCTTCTTCTTATAGTTTTGGAACATCTCCATTTATTCTCTTGTATTAGTGCCAACTTGCCCCGAGGGTCCTTACTATCCACAGGGGACTTTCCTTCTGTGAGCTGCCTTCATCAAGCCCTCACTTAACAGCATACTTTGTATAATGCATGGTGTTAAGTATTTCTAAGATGCTGCTGCTATTTGCAGTAGAAGAGAGTTGGCTGCAATTACGAAATTATAACAACCACAGACTTATAATTGTCTGTCTATTTGCCATCCGTTTATTTGATAGGTCCAAAGCTGTTTTCACACATGCACTCCACAAAAATATCTCAGAGTCTACTCCTACAGACAATGTCAGGAGTTTTCTGCAAGTGTGAGAGCACTATTTATATATGCTTTCACACTTACATACTGGACTGTCTTGGGCCTCCATAAAAGCAGGGATAAATGAAAAATACTTTTCCAAAAGATTAGCACTCTTCCAAAAAATAAATATTGGCTGCAAGCAAATTTTCATACTCCAGGAAGGCATCATGCACCCATGATGGCAAAACATGATGAAGATATACTCGGCAAAGTTTATCTTTTATCCCTCTTGATCTGTTTCAGCTTGACAAAAGGTTTGTGTTTTGAGAACTACACACTTTAGTCATGCTTGAGTACAGTGACTTGGACTTTTCTAAGTCTGTTTTTAGTGCCATGCACCTAGAGTGGCAGTAACATTGCATGAATTGAGAAGGGGGCTGGGGGAACACTACAGAGAGAACAGGCACTCAGTGTGAACCACTTCACTTTTCAATGTTTCCTGAATGCCAGTAAATCTAACCGTCCTAAAATGTACACGGAAACATTATGCCAAGTATGACCTCACCTCAGCTCTGACACATTTTATGATTTGTGACTTCATTTACTGTGACCTGTACTGGGCAGGCCACAGAGTCCAGCTTTAAAATTCTGTCAGCTCACTGACAGACGAGAGAGAGTTTTGCTGGTTAAGTCATTTACCCTGGATCACACTGATACATGCAGAGAGCTCCAAAGACATTCCTTTCTGTTTCTCATCATTTGCTATTGTAGTAGCAAAGTTCTACATATTTTTGATAAATCAAACTATCAAATCAAACTAAATCAATTATTTAATAAGACATTAATAGACTTCTTTCTTATCTTATCTTGATGCTGCAGACATCCAGTAACTAATCAACTAGGCTGCACACCGTGTAACTTTGTGACTACTTGTTGAACACGGGGCCATGACATTTATTTCCATGCAGGACTTTTTATGGAACTTCAAGAAAGCAGAAAAAAAAAAGTGCCTTTTGAATTGAGCTTAATGGATATGGAACCTGAACTTTGTAATGACGAAGGAAAAAATGGCTTGTGTGGTGCAAAGAGTACATTCATTTGTCATATTTAACTGGTTAATATTGTGGCCTAGTTGTTGCGGTTCTTACCACATACCTCACTTAACATCTCAGAACTTAAGAAACAAACTCATTTTCTCTCAGATGGTGCATTGTGTGGAATATTTCCCATTCTGTCAGGACCATTGATAATAGTGTTATTATTTTGCCTGAGAGCCCACTCCTCCATTCCCCGGTTCAAGGATGCTCATTAGGAGAGCAACCAGCTAATCTGGTGTCGGGGTCCTGATAACTGCCTTGCCTGGCGTCACTGTAGTAAATTGCAGTGGCTCCCTGCTAAAAGCCGGCAGTTGATAGCAGTATCAGCAGACAGGCTGCGTTGGGAGACAGAGTGTCCAGCTCCAAATGACCTCCCAAAATAGACAAGTGCCTCAAGACCAGGGGCCACAAGCATCTCCCGCCGAGGCAAAGGAACCCAGACATGGCTGGTTTCAGGAAGAACTTGTCATCAGAGCTATTGCAGTTAATGGCATGTAGATATTCAAGGAAGGCGGCAGACACAGAGTGACCCAGGCTCTTGGTATTCAGTTCTCCTAACGTGCAGAGCATTGCCACACCACAGACAGGTCAGACATGGAGCCGCCTGTTCTGAGTGGGAGCCAGTCAGTACCACAGAGCTGATAGTGATTATGGCAAATTTACTATCACTAACAGTGGTAGGCCTGCTCTGTCTCTCTGGCTGTGGTCAGTGGACGAGCACCATATTGAAGCTGACAGAAGCTGCAGAGGTTTTCTGTAGCTCTATGAGCACATCAAACATCTTCAGACAGATATCTACTGTTCCAGGATTTCAGTTGCTTCTGAAAGCAAATTATACAAACTTGGGGATGATGACATGCACCAAATAGCACCAGGGTGGGAGTCGAACCTGCGACCAAGGCAAAGAGGACTGTACCCCGGTACATGGGACACCAGTTCTATTGACTGAGCTAAACCAGCGCCTCAAGACAGAATATTTACATAAGGTTTAGACCCTATGTTTGGGACACGCCTCTTTATTATGCATTGTATTACTGTTCGATATTTCAAAAGGCCTGTGTCTTGTTTTGTTTACCTTCTATGTATGATGAAAATCCCTTTGCTATGGTGTACAGTATTGCTGTATAATGTCTAATTCTGTCATGCTTTTAAGTCTTTTACATGTGCTTCTATGTACAATATTGTTGTCCTGTTTTATTCTGTGTTTTACCTTTTTTTTTTAAGTGTCCATTATGTGAGTTGGTATATATTTTTAGGGTTTTTTTTCTGTACAACATTGTGTGCAGGATGGTATTTAAAACCAAGCTTAAATTTAGGGCCAGTATTATTGTTGCCATCATGTCAAAACAGGTATTGATATTATTTAACCTTTACCAGAAAATGTAATGTAAATGGAATGGATATGCTGAATTGAAGAGTTTTGACCCAACAACACATAAAACTGTATTCTTGACTCAACTTTTTATCTTTCAGTTAATTACTTTCAAATGATTGTGTGGTGTTGACGCATGTTTATTGGGAAGTCTTTGCCAATTCCCAGCCCTGGATTAAACGATGGGCAAATCTCAAAACCATGGTAAATCTGCAACCACACATAAAAAAAAATCATTCTTCTAAATAAAGTCCTCAGCAGAAAGAAAAATATTTCTACCCAAACATTTTTGATGCAATGCACAGAATTGATGTGCTGTAGGGATGCATCATTTTCAAAGCAAACAAGGAAGTTAGTCAAGTGTTAGAAGTTAGAAGTGTCAAAAGGATTTTCCAATTGGACATAATGACCATGGCAACCTCAGAGATTGGTTTATGCTTATTGGACTGTACGTTTGTAGCGCTCTTCTAGTCTCCTGAAAACGCACAGCACTTTTACATTACACATATGACATGTGAAACGCAGAAGTTTTAGATCGAACCCCCAACCTTCTGACTGAGAGACAACCAACTCTACCGCTAAGCCACAGTCCCGCTCTTATTCTAAGCTCTTGTTAGACCTGTAAGATGTTGAACATTCATGAATGGTATTACATGCATGTATTACAACAGAATCCACACATCCTCATGCCCTAGAACATCTTCAGGTCTTAGAACTCGTTCTGCCAAGAAATTAAAAAAATCTTTACATTACATTGATGGCCAACTTCCACCTGATGCGTGTTCAGTCTGTCTCTGTTACAGCAACGGAGCAGATAGGCAGTCCAGAGCCCTGCGGCGCAGATACGAAAGGCTATTTTTGCAGGATGCTGGACACAACGTATCAATTTAGCACAGAAAAGAAGAAGCAGGACGGGAAGTCAGACAGAGAAACTACATTAAAACATCCAGTTTATTTTCAGAATGAAACAATCTCTTTTGACGGTTCAGAAAAATGACCGAATGTGTGTTTGTTTATGTGTTTATAAGGGTTATATAGAGTTTTATACCACACACTGTATTATCTTTTGCTGTCACAAGTGAATCTGTAAAAATATTGTGGGAATTCCTTTGTCTTGGCACTCCAGCCGGTGGGTGTTGAAGGACGAGGGTGCACAGAGCTGTGAGCCGACACGCTATGCACACGTATCTGGTGGAAGTTCGGGGTAAGAGAAGGCACCCATCACTGTCAGTCAATTCAATGACCTCAAATATCCAGAGTTAAACAAGGATCAAAATAATATGAATACATTTAGATTAGAATGTGTTCATCACATCCTTCATAGCAGGGTAGATTGGAGGGCCTTGCATTTCATGAAACTTAATGTAAAGGTTTGTCTAACAATAACATTGTTCAGTGTATTACCAGTTCAGCTAGAGATGAGATCTTATCCTGCTTTTATCCTTTCTCCATGCACCTTGGAATCAGGGGAAGTCGTGCCAGAAGCCGCTGTTCGGCTCCATGTAGGTTTTTTTCACAGGTATTAACAAGGCTTTGCATGATAGTCAGAAGCCTAGCAGCTTCATCGTCTCTGCATGAACAGCTCTATCACGATCAGCTGGTTGTCATCACAGTCGTGTCACTGCCAGTGCTTTGGGAGATGAATCTTCATGGATCCATTCCAGCTGGCTCCCTTGACACTGCCGACGAATTAAAATCAATCGGTTTGTCTCTTTTCTTTATAGCCCTCGGCAGCCTGTGAAAAATGGATCCTCTTAAGAGGTAACACAGTATCCATGTGGGGCACACGTCCTGAGCATGACTAATGGAGCTCCAGTCTATATGCTAATGCTACATAACACAACACTAATACTGGCTGCATTAAGTTAGCCATGATACCAGGATGATATCATGTTTGCTCAAAGGAGAGCCAGTCGATGAAAAACGAATGATAGCACAAAAGACCATCTTCATAATGCTCCATGTGTCAGACATAGCTTGTGTGTGTGTGTGTGGGGTGGGGGGTGGGGGGGCAGTGGTCATTAGGACTCTTAAAGGGTAACGACTCCTTGCTCTGATTTACTTGATCTCATATCTTGGAGGAAACTGTGCATCGCCTGCCAGTCTGGCGCTCACAGACTCCCTGTGTGTGACCTCACACAGTAAGGCTGCTCTGCACTCACAATAGGTGGCCCACTGTGGCCTGTGTCCCTGGTGCTCCTGTAGATGTGGGACTGGAGAAGGGAAGGAAATCCTGGTAGAGAGCATAGCCGGAAAGAACGTGGCCATTTAAGTTTGCAGGTCTATCCTTAGAGGTCAAACAGAGATTTTTTTCCCCCAAGGGGGCCTCAAGACTCTCTCTTTTCCCTCCCCCTCACTCTCAAAGACATTCCTTTCTCTAAACCTAGCCTTCAACACAGTTCGGATCCATCATCGTCTCAATACTTTCCCATGAATGGCATTTCACTAAGTTTTCAAATAGCTGAAGTGGGCATTACAGCTGAAGTCCTTGCTTAAAGATAGACAAACATTGATACATAATAAAATGCAATAAACTTTTTACAGATGCATAAGACAATGTCCTTTCTAGAAAGAGTATGACAATACATTTTCTCCTACAGTGAATATATGTGATCCCAGTCATAGTCAGACTGGTGGTGGAAGCTAAACTGTGGTAGATTTAACCAAAGAGAGATATTCAGAGTCAGGAAAAAAGCAAGTGATTGATCAGCAAGATATACAAGAGAGACGCCACGTACAGCAAACTGCTCAATGCAGTGTTCTTCTCAGCCAGCACTCAAGCCACAAACCAAGGGTTTTCCCAATGTGTCACCCACTCGAGGGGTATTTGTGTTTGTGTTACAGAGTCTCTCTGTCCTATAAACAATGTGTCTCTTGTGACAGTGAATCAGACACGGCCTGGCGGCTAGCCTCTCCGGCATCAGGCCTGCTAGTCAGAGATTGGTTGGGGGATTGCTGCAGAGCAGTGCCATTTGTCATGCTGTATATTTACAGGCTGTGTCAGCACAGGGCGGGTAGAGCGAGACGTCTCCGCTCTGCGCCTGACTCCATGGACGCCAGGCCCCGAACCTCCCCTCATTCATGTGTTTACTTTCTAAATAGACCTCTGTTTGGACTTACATCAGTGGGGAGAGAATATCTAAGAAAAAGAGGAAGGAAATCTGTGGAAAACAAAGGAAAGGGAAAGAAACTCTCTGTGATAGAGACTGCCCCTCGCTGTTCCTGATTACGGCAGAGTCGCAGAGTGCTTGGCGCCATCAGAATCGGCCATCCAGGCAGCTGGGCAGGCCAGACGGGAGAGGAAGACTGGCAGTGACGCTTGCAAATACCAAGTTGGGGACTGTTAGGGAGCACTTTCAATGTTTATGTATTTTAGATGGCTGTTTTTAATTTCTTTTTAAAGCAGGAGAGAAAAAAAAGACACCCTCTATAGTTATCAACTTGTTTTGAACAAAAAGTATGCAACACAATCTGTTTTTTATGAGCTACATACTGAAGGCCTTTCTGTTGACATACCTTTTCTTGATATGCATTGCAAGTTTATGCACTTATTAAATTTTGCTCAATTAATATTGAGCATTATCTCTCTGAAACAAGTGATCTAACAGAGTAGACAGAGGCACACTCTCCCTGCACAAAGGTTTCCATGGAGCACCTGCAACTCTTCCTTGGAGAACATCAGTTGTATTTTTACCTTGCTTCTTAATGTAGTACCATGGTGATCAATACCATTTTCATGTATTTACTGTAAAAAAAAAATACACAGTCATTGATAACTATCCAGTAACTTACAGGGATATACATATTAAAATCTGTCACCAAATACAAGTGTTTAGTGTTAAGTGACAGCTAATAAAGAGAACTTTAGCTTGCTAAAACATCTTTGTAGTGTCTTTCAGTGAGATAAAAAGCTTTAAGCGCAATTACTGTTTATGATTTCGGCTAACTGGAAGACAACTTCCTGTATCTGATGGTCATGTAACTCGCACATCATGGTAAGGACAGCACATGGTGTTAACCACAAATGGTTGTAATATGGTGATGGGCTCTGTAAAACTAATACAGTGGGTGAAGTTGCTCTTAAATATGGTATGCGTAAGGGTCAACTTCAATGTCATACTCTGTTGTGCCCTGTATAGCTATAACTCTGGGAGCGTTACAGGTTGAGTTTTAGCTCGTATTTTATCCAGAATACACATTTTGTTATATTCGGTTAAAGAGTCTTTACACCCCAAGTGCTCTGAACTCATCTCGAGCTGAGCACACCTGTAAAAAAAACTTTAGACCTATCACTGCCAAGAGGTCCACATGGAAAGTACCAATCAAAAGCCACCCTGCCTCCCTCCCTGTGTGAACTCAAGCCAACACTCAGAGCCCTTCACGTCTACCAGAGGATGATAGAGAAAGCTCAGCTCGAGTTACCTGTAACTGCTCGTCCAGGTCAAGAAAAGACAGACAGAGAAGGCTGCGACGAGAAAAGCTTTCGAAAAAGCAAGAAGACACACCAGCGTGAACCCTTATAAAGCTTTAAAGAGGTTGCAACAACTGAGGGAGTTTTTTTCATTAGTTTTTTCTGACATTCAGTCCGATCATTTTAGGTGTTTAAATGCCACTGAGGCAGTCATGAGGTAACATAGTTAAAGAAAGTTGAGAGCAATGTGTTGAGCTCTATATTCTAACAGCTTTAGCACAATAACTCCTCATAAACACTTCTGTTGTAGTGTCAGTATATTGTTGTAATATTTCCTTTCATCATTGTTCTATTGCTATTACATTTCATTCTGCTGCACAAACTATTTGAATTGCACATAGTTTCACAATATACTGGAAAAATATAAAAAGTTAAAAAAATAAAATCACCTTTTTTTCTCTCTCAAATGTAACTTCATAAAACTGGACTATTAAAAGAACTATTAGATGTAAAAGGAATTTCTTATAGAGATCATGCTCTTGGTGTTAAATGTGACCTAACTAAATAAACTTTCAGATGAATCCTATTCCTTACAATTTTTGTAAAACTATAAACAGTCTAATGTTTTGTTATCACATTTACGTATGAGCCAAAGCTTCTGTCTCTTGTGTCGCCACAGCAACCCTATCTAATCTCTATTGGAAAGAACAAGAAAACACCAAAAAACAACAGGACTGGCTGGGGCTGAGGCAAGAGTGAAGAGAAAATCAGCAGTAAAGATTTGAAACAGGAAGAGTGTGGCGTCAGTACAGGCGGGAGATAAGAGCACTGCGCACCATACACAAACACAGGGTTTCTGTGGCTGAGTGACTCCCAGCTCTCCGGGCACCCTCACAGTAGCTGTCTTCTCCCCCCTGGCTGGCTCCGGACTACAGCCCGACACCCAGCCTAGCACACAGCAGATCCAGGGGCCTGATACACCCTTAGTGACTCCAGGGGTTTTAAGGGGATTTGTGTGAGTACAGAGGAAACAGGCAACCCTGGGAAAAAAAAGGAGAGGACTGCTATCCCACGCAGTTCAACCTGACCCTTTAGTTCAATGTTTTACAGAGAGAGAGGCACTTCTTTAAATAATAAAAAAGGGACTTGTGACTTTTAGGTATTTCCACTTACACAGGTTTGTTCTAAATAAAAGAAGAAGCAGATAATCTTCATAGCCGCAACACAAGTATACAATCTAAATGTCACACAAAGTTGCAGTATTTACATACAGAAGCAGGATCAGACACTTCTTTTCCTCAACCACAAAACCACTATCTGTTGCAAGAATGCTTCAAATCCTATTATCGGAAAATCCTGAGTTAAATATCATCCAGGGTGAATCTCAAAGGGCCATCTTTCAGCAGGCCTGTGTGTGCGTGTGTGTGTGTGTGTGTGTGTGTGTGTGCGTGCGTGTGTGTGTGTCTATGTCATGACGGAGGCAGATAGACAGAAAAGACAAACAGCCGAGCAGTCAGGCGAGCTTCTGCATCACGCAGGAACAGCCAAAAGGGCAAAAGAACTTAACTCTATTTTGTGCAACAGTTTAATTGTCAATTAATCTTGCTTTAAAAAAATAAATAAGCTCTGCTAGTTTTCCCACAGCCTGAAGACGGAACAACAACCTCCAAGCTTTACTGTCTGTTCCTCATGGCTAAAACATGACTTTTTACCAGACAGTGTGCGCCTGCGATGAGAAACGTTGAAGCCTTTTAGCAAAGGGGTTGCAGGCTGGGAATCCTAGCCGGGTTAATAAAAGTAGCCCGTGGGGCACTGTTTTTCCAGGCGCTCTCTGTGATGTTTGAATGTGAACTCAAACAAGCCTTCATTATGTGGCCACAGCCCTGGAGCCCCTGGTGCTGGGAGAGAGGCCCTGCTCCTGACAGCCATGGCTTGCTGGCGAAGCAGACCCCTTCTGCTATGTCTCTCCTTCACTCCCCCTGCCTCTGATCCCTTTCTCCACACAGCTCTCAGCCTCTAATCCTGCATTCCCCCTCTCTTTCCTCTCTAGAGCAACCCTTCACCGCAGCCTCTCTGATTTCTCTCTTTCCGCACTTTTTTTCCAATCATCCTCCGTGAAGTATGAACGACTCTGAGACTGTCCCTCAGAAAAACGGGAGGCCTCTTACTCTTTATCTTTGTATGTGTGTGAAGCTATAATCACATCGTTCATTTTCACATATAGCAGCTGCACACATATAGATACATGGTTCTGGGTGTATTTAGTCATGTATGCTGGTCAGTAAAATGCTGACCTTGCATGAAATAAATGCAGTTTTCAGAATCATTGTTAGGAGCAGTACATTATAACCTCACATTTACACTCATGAAAACGGCCATTACTGCTTGAACACAACATTATCATCGGCCGGGTACCACCAATGTGAGTAGCATGGAGCCAAAGTTGTCTGCAAGATAGAGTGTACCCTTTAAAAAACAATTGTGTTTTTTGAAAACGTTTTTTAGGAATGCTCAATAAAGAAAACATCAGATTTTTGAGAGAGATTTGACAGAAAGAGAGCTTAAAAGGGACAGAGCGACAGGAGCAACAAAAAAAAAGAAAAGGACAGAGATCTGTAAGATCTGTAATTAGAACCATCTTTCTCAATGTGATTACAGCTCAATGATTCAAGCCCTCCTTCTCACTCTAGACTGATCCAGGAACACCCGCTGTGTCGCTCAGGCCACATCCAGACAGAAATGATGAAAAGCACTGACAATATTAAACTGCGTTCAAAGGAGGGGGAGTCTTGGAGGACACAGAATGTGTGGAATTCTCTAAGAATGCAAAAATTCACCATGTGTACAATATCATCTTCTACTCAGCTTCTGTTAATGTCTTTCAGTTATCGTTACAGGACTGGTTCATGAAAAATCTTGATACTGACAGAATTGTGAGTCAGGAAAACAGACCTTAGTCAGTGTTCTAATATGTTTTATTGGACCTGTGTTGAATGGCACGTGGAACCAGATCGCTGTTCAGTGCAGCCAATCACTTGGCTCAAAGTTATGGTGCAATACAACACACAAAATACTGTTGCACAGAGAATGATAGTGGATGGCAGCCTTATCACAAGGATAGTAGCCTACGTTTCCTTATTGATGTAGGTATTTAAGGTTTTCAGATAAGAGTTCAGATATTGTGTCCTATTTGGGAAGCAACTAAACTTTCCAGTGTCATTTGATCCAGTTGTGTTCATAGTCTATCAGTTAATGCCGTTACTTGAATCACTCCGTTGCCTATTGTGAAAACAAACATGAGCATTTAGATTGAAAATATTACTAACTGCTTAAGCTAACACATGCAGGATCACTGCAACATTTCAAACAGGGTCAAGAAGCAGTCGTAACAGATTTACTACATGTTGTTTTCACATAAAAACATTCTGCACACACTGTTAGCATTGAGCTGTTGGCTGCAGCGCTTTAACAAAAGACTCATTCTTCTTGTAAAACCATTCAGTCTGCATGCTGGTGGGCATCTTGTTCAATGTTCGAACATCTCAGCCATCCTGTCACCAACATGAACGTTCAGCCAATGACGTCCTGTACCCGACACTGAAGTCTAAATTGAAGCCTGTGTGTGCGTCACTGTGAAGGGCCTCTGTAATATGTAGCCCTGGGCAGAAAAACAGGCCCAGGCCTAAAACTCTGCATAGCTACACAACATCAAAATTGTTCATTACCATAGAAACCACTAATGTGAGTCATCTTCTGAATAATCATCAATTATTCATGCAGCAAGGCTTTCAGCTTGTTTTGTGTGCCTTGTAAACACACTAACTAACTTCCCCCCCTAGGTTCTCAAGTATGAAACAAGTAAAGGATTCTCATGCTTCCCGAGAGTTGTTTTTACATACGCACACATTTACATGTCCTTCACAGCAGGTCGATTTTTCCAATAAGATAGAGGCGTGGGCGGTTTCCTTGCCTTTATATCAAAGCTATCTGACTGGAGGTATTCACAGTGGCAGGTAATGAGCGGAAGAGAACACGCTAGAAACAGGAAAGAGTATGCTTCACTACGTTCACACGGGCACTTCACCTGGAAAATCCAAAACATTTTCAGGAGTTTTGTGCATGTGTGCAACACACGGACAGGCTGCTGGTATGGATGTAAACAAAACACACAACTGCAAAAACTACTGGAACTACCAGACTACCAGAAGGAAACCATAAAGGCTGTGACACCTTCTGTAGTGAAATGCAAAACTGTCTTCACAAATCCAAAACGCATGTTTTATAAAGTGGTGTTGATAAGTTAGAATAAACATGACTCTGAGGATCCTGGGGGAAATAGTGTCGAAGAAGACCCACTGTGCTGTCTCTCACATCCGGGCTGTATGTCATGTTGATCTCTCCTGTGGTGAGCATGTGTCTGTGTGTGTGTGTGTGTGTGTGTGTGTGTGTGTGTGTGTGTGTGTGTGTGTGTGTGTGTGTTTGTGGGGGGACCTTATAGAGTCTGGGCAATGTTAAGTCAACACCAGTTCTGTTGTGAGGTCAGCCATCCTCACTCCCCTGTGACCTCTGACCCCTCTGACTTCTTCCCCGCAGCACTGTTCATTCTGCTCTGTACCACTTCATTGGAAGTCTTCCTGTCTTCGTCACAGACGTCACCTGAAGTTTTTCTGTGGCTTTAATGCTGACCATGGCAATGAACAAGATAGCTTAGCTAGCTCATAAGGTAAAAAGAGTGGATACATGGATACATAACCTGGGACAGAGGCCAAGGCGGCAAAAAAAATTACAAAAGAAAGAATTACAGCCAACAGTGTTTTGTTTGTTCTTTATTTCAAGGGTTGTTGTGTGTCTACTCAGAAGTTGAACCAGTCTTTAAAAATATGTTGTTTTTTTTGTCTTGCCCCGTTAGCTCAGGGCCAGGATGTCTGAGACAGATTTCATTTCTTCATGAGGAGTGGGTGATTTCCTTGTGTATATAGAGACATGCCCAAGTTAGATAGCACTGTCTGCACAGGCTGGAGTCAGGGCTCCTCAGCTCACAGATAACAAGGGAATGGTTTTGTGTGCATGCGTGTGTGGGAATGATGAGAGAGTGCTACTTCATATCTGAGAAGCCCTGAGGCAGGCACTGAACTCTGACTCTCTTTCAGAATAGTGGCTGCTGAAAATTAGGAACAGGATCTCCAAAGGAAAGCAGAGTGTGTGGACATTACACTTTTCCTGTTGACTTTACTGATGGCTAAGTCAGCCACAGTACAGCAGAACAGTTCATTGAATATAATGTTCGGTGTAGAGAAAGTGTGTGTGTTGGGGGGGAGTGTAAAATAAAACATTGATTGAATTGTGATATTTCTTGAAGCCTTGGTTGTTCCGCTCAAACAAATCATATAAAGTAGCACATCAGGAGGCTATCACTGTTTGATGCTAAGATGACAGTTTTTGCCTTAACATCAATGCTATTCTTAGTTAATAAGGCTCACAATATCAAGGCGAGGCACGCTTATCTGTATTGAAAATGGCAATCCGAAGTGCTTCACAAAAGACAGCAGCAAAAAGGGTGAGCATGGCGAACCAGCAAACAGAAAACATAATGATTGTGGTGCAGGATATGAGCCTGCAACATTTACAAGTGGTTATTCATGTTCTGGTTATTTGAGTTTTGTGTCAGTGTGAAATCACTGATAGACATTTTTATAATTCCAAGAAGCAAAGACATATATCTGTCCCTAAATTATTCAATTTCCCTGTTGAAAATTAGATTCAGAAGAAGCTCATGCTGAGTTTGTACTGGGAGAGAGTTTGAGGGTGGTTGGGGTGAGGGTCTGCTCTGCCGTGCAGGACAGAGCTGGGTCACTGTCGCCGATTGATCTGTGCCCCTGGCACCTCTACGCAGACTGTTTTTCAGAGCAGGCTTGCTGACCCTTTTCTCTGCAGAGCCGGATAGATTTGAGTGGTGCCACAGCCCAGGCAGCTAGGATGTGCAGTGAATACAGTCTGCGCAGATAAAACAGTGCCTTTTTTAGCCATTTCTTTGCTGCTGCTGAGCCAGCTGATAACAGCAGCGGGAAGGCAGACGGGCCTTGGCGGCACAGAACAAGGCCTAGGGAGGCAGACACTCCCTGAGCCTGCCTAATCTCACCTCTTTACTTTTCTCTGTTTTTCTCATGGAGTATGCCAGCTAATTGCAAAGCGAGAGTGAAAAACTAACAGAGATGATAGTGAGCAGAGGCAATCAGCTGGAGCAGTAAACACATAGCTGCACATTCATGTGCACGTGTGCAACGTCACAATACATCTCGATTTCTTTCAACAATAACCTTTTTTTCTCTATATGCAAAAGAACGTTGTGATATAAGTCCAGGCTTTAAAAAAAAAAGCAACAATCTAAATACCTGACGGAATAACCGTCATTTTGGAAGCAGCATGATGCCAAGTTAAGGCTTGAGAAACCAAGTTGTTGTGCAGATAGGTCAACCAGCGCACAGTACACAGAGGCGACATGGGTGTTTAACTTCTCTCCCCCTCAACACCACAAGCTGTCATCTCATTGTCTTGGCCCGGCACCAGGCGCTGGAATAATTGCAGCAGTGTGGCATTGTCGGGAATACTTTGAATTCCTACTTTCACAAGGAAGTATTTCTTTTTCTTTCCCTGCCTCACACTGCAACCTGCCACAGATAAAAACTCCTCTTGCACAGTTTGTTGTTTCCACTACTGCTCTGAGCCAATCAGGACGTCTGTCAGATTGAAAAGTAACAGAAAAGACAAAGGAGTAGATGAGTGTATTTGTGGCTTTAAATGGTATAGGTGTTGGTGGGATTATTAGGAACATCTGATAATAAACTGAACCCCCCACCTCTGAGTTCTAATACATGTAGTCCTGCATGAACTCTGCTCATAACGGCCTAAACATGCCAGAGGACCAGCAATCAATTATTGGAAAAAGTTTTGCCAAAAACCAACGCCTCTTCTTCCATTTTTCACTCTGGCTCCATCTGTAGTTTCTCCTGCCAGTTCCACAGTATTTTGTTGCATAAAGTCTGAGCTGATGTGAGGACGTGACAGGATATTATCTGGACAATCCCCCTCCAGCAACTGTGAGGGGTTAGTCATGTTTATATAATGTGACCAGTGCAGGGTGCATAGACTGCATGCAATGTAAAAGTAGATGTACTCATTGTAGCGTCGTGCAGCGGACTCTGCTGCTTCGCCTGTTTCTCTTATTACTTCAAGTCTTACCTCAGGAGAAAAGTAGTAGTTTTTGTATTTATGTGGACCTTCAAAGCTCTGTGCAAAAACTACTTCTTAATTTATTTCTCTGCAGCTTTTAATGACATGTTTTATTCATCGTAACCTGTTGCCAAATACAATGTTTTATATATTTGTGTGTACTTTTTCTAAGCATTAAATAAGAGATTTTGAGGGTCAACAGTAAGTTGTTAATGAAGGTAAGTCAATCTGAATATCATCAGTATATCAGTAAGAAGCAGTGTTATTGCCTTCTATGATATGACCTGGATAGAACATGTTCAGGTTTTATAAAAGTTATCCACCAATCACACCGTGTTGGACTCAAGTGACTCTGGGGTTTCAGCTGTAAGACTTAAAGATATTCTTACATTAAATCTATGCCGTTGCATACACTGTTTGCGTAGTTCTTTACCTATGAAAGAGCCTTCGTATAAGACTGACATAAACCTCCTTAAAAAATGTAACAAAACTTTAAAATGACACAACCACAAGACCTGTGATTGTACGACTGGGAAGCATCCACTTTTCCTGCATTTAAAACATTCCTGGTAGAGCCATTGTTTTCAAAATTCTGCATAAGGATGAATGCTGTAAGCCAATATAATTAACAACAGCTCAATATTTATCAGCTGCAGCTTCGATATATTACACACAGTTTCGGTCGCCATGGTTTCGTGTTCACAAACAAGCAGAGCCTGGAAAAAAGACAGTACATAGAATTAAAATAAGGTAGAATAACGAGCATAGAAATTGGACTGCCAACTTGCGTTTGCATAAAGTGCAGTCGACTCAAATCAAAAGTATAAACCAGGCTTTAAAAGCAAGGTTGATGGCTTTGCACAGTGATCTTTAAGTGATGTTTCCTGTCTTCCAGTGTTATAAAATGCTGGCATTCTTTTGGTTTGTTTTATGACTTTGCTCAGCACTGCCAAGCACCAACATGGCGCTGTTGGTTTATGGCATTTTCGGATTCTTTACAGAAAGCCCTGCGTGATAATTATCAGTGCAATTAGCTGATTCACAAGGTTTTAACAATGTGCCTGAACATACTGAGACATCTCATAAGTCATAGTTAGAGGCTCTCAGTCTCATTGTGAAGCTATTCAGTGTTCTTAGGAACACACTCTACTTTGCAATTTAGGGTCATCAGTTCATAAATTACACTGACTGATGAAATGCATCACGAGCTTCAAAGTGTTTGTTGTCTCATTTCAGTGTGTATGCTGTTAAAGGCACAGGAAGGAGGTTACTCAAGCTGGTCTTTGGAGTTGTTAGAATTTAATGCGAGAAAAAGAAAAGGCACTTTTTTTTTTCCAGAAAGGTGATTTTGAAAAGCATTCGTGACCTCTAATATACCTCCAGCAAGCTTTGTGCCTGGATGGCGCTCTGCTGGTGCCATTCTGTCTTCTGCATACCAGCTGACTGAATGTTTCTTGTCTGTTTCCCACAGAAGATTGCAAACTGTCTCGCCTTCCTTGGATACCCCTTTAACTCCACCCATGAAGCCACACTTGACTGCACACTGGGAGGCAGAGGGCTCTCACAGTGCTATCAGATCCATCAGACCCGTGTGATAATGGGGAGACTGGCGTCTGAGCTGGCAGATAGCCTTTAAGCTCTCTCTTTTTAGAAGTCGAGATGTGCAAGAATGGAAAAATATGAAAAACCCAGTCATACTTTAACTCCATCGTTAATGCTGCTGTTAAACCATCTGTGCATGTTTAAGCAGTTACACCGTAATCCTGCTCATTTCTACATATAGTCTTTTTCATTTCTGAAGAAGGAAAGCTGTATTTACAGTATGTATTGCTTTTTGTCTCTTATGTTGGGTTCTATAAAAACAGAGTCACAGTACAGTCAGGACACAGGAGATCGTGTCTCACTGCATGTCTTCCTCTTCCTGACTTTTTTCTTCAGTTGAAAGGTGAGCGTGACTACAGTTCAGAGGTTGAGTACTGGTCTGCTGTGCACGTCTGCGGCCACTTCCTGGTGACTGTGAGTCTACTGGTAGTATGAAGATTGGGTCACCACACAGGATTTTGTACTCATACAGAAAAACAAACAACAGAGACCTTAACCCGCAAGTTCCTTCTCTATTTCTCAACTCAATCAAAATATAAGCCTCTATTGACTCAATGACATTGCTCATTCTAACATCAACAATGTGTGATTTTTTTTTCATTAGCTCTTGAATAAAGAACATAACATGAGTTTGTTTCTAAAAGAATCCACAGTGGGCAGTGAATCCTTGGCTTTTTTTAAACGACTGGCCGCTCTGACAGTAGCCATGCTACGCAGGGTCAGTAACTCCAAGTAAATGACTCGTCACCAAATAATCAAGCGCACAGGCTTGTTTGATTTCCTCTGGAGACAGCTGAGAAGCAGTCTGAGCTTCATACACCCCTGACTCCCACTCGCCCAATCTGCTGTGAGAGACAGTGTCCAGGCAGGTTTATACAGTGTACATCTTTTTCTGTGATATATCAAAAATGAACAGAAATGCCCCCTTACACTGCTTGTCCATTTTGTTGTGATTGTGACTGACCAAGTAGTAATGTGATGTGTTTTATTGCTGAGGTACATTTAGCCCTATAGATAAAGGTGCATGCTGTTCATGCGAACGTTAGAATGCCTGTGTGTCTGAATATTTGATGTACTGCGATGTGGGGTACAAAGCAGGACAATCATGATGTTGGGTTCATTACCACTGCAGTAACATAATTATTGGTCCCTAATATTACAGTGCGACAGCTAGAAAAACGGGTTTAGGCACAGTCATGAAGAGGCTCCCTGAATCCGGTATTTTTCTCGGAAACTAGGCGGTGAGTTAGCATGCAGGCCGTTGTAGTTGGGGGGCTTGGCAGGCAGGGATAGGGGCAGTGTAGTCATGGACCCAGTCATCATCATCTGGCCACACATTCCTGTCCTATCTTTGCAGTAAACTGAATCTCCTTCTCCCTCTTATCAGCTGTCAGGAATTTCTATCACAGGCCCTCTTTCTCTCTCCCTCGCTATCTCTTTAGCTCTCTCACTCTGACTCCCTTGCACTTTTTTTCTCTCTCTTCCTGTCCCTTCCTTCAAGCTGCTGAGCTGACACAGAGCAGAAACGGTTAATGGTCATTAAGATAAGGAAGCAAGGAGATGTCAGGCGGCTCCTAGGACAGGCTGGAACCCAAACAGCTCTGGTGCCTACTGCGTCACCGCAGGAGGAGGCCGGCTGCCCCAGGAAGTACCTCTGCTCTCCAGCAACACGCAAATCAAACTGACAAATGACTTACAAACTAGTACCTTTGTCCCAATCTATGAAATCCACATTATTTATTTGAAAGACACTTTGACAAAATGTTTTTGTCAATTTAAACTGTTTTATCTCCCATTGTTTCTATTCACACACACTTTATTCCACGTTAAACTATAAAACCATGTCCAGTTTTTGCTATAGGTGAAACTGTGGATGTTTTTTTATTTGATTGTATTTATTTATGGGGTAATTCAGGAAGTATGCAGCTCGGATAAAGACAGGGATATATACAGTATGTTTGTGTTCATATTTAGTGTGAACTATAAATTGTGTACATGGAATTCTTAAAAAGTAAAATATAATAATATTTATAATAATATTCAACGTGTCCCTTTCATAAATGTGTGATCATACGTCTATGCTGAGATAAGGACTGAAAAATACTGTTTATTTAGTATCACTTCACATCTGTCCTACAAATCATCTTAATATCTGGTCTCAATAGACCACTGTGCCCATAATCCTGTAGTATCAAAGCACAGGCGGAGGGGTCTCCCTCCCGTTCAACCCTGTGTGATGACAGACCCCTGAGAGGAGTCTTTTGTTGGTAATTGAGCTTACCTCATTTTCAAAATACCAGGAGCCCTGTTGGATAATAAAATATGGGCCTATACTTGGGTACATATTTCTGGCCGAAGCTAAACAGTGCTATGTACAGAAACAGAGCTGTAATTGTTGAATTAGACCAGAAAGAGGGAAAAAGGTTGGTTTCCTTCATTCCCCGACTTTTCTTTGGTTTAGCCCCCCCCCCCCCCCCCCCTCCTTTAACTACAGTAGGAGAGTGGCCTAGCATGGAGTCTGGATCTGTGGGACCTCAGTAATATTCACAAGGGAGCCTGTAATTACTCAGACAGCAGTGCTGCCATCAGACTACGCCTCCAGCTCTCAGCAGGCTTGGCGGCCTGTAAACGTGTCAGGGGCAGGATGTCTCTCCTCTTCACTCAGACTTTCTTGCATACAAAAGGTGAATACGCTCTCTTAAAGAAGATAAATAACTGAAGCGTCCTGAATGTGTGTTAAAATGGTACATTGAAAGAGATGAACCAGGACTGCTCAAATAAGAATGAAATGTGGACATTATCTTTAAAGCTGGAGTGTGTCAGAAAGTTTCACATGATCATAGTAAATAAAGTAATGCTTCTCTCCTCCTAGCATGCATACAATCTTGAGCACTAACTATTGGCTGTTTTACCATCAGTTTAAGCTGGCAGACTTGAGTCTCTGAAATGTGATCCTTGTCCCAGCCAAGTCCTGCCTCCCGCGCCCTAATTGGATGATTATATCCAGAACAACGTTAGTTTAACACTGGAGTAAGATGGTGGTGTCATGGAATGCTGAGTGAATGTCTCTTGACTTGCTATTTGTACCCGTGGCAAAGAGTGACCAACCTTACACTCTAAAGACTGCAAACAAAGCACTCGACCTGGGCCAGTCAGCACTTTAACTCATTCAGTGGTCATATGTGTACCAAGAATCCTAAAAACAGACAAAGCTTCTTGAATATTTGCTTAAACTTTCAATGCCCCATAATCATGCCAGTAATGATAGTGTTTGTTCTGTCTAAACACTAGGGGCTCTGTTCTAAACACACAGTAACACACATACATACACTCACACAGCGCTGGGATGATAAAGATGAGAAGAAATGATAAGTTACGGGCAGAGACACCTTCAAGTTTCTAAAATGAGCTTAGTAGATAAGAAGACGACACTAAAATCTTTTTGAAATGACATTGAGCTGAGCTATTATTGAAATTCACAGTGTTTACAACATGGACAGCCAGTTGTCAGGAGTGGGGACATTCAGTATGAATCACTTAACATTGAACCAAACTCAGAACAAAAGCAGAACGCATGAACTTCATCATCATGGCTGGATGTACGGATGTTTGAGAAAGGATGATATCGGCATCCGCGTCCATAACAGAACACTGCAGTCATTACGCCTTCAGACATTTATGTTGTTTCCTCAAAGGTGAAATATTGGTGACCCAGTCCATCAATTCACATTGCCTGATGACGGGTGGGAAGCACTGCACAGCTGGAGCTCCATGTACACACACGGTCAGACGTGCACATACACACAGGGCAGCGCTCCCCTGCTGGCTCCACTGATCCAGTCTCGTCCCTGTACCGCCTCCTGAGGTGTGACCAATCTGCCCCCCCCCTCCATTACGCCTCTGTGACATTCATATTGAAGGCGAAATTTCACAAAGATGTAAATATCGAGCCTTGAAATGGCAGTCTGAGTAGAGCTTCTTTTACTGCTCTGTGTCTTACATTTGTTTCCGGCCCCTTCATTAATGGTGCTTTCCATTTACCTCAGTTTGTTTTTGGATTTTGGAGCTGGGAATAATGTCACACCAGAGATGACTTGTTCCAGTTACAAGTTGACCACAAATCAGCTCCAGGAAGTACTTTTGTTTTGTTAGCTTAAACCAGGTGATAACAACACACTACATGATCATTGTAGTTTAAATGCAACACAACAACATAACCACAGATTAAATTATGCAAAACAAGACTAAGTGGCTAATAATCTAATTCATGTGAGCTGTTTTTTTAAACTTTTTGCTATTGATTCTGTTTATATTTCATGGTTGGTTTTTTTTAGCTCCTGTAACAACCAAATTTCCTCCATTGGAGGATCAATAAAGTTTATCCTGAGCAAGAGATATTTAAAACTTCCATGAAAATAAAAGGCTTTAGACTTTGAAAAAGTATCTACCCTGAGGGGACAATCGTTCAATAACCCAAAGACTCATTTCCAGTGAAGAAAAAAAGCAAAAAAAGAAGAGAATAAGAAAAGAAAGGGGGCTGATGGTAAATGTACATATCCAGCCAAGAGAAAGAACCAACGACATAATCACGTCGTCCTATCTGAAGTCCTATCTTCATCGTTATTCTTCATTTATAATCATTTTTACATCAATTATTTGACATTAATATGAAATGCAGTCGTCATTTTGTGTGTTTTGCATTTGTGTGCAGACACGTACAAGTACACCTTAATTCATGCTTAGTCATTTCCTCTCTGTTTCCTAAGGTGAGTCAGAATAAATTACAGTAACAACACAAACAAATACACTAAAGCAGATCCTGTTTGCATCCCTTCTGGCCTGCACACATTCATGCATTCACAATGTAAAACATGACAAGGCATTATAAAGCAGCGGTCTAAAACCATGACATGACATGTTTGTCTAAACAGAGAGCATCCTGTCATGACACTGAGAGAGTTTGACTGAATAACTTGTTTCCTGAACGTCCCACATAGGGAAATGAACTTTAGCCGTGTCACAAGGTCAGGGTTCACATCAGGGTTAGGGACAGAGGAAAGAAGTCACATGACCATCATGCTTGAAAAATGAGGTTTAAGATGAATGGCTGCCAAACCTCAGACAGGTGAACAAACACTCCCTTTTATATTTTGGACAACAATCAACAGAATCTTAGGAGCAGATGCTGTCATCACTGAGTACAGAGCTGCAGGTCGGCCTACTTTCAGGGTAGTGACTTCTCTCTCATCCAAACATGTCAAGAGGATTCATGTGTGGAAATTAGATTTCTACATCTGAACGTTCACGTCATGCTAAAAATCAACACGTACTTATGTTTAACTCTTACAAGTGTGTCTCTCATGTTTAACATTTAGGTTTTTACCAATTTCTCTGAAAAATAAATTACTGTCAATCTTTAGTAGATAAAAGGTTGTTTAACAAAACTTTCCATTGTTCCAATGCCATGTTCTAAAACTCCTCAAGCAAACTTGATGAAAAACTACTGTTACACAACGACTCTGTTTCTTCATCCGAACATAGAAGAACCTTTGTTAAATCTTATTTTATTAGCACTGGGGGGTAATATAACAAAGATCAGGGATTGAAAGCTATTACACACGTCAAAGATCCAGACATGTATCTGAATATGTCCATTTCACTGCAGCGCAAAAGACAGATATTCTGTATGTGGTGTGTGAGAGAGAACATCTCCAAGATGTATAATGTGAAATGACTCAACATTAAAAATCTTCTCTAAAGGTGTAGACTTCAAACACTGACAGCTGTCCAGTGTGATGTCCGTTCGTACTCCTTCCCGGATTCATCAACACATGGCAGCATCCACTTTTGGCACAGAATGTGGCTGTAAATGACCGTGACTGTGCAGCCTCAGCACACACCAGGTGATGAGGACATGCCTTCTTCACCCTCCAAAACACTTCACCCCACCTTGCTCAGCACCCTCCCAGCCACATGTCCTTCCTTCAACTCTCGTCATCTGGCTGATCCAAAGGGCAAATGTGGTATCATTTTAATTCTTTGGTTAAACAGTCAATAATGAAGAGACATGTTGAGTAAAGTCAGCAGACATATATCACAGAAACAATGATTACAGTGGATCTAATAGCAGCCATTAAGGCTCCCGGGAGGCCAGTCCTTTTTTTTCTGTTTCCACTCATTACTGCCTTGCTTTGTTTGAACCCCTTTCGGCTGGCCAGGTACCTCCCCCTTTGCTACTCCTAACCCTCACTTTCACCCACAATGCACCTGGAGCAAGTCCAGGGATGCTGTTAATTTGGCCTCATTATTAAGTTAAATGCAGCACGGTCGGCAGTGCTGGAGCTAATGAGCAGAGCAGAGCAGAGCTGGGCTGCTCCCAGCCTCCTGTCCCAGCCATTAGAAAAATTACAGAGTGGAAAATGAGTCAAGGGTTGTAGCCTTCATTGATGTCTTGAATGAAACTGTCCCTGATCTGAGTGAAACTTGCCCAGACTGGGAAGCTCCCAACCCTTAAAGCTTAGAAAACAATCGCTGATTTCCGAGCAAGAATGTGCACATGTGTCGACTAATACAACATGGTGCAGGATGAGGTGCTTTAGTTGTGAACACCCAGCTACATTTACATAAATGCATGTGTGAGATAGACCCTTTATAGTTGGGTTTATGCACAAGATGGAATCTGAACTGTTTGAGTGGCAGGCTCTCTGTGCAGGGGTTGCTGTTGGCTTTATAGCAGTGGCACCACGAAAATACACATAAGAGACAATCCAGGAGCAAAGTGTAGAAAAAGAAAAAGTAATTCTAAAGGCTTTAACAAGTGGAGAAAAAAAAAACAGAACCTGTTTGGCATCAACAGGTCAAGGCTGTTCACTACTCGGTAAAAGAACTCAGAGACCCTCGATCATCCAGCCACTCAGTTTGAGACCGTGAGAGAGCGGGAGGTTTAGACGTCTCCATGTTTAGATGACTTTGAGGGTTTTTCCTCTGCAGCCTGGCTAAATTGTCCAAACACGACCACACTGGCATTCATTTGCACTTCAACCCAACAGAGCTTATCCTGACCACACATTGACAATGTTTTTTCTGGGAGATGCGGGGGAGATAGCTGGCCAAATGTTTGAAACCAAATCAGCAGCTTACAGAGATCAGCAACCAGGCTCCATTTTGATATTAAAAGGGAAAGAAAGATCACTTCTCTGTTTAGGTTTGGCCAAAGTCTAGAGGGACATAATAGCCTGAGGTTTGTAGAACATGGGAAGCAGACAATGAGAGGGTTCTTGTACGTGTGCGTCTGTGTAGTTTGTGTTGCTCCTGGTATGCGACAGATGTCTCTGCTAAGATTTGTCTCGGGGGTCGGACGTTGTAGGGAGTGAGTTTTGTTCAAGTGCCTCATGACACTCGTCTACCCCCCTTTGCTTTTGCCCCAGTTTGTGGCTGGGGATGGCATATATATATATAAAAATCCTGTCACCGTACTGTCCTCATGCAAGCCCGCTACGGATGGAAAGCACTTCGCCATGTTTATAGCTGCACAGGTTCAAAGAGAGGCCAGCAGCACAATGGAGCAGGGCAAGTTGGCTGCAGCACCACTGTGTGGGAAACACAACCACACACACCATGAATCAAAACAAAGAGAAGAGGAAAAAAACTTAGCAAGGATTAAGGAAATGACCATGTTTTCCATTCTATTTTGCCACGTTAAAATCTCCAGAAAACAATCTCAACACAACCGTGATATTAGCCAAACGCTCCTGAGGTACAATAAACATGACATCCATCAAGAACATGCTGTGTTCAGTTAACGATATTGTTCAGGGACTGACTTTTAGAAAAGCTGACCTCTGATTGGAGGAAGCCTCTGTTCTCGGGGAGCTATTCGCATGGTGCTAGAGAGGGGCTGAAGACGCCATCTATAAGGAACTGTCGTCAAAACGATCACATCAAAGTGCGTGACATAGCTGACTGGGTTTAACAGCTCTTACTTTATGTTGACTTCCCGTCATTAGAACAGAAATCGGTGCCGGCTTGAAGCTGAAGGGCAGATGTACAGGCCACATTAAAGGGATACAACTACAGTTTGGCTTTTGAGTCAATGTTTGTCTTACTCAGCTTCATCACATGCCTGGCAGCATTTAACTAAACAGTTTGCTGACATTGGCCATCACATACAATAAAGGCAGCCAGTCTTCTCCTGGTGGCCTTCTCACCCCAACCAGCCCCTGTGACCCGTCCTTCAGCCCCCTCCCCTCCGATGCTTTAATCCAGCTAACCTTGTCAAAACCACCAGACCTCATTCAGAACAAGCAGATGACTCTCTGCACGCCAGTGGACTCTAAAAATAGAACTTTCATTGAGGAGCAGCAGGCTGAATGGGAGGTATTGTAAACAGCGGGCCGGCCTAAAGCCTTACACTGGGCTAACCTGGGAAAGTGATGGAAAGTGACATGCTGCAGCCATGAGGCATGCAGTACAATAACAAACTGACACCACTATCCACTGTCCTCGCCCTCTCATGTAAAGCTTTTACCTCAAACTGTCAAGTGCCCAAAAAACAAGCTGCAGACTAAGCAACATTTCAAAAGTAAGAACGCTGTCTCTTACCAAATATTTCCAGACTTCCCTGTGACCTCTTTACAATCAAAATAACGGGACTTCAAAGTGGTCCGCTGACTCTGAAGTTTTTGTAGAAGACCCGTTTGCAACCTCACATCCTTAACGGACCACGAGGCAGATCGTATTCTTTCACAGCATAACCTGTACAACAGAGATCGTATGACTTTTTGATATGCCGAGATACAAATGTGTTCATTCTGTTCATGCGCAGTTAAACACACATGCTTAGAGACTGGATACATGTATGTTTATTCTGTGTATGTGTGTGAAAGAGATGTAGTATTAGTGACATTAGAAACTGGCTGACAGCTCATTCAGTTACTTTAGCTTTTTGCTGATGTGATGGATGTTTTGGATGTAGCCTCCCAGGTGAGACAAATTGATCTTAGCACACGCATCGAGTCAGACCAGCAGGGTTCTGAAACTGATTGTAACCGTGTCTGGAGAAGGAACCCCTCAGTTTGACAAAATGGAGGCAGTATTTTAGAACATGCGTCGATCCAGTGGAGGGTTTCTGTTGTTGTTGTAAAACCTTTAAAACACAGACAAACTAAAGCAGTCTTCACAGTCAGCTGGAGAGAGAGAGAGAGAGAGAGAGAGAGAGAGAGAGAGAGAGAGAGAGCAAGAACCGTGTTTATGCCACTCATTTGATTCACACTTCATACACAGATCGCAGCCAATGGGCAGGGATGTTGAGGAGGAGAGATCAGAGGCCAGTCTGAACAAGAAATGTCAAATGCTCTGCTCGTTGACCTCATGGAATAAAGACAGTTCAAAGAACCCACACAGGTCACATGCTACCATGCATTTTCCCTCTTAACTCCTTTTTTTTTTTTTTCTCGAGGCAAAAGGTACACACGAGCTCTTTCACAGAGCTGAAGTCAAACAACAAGGTGCTTCAGCTCTGAAGGCCACTGATACCTGATCATCAAACTGCCCCCAATTAGAGCATTAGGAGAAGTCACTGATTCTGCAAATGTTAAAGAAGGTGCTAAACCGCGTGAAGTATCCCCTCATAGTCCATCTGAAATGTAATCTCGAGCTGCCCCGGGCCCCACAGAGAGAAAGAGGGATATTGAGAGGCTAAGTGAAATGAGGACTCTGGAGACTGGGCCAGTCCAGGGTAAGCCAGAGAGGGTAAGCCCCCCCCTCCCCCCCTATCATCCCTCCTGCCGCTCTCTTCCAATCCTCCCAGCCCTGCTGGACAACATGCTACTGCTAATTCATAGTTCAAACACAGAAGGGCCACCGAAGGTGGGGCACCTACACCTGCACCCTTGTGCAATGTCCCCTGACCTGAACCCCATAGAGCTCGTCTGAGACCAGCTGAAGCAGAGACTGGATGCTCGTACCTCACCCCCACGTGACCTGGCAGAACTGCATGTAGCACTTCTGCCTCAGAACAACATCATGAGGCTAGTTAGGAGCATGAGACGTCACCGTCAAGCTGTCATTGCGGCAAATGGTGAAAACAACCGCTAGACTGACTTTGTCAATTTAGTTTATTTGGGGCTATCTTTGTTATTGTCTAAATAGTTGGGATACTAAATATTGCACTAATGAAAATGGTGCTTCTTCTCATTCATTAATAGTAATATCAAAGGGAACTAATACTAATTTCATTACAATTCAGACTAAATAGGAAAAGCACTTGCGTAAATAACAATATCCCTCACTTATTGTGAGTAGTGTAGATTTCCCCGATAGCTTTTTACAGCAGTTATCTGTACAACTTAAGACAACAGATACAATAGTCAACATCTTAGTGTCAAAAATAAATAATGTTAGTCATACATAAATCAACACGGATTGATGGATGGACTGTCATCAGTGAACAAACAAAAGAGGAGACATAATGGAGAGCCTGCTGGTGTGCTTTCATGGAACAGGAAATAGAGTGTTTGCATGGTGTCTCATCACTGACAAGTTCCCAGGTGCTGCTCAAGTGGTTTATCAGCATCAGCCTCAGAACATTGTCAGCCAACACCTAAGCTGGGCGAGCTCGTCTTAAAACGTCACCCATCACAGTAAAAACATCTTGGTTGATTGACATGTTCAGTTTCAATGGATATGAATAAGAAATACTGGCTGCAATCACAAACAAAAACCTTTTTGAAGGTCAAAAGTCTTTAAAGGAAATCAAATCTATTGAATCTAAAATATTATTACTTTCATACCATCGAATTTAATTACAGTAAACCCTTGAAAGCATGCTTCCACGGTGTCACCCTTTCTGATGAACAGCACCCTCTGCTGCTTCAGTCCTGAACTAACCGTACACTTCCTAAACTTGTTTATAAAGAAGATTATCCACAACAGGGCAGAACTAAAACGAGCCAAACAGATGTATCAAGCAGGACAAATGGAAACAGTTTCCTCTCCTTAGAGATAACTTGAGGCTGGTTTCTGGTAAAGAAAAGAAGAAAGGAGTCATGTACAATATTAAACACAGCATATTGTTGAAGTTAAAGGGAAGTGGTATAAGATCAGTGGTTACAGAGTTGAGAGAGGTTTCTGTTTGTTTTTAAAGCTGTTGATAGAATTACACTTCTTGTTATCGTTGCTCTCACACAGGAAGCTGACTGCCTCTCCTTCAGTCTGAATGTTGGGGGGGGGGGGGGGTGATCCCACCTCTCTACAGTCTTTAGACTATAATATAGCAGAGAGAGTGAACATATTAATGGACGAACCCGAGTGATGTCCCCCCATCCGTTACAATGTTCAATCTGAAATGTTTAATTCATGCAAATGATGACCTTCTTCACTTGTCATTGGAGAGAAAATCATTGACTAATGTTTTATTTTAACTCATAAAGACAGTTATGGTTATTGTGTGTAATTACTCAGTCAAGAGTGGCTTCCCTGTATCAAGAGTCAATCCCAAACTTTGGAAGAGCAGATTTCACCTTCCCACTGACAGCAGGTTCCTCCTCCTCTGCTCTCAGCCCGACCACACATCTGTCTTTATCCGGCTCTGATGATGAGGCAAAGTTTTAGGTTTTCTTTCTTTGCAACCAAGCTCTATATGTACTGATAGTGACCTCACAAAACTGAAATGATTTAAAATAGCCCTGATGAGAGAGGAGGTGATGAGACAATAAAGAGTTGTGCCCTGCCAAAACCAACTGTGTTCACTGCTCTGATACCATCTGAACGCGGGAACACCAAGTCTGGCTTTAAGTGGAAGTGACAGTGTGTCTACCAGACACATTACAAGTCAGAGGAAATTGGAGATAAACAGATAAAAGAATGCAATCTCTGCTGGAAGTAGCGAGGCACAGGGGGCAGGAAATAAACCTGTATTTAAGCTGATTACCAGAGCAAAGTCCCAGCCCCTTTCAGCAGCTCAGCACAGCCCGGCCTCACCACGACCAACGCTGTTAATTAGAGATTTGCTAAGGGGGAAAAAAAGGCAGCCTTGTCAGACTTGCAGGAGTGTTAGTGATGGCTGGCTGGAGGGGGACATGCAGGGCTCTTAATTGGGCCTGTATGCTGTATCGGTGGCTGGCTGGAGCGCTGGTGATGATTGCTGTGAGCAGGTGGCCGTGGTGGCAGCTCCATGCAGGCCGTCCCAGGCCACGCTGTCTGTTCTCGTCAGGACCTGGAACACTGAGCAGATAGCTCCTGAGCCCGCGCTCATTATGCCAAGTTTCCCACTCTGTTGCCTAGCAGCAGCAACCCCCCCACAACACTTCCTCCCTGATACCCTTTGGCGTGTGCTCATTGAATGCAAAAGGTGGGACTTAAAGATGACTATGATGCATCATTTTTCTTGTTGCAACCCACTTTACAACTAAAGTTGTAATATCAGCATTAATATATGAAAGTAAATTGGGAGTGATTTCAAAGTGTCCGCTTTATTGTGTTAGTCTCTACAGCTAAAGAGGGTCATTGAGATCAACACGTTTTAAATCAAGCAAAGTCTCAGGCATAGCTGGTCATGATTGTGACTTTGCCGTGCATGCTACCACAAGTTCAAACACTTGTCCACAGATAATGATGAAGAGGTGAACATATATCCAAGCCTCTTCACACGCACAGGAGAAGTTAAGATCTTGAGTGCATTCTTGCTCAATCCGCTGCCAACTTCTTCTGGCAGAAATTCCCATTCGTACTAGAGTGTGGCAGAGGAAGGATTGGGGGAGTTTAATTGCAGCACAAAGTATAAAGGCAATATACCTGTACAGGATTGGACAGAAAACAACTTTATCTGCAAATCAGCAACTGTACCACAAACTGCAGAGAGACACTGACAGCATCAAAACATGTGTAAACGTTCACAGGCCTTTTTTAACAGTCCTTCCAATGTGACATTTATTAAGTTGTGGTTCCTGACAGATTCAGTGTATTTGTGTTCTCTTTGTATGGCCGTATGTCATCGGTTCTCTGGGGAAATGTCCCAAGATGATCTGTTGATTCTTTAATTAGGTCACTATGGAGCAGCAGTCAGCTAAAGTTTCAGAGTTTAATGGGACTTTAATGAATGGTACAAATGAAGTGTAAAAACAAATCAGTGGTGTCAGGGCTTTGACTAGATGGACTTTGGAAACAAGCATGTGGAGCTGAAAAACGGCAGCCAACAGTGGAGTGGTGTTAGCTATGGCACAGTGCAAAGATGGAGAAATGAATGGGCTTCTTGAAGACCTTTTAAAGCATGAAGTACATCATGATGAAACTTAAGCCAGTTGGAATCCATTCCAAACAAACATCACCCCTTAATATGTAGTCACTAATCTGGCAGTAAAGCAGATTATTTTCACTGCATTCTTTCTTCAGGGCTGTGACTTCAAACTAGAACAAAACAAACTTCTTTGTTGTTATCCTGACGATCTGTTATTTAAATTGGTTGAATCGTGTCAAAAGTCCACGAAATGCCACAAAGAGTCCCCTAGGTCCTGTCATTGTTTGGGTCCAGGGCAGACTGTCTAATGCTGAAAAAGGTCAAGATTAAATCGGAGCCCCACCCTAAAGATTGTAACAATACAATCCACACCAGGACTCGTCCACATTCTGCGCTGCTACTCCACTTACAGAAGCGGCAGAGTGGGGAAAACTCTCGGCCCGAGATCCACCCCAGCGTGCCAAAAAGCCTACAGCCTGCGAAAGCTGAAAACCTAAAGGGCGATCATTTGTCACGGGCAGTTCACACGTCTGGAATGTCTCAGTTTGTGCACTCAGAATATCAGACAAGATGGGTGGTGTTTCTGGAGATCAGGGCCGCTCTCATGTCGGGCGATCAAAGGCAGCAAGGCTGGCGCTACGACGCTCACACGCAGCTGCTTCTTTCCTTGGGTTGCACTTGGGCTGCGGGTGTTAGACCTCACAGTGGAAGTGCCTGTAAATAAATGGTTTTGTCACTGTGTTCACACATTCCTCCAGCCAATGGGACTGCTCTGAGTTACACCTCTATTAGCAGAGGCTGTCATCCTCACCGCCGACTGCTTACATCTTCCCATTACACACTCAGAGACTTCACAGAAGTAGACTTGCAACACATCATCATTTGGATGACATCAGGACAATAGCAGACATTTCACAATAAGCAAAACAGGAACATTTTGATTTAGTTCTTTAAACATGACTATGGTTATGAATGAGATGCTTTTTAGTTGCCATATGTTTGTGAAAACAAGAGCAGAGGTTGGTCTGGTCAATGAGAGTGGAGAGAGAGTACCTGTGACTAGGAATGTGAGGAATGCCCAAACCTTCAGTCAATATTCCCTTTAGATGAAATAATACCAAGAGCTCAGTGTCTCAGAAACTACAACTGTCATGTCAGCCAAACACACAGGTTCAAAAACACCTTCTTACTGACGATTTCACCAGTGGAAAATTTTACTAGAATAAAACATAGTTGCAAGTAGACAGATGCTTATTACACTGTGTAAGCTATTTCATGTCATCATCACGCCCATGGGAGAAATCTGACCTTGTGCTTTCATTTGACCCTTGTCCTTGGCCTCAGCACCTCAGAGGCTCTGAGTCCAGCGTTGCACTGAGCATTATTTTACAACCCTGACATGTTTTTTTGAGCTCTGGTAAATAAGAGTCAATAAGAGAATATGTTCACCTGTCACCACATTTTGCAACCAGGTGCTCTGATATTGGAGAAAGGCTCGGTAAAGTAGAACAATTGGTCTGCAAACTGACGAATACTAAATCATTATGAAAATAAAAAATGACAGCAGAATAGGAAAACAAGGAATCAGTTATGTTTAACTTAAAGAACCTCGAGAGATGGACTACAGACCAATAGAGAGAGAGAGAGAGAGAGAGAGAGAGAGAGAGGGGAGTGTTATTAATTACCACATAGTCAGTGGGCTCTAGTTTGCTTCCTTTTTTTACTTATTATTTATCCAGCTGGAGGTGTTCTTGTTCTTGTCAGTTTGTTTCTGGGTCTTTGGAGAAAGGCCCTGCTGTGGATGGATGGTCATCAATTTACAAATTCTAGCTGTGACAGAGGCAATCTCCTCCGTCGAGTTCCTCCTGGCTGCTCTGAGCAAACCACTACATATCAGGAGGAAGACCTCATGCTGTGATCAGAAGCATTGCTTGGCTGCAACATGAAGACGAGCATTTGATCCGGGCTAACTTATTCACCAGTCTTTCCCTGTGGTTACATCGGATCACCTTACATCCAGGATCCACCAGCACTGTTAACCCCTTTACAGTTTCCCAGGCTCCTGTCGTACTTTTACCTCACTCTGCTTTTTCACCTTCCCTCGGATCGAAACATGCTCCACATCCTTTCCAACTTCACAGCGCCTTCCTGTGCGTCCATGGATGGATCAGTGAAACTATAGGAGCCAAATCACAGGCACACGAGCAGGCAGAAACTGTATCTCAACATAGAAATAAAGTTTTTATTAGCTGGATATGAATAGAACACAGCAGGGGGTCTCCAGCTAGACGAGCACCATGATCAGGTTTTTAAGCTGGATGAGGGTTTGATGCTCGACTCTGACCACACTCACTTGACAAAGTCAGGACGGCATTATTGGATGAGTGGCAAATCGCTATTTGCCGTACACATGCGCACAAGAAATACACTTCAGTGTGGATTGATGAAAAACACAGCGTGTATCATAGCTAGCTGCTGTGCTTAATCTGGTAATTAACGCTAACGTCAATCATCTCCAGTAATGCAGTGGCAGCACGCCGACCGGGATGAAGGAGTGAGAGAGTTCTCAAAGAACTTCACAAAACCACCAGACTATTATTCAGCATCCTCCTGTACAGGCAGACTTAATGCAGTGATCATCCGACACCTGTAAAGGGTGTGAGCGTGTTTAAAGGGTGTTTTTTGTGAATTCATGATCCGCACCAGCAGACATACAGTACGCCTCCGCTGCTTCATCACTACAGTATCCATCGATACCGTTGTGACTGTGTACGTGCAGTAGACCGCGTGGGCTCCATTAAATGCACTCTTATAGATTTGTCCCACGGCACGTATGCCTGCAAGTCCACAGTGTTTGTGTGGGAGTTCAGGAAAAGAAAGGTAAAGGTTGAGGGGGGGGGGGTTTCCTTGAAACAAAAGGCTCCTCCACATCTCCGCCCCTCCACACGACTCCTTTCCTTTCATCCTGTCGGCCCGCAGGCCTTCTGTACGCTTGCTGTAATGCTGAGAGGGAACATCCTGGAGCTGCCATTCCCCCGGTATTCACCTCGACAGCCTGACCTACAGTACATCACATGAGCTGAGAATGTCTCTCTCACCCAATCAGATTTTAGATATATTAGCGTTTATATTTTTGTACATTTTTAGTACTTTTCTACTTTGTATCCCATATTATTTTGTTCTGTTACTAACATTGTGTTTTTATCTATCTATCTATCTATCTATCTATCTATCTATCTATCTATCTATCTAGTTAATCACTGTTTGCTTTAGTATTTGTTCCTCTTCAAGACACTGATTTCAAAGAATGCTGTTCATGATCTGGTTCTCCTCAACTACGACTGCAAAGCAACCCACCAACCTCAACAACTTTCCAAACCCCTCCCTGCTGTTTTACGATCTTATCTCTCTGGGCCTCATCTTACAATCTCCACCAGAATCTCCCCCCCCCCTCTCTGTCGGTCCCCCATCTTTCATCCATCCTCTGTTTCCATGCTCTTACCCTGTTTTACAGCCGTGACTGAAAATTGAGTCATAACTTCCCGACGGCACTGTTCAAAGGTCAACCCCCCCCCCCTCTTTTTTTCTCTGTGTTTCCCACCCCCTTTCCTCCTCTCCCTTTTGGGAGGCCCCTCATCCAACATGCCCAGCACCACATTCCACAGTCACTGGGAGCACCTCCAAATGCTGCAAAAGCATAGCAGACCACCACTTACAGCGGCACGCAGGGCAACTGAGCCCCGAGCCTCAGCTGCCACCAGACCTCAGCGCCGGGCTCACGCGCTGCCAAGGAGGGCTTTTGATTGGGGAGAAATTGCAATGTAGCAGCAACAGAGTCTGTGTGATGACAAGGAAAAAGCAACTGTGGCTCTCAAAGGAGCAGAGTGATAACTGTGCAGCATTAGCCACCTTCGAGCTGCTGAAACCAGCTCCGAGTAAAACCCTCATGCCACAGCGAGGCCTCTCGTGTCGTGTCTTGGAGGGGGGGGGGGGGGGGCTGGCAGCTGCGATAGCGGGGGCACAAGTCACAAAGCACCTTTTCGTCTGACCCGCAAATCCTTCAGGTCTCGAGTACACCGACACGCAGCTCCAGTTTCACCTCCCAAGTCTCTCTCCGTGTTTGGCTCTCACTACAATGATGTTCTTACACACAGTCAAATACCACAACACAGCAAATGTACAGTGATGTAATGAACAGCCTATTAATCCAGCTGTTGGCCAACACTCATTTAAAATGAATCCAGTCTTGATCTTATGTCTCTTAAGTCTCTCGAGGTTGCAGTGAGTAATTAAATCATGTAAATGACATGACTTCCTAAAATAGTAGATTATTCGTTTTATAGAACGCTGAATGTATCCCTTCACTTCAGAAGCAGATCAAAAGTTATAGTAGGTGTGACATGCGGTGAAAAAAAGTGCTTTGAGTAGTCAGAAGACCAGAAAAGTGCTTGATTAGCTCGACTCCATTTCAATTATTGGATTGATTGATTGGCTGTTCGGAGGTTTCATATATCTCCAACTCTCGGCACAGGTTCAGTAAAGCCCCTCGAGCAAGTCGCTGTAGAATCCATGTTTTCACCCATTAGTGCGGTCTCCCCTCATGTGTCACTTCCGCCTCTTCTTTTTCTTTTTTCCCACTGAAAGAGTAATTCTTGGTTCGCAGGCTACCTCCAAGACGAGAGGTGCGCAAAAAAAGTGGCGTAAAAATTCTCGTCTCGCATCATAGCAACGGACTAGCATGGAGAGTTATTTCCTCTCACGCACGTTCAAGGCGTGACTCTAGAGGCGGCCTTCTTCGCCACTAGTTCTTTGCCGTCTCCTTGGCTGCGTCAGGGCCTTCACGCATCGTCACAAGCTTTCCAGCAGCCTGGCTCAGAAAATCACTGTAGCGAGGGGAATATTTGTTTATCAAACCTGTGACTGAGAAAAATGGATGCTTGCTTGTTGGCAGCCCTAACCCGCCCTGGTGTCCTTAGAGGGGGTATTTTCCACAGTGGGGTTACTGCTTCCCACAGGGCAGGTGCTGCTCCTCACCTGGAGAAAAATATCTAAATCTTCAAATAATAATAAAATCTTGACCAAGTGTTGCTTTCCACCTTTTTTTAATGAGCTGTGCTGTTTACTGTATTTTCTATCACACCAGTGGAATGCATCTGGTTCAGGAAGTTAAGAAGAAGAGAGTGTGAACAGAGAAAGGTATTTCTTCTTCTGACCTCCATTGTTAAACTCCAGGCATGCATGTGTGTTGTGATTATCAATGCACACATCTGGAGAGACTTAGTCAAGGAATCCTATAAAGAACCTAATAGGGCTCTTCTAACATTTTTTTGAAGACTGATTAGGAGCTGTTCCAGATCTAGTTCACGTCAATGAGTTCCATCTGTGATCTATTTAAATGTTCACTGAATTCGTTATCTACGTTACCTGCTCCCTTTTAAGTGCAGTGTGTGTGTGTGTGTGTGTGTGTGTGTGTGTGTGTGTGTATTACAGCATTACTTAAGGGGAAGTCTGCAGAACATGTCTTCATGAGGCAGGTCAAAGACTTAAATAAACATGGAGGACTGCTACATCACTTTCAAACTAAGCCGAAAAGGTGCCTATGAATCATGGACACCAGTTTCATTTCCACGCATGCAAATAAGTAAAAACCATTACAAATTCTGTCATTAATCTCTTCTTTCTACAAATCTATCTTAAGAATGCTCATCTGTGTTTTTCAAGTGTATTACACTTTCAGTCCTGCTGATCCTACTGGCAGACTCAGTAGTGGGAGACATGCCAGCATGAGAGTCACATTTACACCTTTCACATTAGCTCTTTAATCTTACGGTATGGTAAGGTAGCAAGCAATCTTAGCTTTAAGGGCCTGTTTGCCTTCCAACAGAGTGACCCTTGTGTTTTATGAGGAAGACTAACACCATGAACTAGGCTGCATTTGTTACAAATTAGGCTTCCAAATGCTGTTAAGTTGACACCTGCCACATCAAACCCTTTTCAGAAAGCAGGACGAACTGTGAAAACTAGAAAAAAAAAAATGGGACTGCCCTCAGCTCAACAGCATTAATTAGGGGTAATAAGCTAAGGTTAGGCTAACACTAACTCACAACCACCAGCTCAAACTAAGGGATACGTGACTAAGTAGCCTAAGAGTGATGATACAAAGTTACTACATTTTAATGACGTATGCTGCCAATTCATTTATATTTAACTTACTTACTTTTACTTACACATAGCTTGGTTTTTGTACCGGCGACCCAAACACGTTTAAATAATCAACAATATTGGCCACACCTGTGGAGAGCCTATGCTGCAAAAGGTCATTACAGTGCTTGGCCACAAGATGTCGCCAAACGCTAGGCTCCCTTCTGTCAATGATGCCTTTAAGTGATTACGATAGGGTCGTGTTTCTGAAACTCGGTATGAATAAATAGGTATTGTATGTAAAGTATGGGATTTTAAGTCGAATGAATGTAATTTTGAAAAAATAACATGTTCACTTTATGCTCTGGAATTATATTCCGGTTAAAGCCTGAAAAATAGAAACTATAACTCAGCAAATGTATGCAATAACATTATTTTAAAATTTTAACATTTAGTAGGAACAAAAAATTGTATAAACTTTTGGTAAGAAAATTAATTTCTCCTAAGAAGTTGACACTGATTAATGTAGATGAACCATTGGTTTTAAATCAGATATTAACACTTCTAGACATCCCCTTTGACTGTACTTTTTACACACGTCTCAGAGACTAAAACTGTAAATTCCTACAGTCGTGGCGGGCTGTACTATATCCGGAAATGACCGCATCACCACAAGACACAAACTTTAGCTATTAGCGGTAGCATGATCTTTAGCACAACAGATAAGATAAGTCTGTCTAAAATAAGCGTAGTCAGGGGTAATTTCTCTGTTGTATCTCTGATATGGAGCTCTAGGATAAACTGAACACAAAGGTAATAGCCTCAAACTGGGCTTTACGTTTCACTTTCGGAAACACAGTCATATTTGGGGTAACATTGTCGCTATTCAGCCAAATTGTTTTGTTTGTGTGTTAGCACTAACAATAAAATCTCGCTCTCACGTGTTTCTTTTGGCACGTGCATAAACATACCTGCTCATTACTAAATGTAAACAGTGCAAAATATTATATTGTTTCAGTTTGTGTATCATTTACGTTTGTTGACAAGTCTACTTTATTTTAATCTAACCTCGGGCACAGAAAAAAATGCCTGAGCAGAAGTTTTTCTTCATATTTCAGACAGTCTTAAAGAGTGAGGTGATAACATAACTCTGTCCAACTGAAGTTTTGATCAGGGACATTTTGACAGGTTGTAAACGTATCCATCCATGTTACTTATGTTGTTACCAAACATATTTCCTGACTGTACGATGATGAATGTCTTCTCCATCAGCATTGAGGAATGGTCGGCCTGCAGTGAAGATGCACAGCCGTCTGCAGGAGTTGAAGAAGGAAGAGGAGACTCTCCTTAAAATCAAAGTGATGCTACAAGAACAGCTCAACAGGTTGAAGGTCAGGACTTTGGGCACTTCACAGTCTGTATTTGGATGTGTGCCTCTGTTTGTGGTGAATGTGATTTATAATTTGCTCACTCTGTTTCAGTTTGAAGAAGGAGCCTTAAAATCCATCATCAATGCTCAAACAGAAGAAGGAGCTTCTCCACATTTGTCCCCAGAAGCGGAGGTAAGTTGTTGTTCCTGAAAGGACAGCAGGGCGTTATGGTACTATGGTAGGCACTTAGATGTGACAGAATAAATGTTAATATATACCTTCATATATTTTAGATTATGTTGAAACATCTTCAAGTTGGTTTTGTTGAATTGAGCACTTATTCCCGTGTTTGGTATTTTTTTTTAAGTTGAGCAGTTTATTATAGACGGAAGAGAGTGAGTGAGATGAGGAAGTGAATATTTGCTTGAGATGGGAAAGCTGCATAGTTTAACCACAGAGAGTAACACAGACATTTAAAACGAGCCCAGCCTGGAACTGAACACCGTGGAGGAAACAGCAGTTTGTTTGTACGACTTCCTTGAACTCACTAACACGATCGCTCTGCTCTGAAGCTTGTGTGAGTCATCTTTACAGATTTATTTAAGGTAATGCTTGATGAAAAAAGTGTCTCTCTTTTAACAAATAGCTTGTCTTGTACGAGACTGTTGTATTATTTCCTAACTCTTAATCCAAACCTCTCCTTTCATCAGCTGCACTGAACACAAGCCTTTCATGATTTGTTTGCTCACAGATACAAACCTGCTATTTTATAGAAGGGCCCTTTAAGGCAGTACCAGATATTCGATTAAAACTTGATACACATTATAAACAAGTGCTGGTCAAATTTTCGATTCCAGTTTTGGCTTGCCACAATCATTAAAAACAAGATCATTGAGATTAATCTGATTGCTGATGCGACTCATGCTACTGTGTGGCGCTCATTTGGTCGTGTGTGATAAATGGAGCGCAGCCTTTGTGTTTCTGTAAGTGAGGAGCAGAGGGAGCTGTGGCACATCGTTACTTTTTATTACGGATTAGAATAGATTTTGTCAGGTGATTTGTTTTTGTCAGTGGGTGGCTCCATGTTTCAAAGGGTTTCTTGTTATGCTGTCAATCACTCTTTATCAATCTTTATTTGTGTAGCGTCAATTCGTAACAGGTGTTATCTCGAGACACTTTACAAAAAGCAGGTAAAGGACCTTACTTATTGCTAAGTAAGGTCCTTAAGTAAAGGACCTTACTTATTGCTAAGTAAGGTCCTTAAGTAAAGGACCTTACTTATTGCTAAGTAAGGTCCTTGCAGCTGGATGCAGCTGTTTTAAAAACCAAAGAGGAATTATGTTTAATGATTGGTATCTGAATATCAATCATTATAAATGTGAGTGTGCCATAGTTGAACAGCCCTACTAAGACTTATAAGGCATTTTATGAGACACCAACTGTATTTTTTTTAAATGACTTCAGACCATTTATCCAAAGCAGAATTATTCAGGAAAAGAAGAAAGCTGGCCCATTTGTTTATTTATTTTTGTGGTTTCAGGTCCATATTAACCTTGATGACGAGAGCGAGATCAATCGGACAAAACTGCTACTGAATGCCAATGAATTTGACATGGATGAGGAGGAGGAAGAAGAAGACGAGGAGGAGGACGAAGACGATGAGGATGATATAGAAGATGACAATGAGCTTGAGTTTGTGCCTGAGGACGATGAAGATGATGATTACTGAGATCGTCAGTGTTGCCGGGGCTGAAATATTTGCACGTGAAAATAAGAATCCCACGTAAACAGATCTCTGTTTATTTAACAACCTGTTTTGTACTTTCACTGAGGAAGTTTAATTTATTTGGGCCGAGTGAGTAACAGTTGCAGTGTATGATGTGTGGTGCTAGCGGTATCCTTATATTTTTTTTGCCTGGTTTAAGACGTGTGGTCAGGATTTCAATTCATGTTACAAATTGTATCGAGCATTGTGAGAAATGTCTCACCAAAATGCCATCACACAGTGTTATTAGGTGCTTATGGCTTACTAGACATGTTGTGCATTTTGAGGGTTAGCATTTAGATGTATGGCTGGGCCATATGTAAAGATGTGTGAATTGTGTAAGAAATAAAAATCGTAAGCACAAAATAAAATGTTTTGCATAAGGTTCAGCTGACTGATTCTTACATGTATACTTCCAGTTTCATCCTCACTTTCTTCCAAACATAAAATATTGTTTCTAATGTGTTCTTGCCTGGTTTTTTTTAAGGTGCCCTTCTTAGATATTGAGTTATGGTAACACATATGTCAAATTGTCTCGACCTGACCCAGGCAAATATGTAATGCAGTGCAAACACTTTCCACCAACAAACCATTCAGCATTTTCTAAACAGATAAAACAATACAGTGAGCATCACAATAAGGCCTGCTTTCACACTGACAGCAGGGACAGCTCTGGAGGAGGGTGGTGCTACAGGGAAGGTACAATAGCGAGCGCCCCAACAGATGCATACAGATTTCTACGTGGTCTGCTGTTCCAGGAGAGCTTCATTCACCCGGGGAATAGGGCTTAGCACACATCTGCTGCAAATGAATGCTCCGTAAGGTACAAAGGTAAGTAAGAGTCTTCTCCCAGTTAATTATCGTTGTAAATCAAAGTGATATTGAATTTGTGACGTTATTAGTGCTGGTTAAAGACACTGTACAGTTTATAATGCATTATTAGCAGAGGAAAAAGGGTTAAAAGGAGAGAGTGGTAATAACAGTTTAAACATGTTCAGGATTGTAAAGTACAAACATTTACATTTAAGAACGATTTAAGGTTATATGTATGAGCTTCTACCATATACATGAATGAAACTCACACGACAAAGGGTTATCATTGCAATTTTTCATTGTATGAAACATCCAATGGAGCACAGGTTGTGGGAAAGTAAAGAGAATGAACAAAAATTGTATTGCACTGCTTTGAAACTTGCTGCTTTTTTTTTACCTGAGAATTTTGTTATTAAATTGATTCCTTTACCTGTTAAGGTAACACGTCTTATTTCCTTATTACTATCACATGTTGGGGTTAATGAAAAGGTTTTTGTTTTTTTTACATTTATGGGATGACAGGTTGATCCATTGTCATGTAGCCTAATTGTACCTGGAACATGTATCATCCTCTCTGACATTAACTTTGCTTACATAGGTGAAACCAGGGTTTGTATGGGATCTGTCTGCCTCAGCAAGATGAGCACACACACCATTGAGTTTGAAAAGAGGGAATTTGACTCTGCAATAGGGATGTGGGGACCCCCCTCCCCACCCCCCCTGGACAGTGGACTAGTTCAGACTGCTCTATTGACCGTTTATTGTTTTCATACACTTTTTTTTACTGTAACTTATTTAGTCAGTTAAAAATAAAAGAGTTGTAAGTGTGTGTTGCATATTTCATTGTAGTGTGACTAGAGGTGCTGAAGGTTCTCTACCTGTGTGCAGACATCAGTGAGAGACAGGAGCAGAACCGGACAGTAACTGTGCTGCAGGCTCAGGATTACCATGCTGCCCCGCTGTGCACTTAGTGTGTGTCATGTGCTTATGTTGGTGCTGTGTCTGTCTTCGGCTGAGGACTTCGACTGGACAAAGAACGACCACGGTTCCTTCTATTATGGCACTTTTCCAGCTGGTAAACTCAACTTTGGGCGTTTCTTCTGCATATATAAATTGCTGATGTTCTTTTTTACATCTCAAGCGGCAAGTGGTGATCACACTGCAAGCCTTAATGCTCTATTCAGATTTTTTTGACCCTGATCAGATTTTTCTGTTTGGCTGTTCACATTGCTTTCTCAATATGGCCATTACCAGACTCCTTTTGGAGTCCACATATAAAAGTGTCCAAAATCTGATTTGAAAATGTCAGATTCCATGTGACTTGCGTTGTTTACAATGTCATAAAAGAAACAGATCTGACCTTATTATTGACAGTTTATGTATCTGATTCACATGGGAGCAAATGCAAATCACATTCAGGTCACTTTTACAGCAGTGTGAACTCAGTATAAGAGGTGGAATGGTTAATGACATTGTTGTTTCAATCAGGATTTTCGTGGGGCGCCGGCAGTTCAGCCTATCAAACAGAAGGAGCCTGGGACAAAGATGGAAAAGGATTAAGCATCTGGGATGTGTTCAGTCATAAGAAAGGCAAAATCCAACAAAATGAAACCGGGGATTCATCTTGTGAGGGCTACCACAAAGTCAGGGTGGGTGATCGGGTGTGACGTTTCTGAGACATATAAAAGAAAAAAAATGTGAACCTAAGTCTATAACTTTCATTTCATTGTGTGGGTGCTGTTCAGGATGATGTTTCTTTGATAAAGGAGCTGAAGCTCAACCACTATCGCTTCTCCATATCCTGGCCAAGACTCATCCCCACTGGCATAAAGTGTGAGTAACTGCTTTTCATCTAAGCCTTTACTTTTGACTTTTGCTTCAGCTAATGACTCATGTATACTTTGATATTATTTGCAGCCGACCATATAAATGAAAAGGGAATACAGTACTATGATGAACTTATCGACCAGCTGCTGGAGAACAACATCACTCCCATTGTCACTCTGTATCATTGGGATCTTCCACAGGTTGACATTATTATCCCTAGCTTTGGACTCCATTTCTGTTGTTGTTTACTTAGTTACCTCAGCTTTTATTTCTTCTAGGTTCTTCAAGAGAAATATGGAGGATGGCAGAATATAAGCATGGTTAATCATTTTAATGAATTTGCCAACCTTTGCTTTGAGAGATTTGGCAATAGAGTCAAATACTGGATCACTTTCAACAATCCATGGGTAGGTCTGCTTTTAAAGATACAATTTGACAGATTTAATCATACAGCTTGTATGAAAATGTATTAAATAGTCATTAAAAGTACAATAAACACAACATGATGACACCATAACTTGCTCTTTTTCCAGTCCGTAGCTGTTGAAGGCTATGAGACAGGGGAGCACGCCCCTGGATTGAGGTTAAAAGGAACAGGGGCGTATAAAGCTGCCCATCACATAATCAAGGTAGGAAAATTATTCATATACAGTATATATATATATATATATATATATATATAGCCTATTCATTGTGTGATCAGACACTTAGGAATTTTTGTTCCACTTTGACTTCAAACATGACTCTTATTCAAAACATCCATTTTACAGGCACATGCTAGAGTGTGGCACTCTTATGATACCCAATGGAGGGCAAAACAAAAAGGTAAACAAACTTAAAAACTTGGGAGAAACAATTAATTCAACATTTGCCTTTTAAGAGTGCATTCTGTCTCGGTGATGAACGCTTCCGTTTACTTTGGCAGGTCTGGTTGGGATTTCTCTGTCTGGAGACTGGGGAGAGCCAGTGGATATCAGCAACCAGAAAGACATAGAAGCAGCTGAGAGATATGTTCAGTTCTACCTAGGCTGGTTTGCTACACCCATATTTCATGGAGACTACCCTCAGGTGATGAAAGACTTTGTAGGTAAGTTAGACTGTAAACAGTGAGTTTGAGCTTATACGGGTCCGTGAGGTTTTTACTAACCACTGCTTGAAACTGTGTTTGCAGGAAGGAAAAGTGTCCAACAGGGTCTGGGCACGTCTCGCCTGCCAACATTTTCACCCCAAGAAAAGAGCTACATCAAAGGCACCTGCGACTTCCTCGGAATTGGACATTTCACCACCCGCTACATCACCCAAAAGACCAACCCGTCAAGTCGCAGCAGCAGCAGCTACTTCACTGACCGTGACCTGGCTGAGCTGGTTGACCCACGATGGCCTGATCCAGGGTCTGAGTGGCTCTACTCTGTGCCATGGGGTTTCAGACGTCTACTCAATTTTGTCAAGGTACATAATGGTTTATATTTGGTCTTAGCATGCTGCAAACCTACTTATAATACATTTCTTAAACGTTCTTATGACTCATCTTTATTGATCTAGACTCAGTATGGAAACCCAATGGTTTATGTGACCGAGAATGGAGTCTCTGAGAAGATGCAGTGCACTGAGTTGTGTGATGACTGGAGGATACAGTATTATAAGGACTACATCAACGAGATGCTTAAAGGTGAATGAGTTCACACAGGTTAACGCAGCTGTCCGTCTCTTTTGTTTGGCAATGAGAGGAAATTTGATGCAAGCCTCTTCTGGTCCTTTTGTCGTCACTCACAGCTATTAAGGATGGAGTCAATGTGAAGGGCTACACTGCGTGGTCCTTGCTGGACAAGTTTGAGTGGGACGAAGGCTACTCTGAGAGGTTTGGCCTGTACTACGTGGACTTCAGGAACAAAAACAAGCCTCGTTATCCAAAAGCTTCTGTCCAGTTTTACAAACGCGTCATCAGCTCTAATGGCTTTCCCAACCAAAGAGAGGTAAGACACACAAGATGGTGACTCATAAGATTTGATACAAATACTTTACAGTCCTTTTCAATTATCCTTCTAGACTTAAAACATTTTAAGTGAATAAATCCAGTCATGATCTGTACTTGCATTTTAAACCCAAACAGGTTGAGAACTGGAGGAGGAAGGCTGTAGAGACCTGTTCTTCCAGCAACCAGCTCCTCGCTGCAGGTCAGTTTGTCTTCAACATACCTGGCCATATTTATTTGCCATCAGAGGTGTATAACTAGCTGGGGTAAACAAATAAAGATTATGACCTCAAAGATTATAATTTGATTTGAATGTGTGTTGCTGGACTTCAAGCATCCCAGAAAACTCATGACAAAATCAGTAGTTGAAAAAAAAAAAACGGATGGAAAACTTAATCAGCACATTTCTCTAACAGAGAGATATCTTCTTTGTTTGCCCCTCCAGCTAGAAGAAAATCCCAGGAACATGCAGAAATGGCAAAGGTTTGGCCAGTGCATGATGAAGTTTAGAACTTGAGGGTATATGTTGGTCTTCAATGCCTATTTTCTGTTTCTGTTGCTTTTCAATTGTGCTTCTTTGATTTTAATCAGACTAACAGAAATAAGATTCTGCAGTTAACACCAAGGCAAGCGTCTGAAAAACAAATCCTTGTGCAGTGAACAACTAATTTCCTTTCTTCTTTGCAAAACGTTTCTTGTGTGCCTGCTTTGCGACATAGAGAGGCCCTTCTTGTTCCTCAACAGCTTCAACATAAACTAATTTAACATGAAGCTTTGTGCTTATTTGGGTATTGCAAAAAGCAGGATTATAACTTTTCCCAAATAACACAACTGCAGTTCAGGAAGGATACTCATTTGACCAGACATACGCCTGACAACTTCCTGTGAATGCTACATCTCCCACTCATCCGTAAAGCTTTTTGGAAGTCAAAACCAATAAAAAAAATTCTAAATAATAAAAATTGTCAGGTTACTTGACCACAGTGCAAATTCTGCTTTTTGAACTCGTCGCCATTAGCTGCATGCAGTTCTCAAAGGGTTAAAATGCTGTTAATCCAATCTGAGTACTTTCTTTTTTGTTGCTTTTTTTTGTTAGAGGAACAGCGGAGTACTGCTGCCAATATTCTAAGACTTATACATGGTAAGGAATCCCTCGTGCTCACTATAAATATGACAAAGGATGATTTGATCTAGGGAAAGAATATTAACCCTTTGAGTGCTGTTGCTTAAGCATCATTACTCGCTTCACAACTTGTGTGTAGACTACATAATAATGATGGCGAGTGGTTAATGTGTGTGTGTGTGTGTGTGTGTGTGTGCTTTACAGACCCTCTGACCAGCCACATGGAGATGGTTACTGAGATTGTTGTTCCCACTGTGTGCACACTCTCCATTCTGCTAAGCGCCATCTTCCTCATGTTCCTGCTGCGAAGGCGGAACTGAAAATGGAGCGCTGGCAGTGTGCGTGTTTACACAAACATTACCACACTCATAATGTAAATACATTATTACTTTAATTGATAATGTGTGAACATAAGTACAATATTTGAACTGAATTTCAAAAGAATTTGACATTTTCTCATTTTGGTGTGCAAACAATTTGAGCTGTAACACATGAGATAGACCGACTGTATGATAATGAATTTAACAACAGACATTAAAACTGTGTGGGCAGACCCGCAACATCATGAGCTGGATTTTCCTATTGAATTATCGCTGTGGAATGATACCATTGCAAATCTACCGTACTTTGTTTCTTTATTGGTTCGCAACTGGGACATAAAAAACAAAACTGTTGTGTTGAACAGGAAAAAAGTATGACAACAAAGATTAGATTGGCATTCTATTGAGAGTGTCAAAGAACATACAGTAAATAAAGAAAATGAGAGGTTGGTCACGTTATATGTTTGACAAAACTACAGAGGATGAAGAGGAAAGCAGTTAGTGGTCCATGTACACTTTCTGATGCAGAATAAGACTACACGGCTTGTTCTTGTGGTATTTATACAATTTTGAATATTGATGAGAATATCTAAAAACGCCAATAAACACCTCTTTTGTTGTTAGTTGTTTTGTGTAAATTCAAGCAAAGTTGACAAGACTACAGCACACCATGGTGGAGAAGAAGGCCGGGTCCTCACTTTCCCCATTCACTGTTTCATTTGGATAATCTAAAAACAAAACAGCCAAACAAGAAAACTGTCATCTGCCTGTTAGAGACATTCTTAACTCCCTTGTATCAGCAACATGAAATACTTCATATGATGTTTTGTGTTTAACAAAAGAAACAAAAAAAAATCACCTGTGTCAAAGAGGACATGATCAACCAGCGGTCTGTCACTGAGCTGTAAGGATGTCCTGACCTCACGCGGACCGTGGCCACTGGACACCTCAACACCCCACATGACTGGGTGCTCTCTGTGAACATACACACAAACATGAAGGGTGAGACACTAGCTCCTGTTAAATGTTTGCTGAAGAAAAAAAATCGTAATGCTGTTGTAAATGCTTAAAAACAAAAGCACTATCGATTAGTTTGAATGACTGCAGTGGCATCTGAAGACAGGCAGAGACATGTGACCACATTAGAACAGAGGGAAAGAGAACAACCAGCCTCACGAACACATCTGTATACAGGTTTCCTTCTGTCACATAAAAAGGTTTTTCTCTTTTCGTTTCATACCTGATGCAATGTAAAGGATTGAAAAACAAGATTTGAGATTTTAAACATGAAGAATAACACAAATATCTGATCTTCTTGCATTCATTTCTTTAAAGGAGAAGGAGCAGTCAGTGTGCAAAGCTTTGCTTTACTTACTTCTGGTAGAAATGACTTATCAGTGCCGGTTTGATTTGCAGTTTAAATTCATGCTCTTCGTCATACGGGTGTGCTTTGTAGTGCTGCAAACATGATCTGAAAGAAAGGAGATGGTCTAATTTAGGGTCAACATTCAGAAAGTTACATTTGAAACACTCAAATATCCCTGAAAAATAGCTAAATGGATTTACTGTGTCAGGAGGAAGAGTCGATCGTAGGGCAAACCGAGGAAAGCACTGCAGGTCAGTATTATTTCCAGCAGATGGTGCAGTTTTCTGAGTCGGATCACTTGCTCCTGCAGATCGACTTCTGTGCTCAGGTAATAACACTATGGAGGGAAATATCAAAGCTAATTATGTTTTATTAACAGTTGTTTGAAAAACTATGTGAGTAAAATAGTTGAAAGCTTACCAAATGGTTGAGAGTTGTCAATTCTTCACCTGACAAAAAAATTGCAGCAAATACTTCAATATTTAGGCAAAATCTGTGCTCAGTGATTCGTGTGCAACGATGTTAAATATTACTGAAACAAACTATAATTCAAATGTACTAAAATAGACATTCAGAGAAGTAATATGTATAAGGTTACCTATGAGGTAGTTTATGTAATCCTTTCTCATCTTGTCCAGACCCATCTCCAGCAGCATGTGGACCGGGGTGACCCCTGTGAGAGACACATGATCAATCTGCTGGTGGTAGGACTGTAGGATGAGTTTGCTGAGGGAGCTGCTGCTGTCTCTGTGAATCTGGACAAAGTGAAGACGAAACACATTCAACTGTCGCACATTAACCTTCAAGGATCATACAATACTATTTTGTATGTATATGGCATTGTGTCTTACCCAGGGTTTGATGTCATGGTATTTGAGAGCTTCAATGACCAACTTCAGGCAGTCACCGATGTCTTGATATGAAGTCACACCTGGAATTCACATTAAGGGGGAAATGGCTGTCTTAGCGCTTTTATACCACAGGTCCCACCTAACCATTCACACACTGATGGCAGAGACTTAGTGAAGAAAAGTGGCCATCAGAAGAAACTACCGGTAATCTCATTCATACACATTAATATGAAACTGACGACGCAGTGAGAGCAACTTGAGGTTAAGGTCCCCTCCCAAGGAGATATCGGACATGTGGCTGCAGGAGGTGGGGATTGAACCCCCGACCTTTTGGTTGAGAAACGACCAGCTCGACCAGCTGAGCCACAGGTTGTCATGGCCTATTCATAACGCTTAATCAAATAGTTATTCATGTTTTTTCGAGTAGAGTTAACTCACTTTTTCTCATTAGGACCCAAAGCTGCTCCACAAAATCCAAATCCCCTCGTTCCAAGAGGGAGTTGTAAATGGGAGTGTCTGTCTCAGTTTTCACCTTTGGGGTAAAAAAATAAAAAATAATAAAATAAAATAGCAGGACAGCTACAATGTTTGTTGCATAATGAATTCATTTGTGAAGTCATTCAGTTCTTGTGGTATCATACCTCTGCTGGTTTTTCAGCCTTCTCTTGTAGTGTCTTTACACTGCTCTGAAGCTCTGAATAGAGAGTAAACAAAGCAATTAATCATCTATGGTTTGTTTCCTTCTTAAATCATGGTCAAGGTGTCTTGTTTTAACAAGGCAGATACCTTCGAGGAAAGCCTTGGTAAGATTTACAGCTGATGCGCTTTCCAAAGGTTCCATCCATTCGGTCTCACCAGTTCTCAAACCATCAGCAAGTGTCTGAAATTACAGGCATCTGTTACATGTAGCTCTTCATTAGTTCACTGATATCTCATAATCATTCTGCTGAGTGCCAACCTGAAGAAACTCTAGCTCCTTGTACATCTCGTACATTGGGCTCCTCATGTCACCACTGGCAACTTTGATGTTCTGCATGTGAGCAAAGGTAGAAATGACTAAACACTAAGTATGATCATCTATTATGTATTTTAATTTGTACTATAATATTCAAATTCTAATTCATAGACACAAATTGAGCATTCATGGAAAATAGAGAGCATGTTTTGAGAGTGGATAAATGCTGCTTACCAGGCTTGCTGTGGAGGACAGGGGTGGGGTCTCAAGGATACTCTCCACATGGCTCCATTTGAAATCCACTGTCACAGTACTCTGCGACTCAATTGTGGTGTTTTCAACAACGGTGGAGCCAAACAAGCTGAACCTGGCACTGCCTTTAACTGCCATCTGGAAGCATGGACAGATATAAAGAAATGATATTTACACTGACTAAAAAGAGTATGCACAATCGCTTACCGAGGAGGGGTGATGTCTTTTCTTATGGTCCCGTTTAAGCTCTTCCAAGGTTAGGAGGGAGCCTTTGTCCACAGTTGAGTCTAACAAAATTGGTGTTAGAATGCAAGACGCATTAAAGTCACATAGAAGTTGATTAAAAACAAATACACTGTACTGATCATTTATCAAGGGTGGATTTTTTGAAAAGATTTCATTCTGTTGACCTCTACCTTTGCAGGTTACAGAATATAGTTTGACACCAGACACTTTATTGCCCGTGCAGACAGTTTCCGCTCCAAACCACGTTGTTCCAGCTGGATCAGACATGTCACATCGCACCCACAGAGGGAGTAAAACGGGGTTGTCATCCAGAGCTGACACATTAGCATTTTGAGATAATGTGTACCAAGACAGCAACTGCCTGTAAAAGAGAAAAATGGAAGAATTTAATTTCCACCCAGTCCATACAGTGTTTAGCTAATAGATTCCTATTAGCATTAGCTTTATTTGGATTAAGTCTTCTGAAACCTCTTGTGACTCGTCACCTTGCTTTCATGATTGGGAGTGGCTGCGGTCCCATTTCTGTCTGCAGTGTATTGGTGTCATCAACATCAGCATCTTCGTCAGAGCTGTTTGACGTGACATTCATTTGCTGATCATCACATTCATTTATTTTTGGAACCTTAAAAAAAGCAAAAAACTAATTGTTTGAATTATGGATGTTAGTGAGAGATTTAGAAAGACTGACAAAAAAGACATAAAACAAAAAAAATGTGATTTACAATAGAAAGTAAAATTAAATTCAAGACTAGAGGAAGATCGCCGCCATAAAAAATTAACAGAAGCAGATGGAGAAAACACAAGTCAGCTTTGTGTGATTATTAATTTCATTGTCATTAAACAGTAAGATTTGTCTGAGGCTAACAGAAAGAAGGAAAATGAGTAACAGTGGTCATATTTCTCACAGCTCTTTCACAGATGAAGACTGGATGGTTGCCATAGAACATGTTAAGGACGGGGACTCTGCCTCCGTTCATCTTTAAGACTTGCATGTCCTCCTGAAACACAATCAACACATTTTTTAACAACATTAAAGATAGACACAACGAGGTGCGGCCAATTTATCTGTCGATGAAATTACCTCATATAAACGTGGATCATTTCTTTCCGCATCCAGAAATGACCTAAAAAATAAACCGAAGATGTACGACAGGACACGAGAAATAAGATGTGTTACAGGTGGAAAGGGAAGATGTGATTTAAGTAAGTATATAGTTAACATCACCGCTTTAAAGTAGGGAAAACATTCATCCAACATAAATAGTAACGTATTCAAATGTAAACTCACCGAAGAGTATTGTAAAACTCCTTCGCGCTAGATATCACCTTTGAACACATTTTAAAATGGCACAGGAGTTTTTCTGTAACAGAGCGAATAACGTTGGGAAAGACAATCGAGTCTAATATACCAGAATTTAAACTGCTGTAAAGTTAAGACTGCCACTGTTTGTATTTTGACAGTCGCGCGCTCACCCAGGTGGTGACGTCAAGAGGTCAGAGGTAATCCCTATATCGTTGTATTGTACTTTATTATAAACAAATAAAAAACAGATTTCAAAACAGGGAGGTATTTCAGGTTGTGTTTTTTGGGGAAATAAGGTAAAAGTAAAACAAAAACTGTAAAAAAAAAAAAAAAATCAACTCAATCCTAACTATTGCAAAGAAAGTAGTTCGGTCTTTACGTTAGTTCTACACATCATGACGTAAAAAAATAGTTCCTGTAGTAGAAACATTTTTGACTGCTGGTTTTCTCAATCCTTGACCATTAGATTCAAAACTATAACTTAAATATAAACTATATTAATATATATACTGCTATCTATTATTATATGTGTTCAGCAAAACACATTAGAAAACGCCTA